>NW_006400021.1:3641268-3712056 GCF_000299155.1 Elephantulus edwardii | reverse complement strand
TGGCGCAGGATAGGGCAGGGTTTAGAGCTGTTGTGCATAGGGTCGCTATGAGTCGGAAACGACTCGATGGCACATAACAACAACAACAACAACAAGATACCTGATGGAGCCCCACTGTGAGGCAGAATTGTTTTAAAAGCATGGGATATGGAGATTAGGTTGTAAGAGTGAAGGTCATAACTAAAGCAAAGGGAGAAGTCCTAGCGGCTTAGCAGTGGAAATGATATGCATTTCTGTTTCAAATATAGAACTATAAAATATGGCAGCTGTAAAAAGGATCAGTGGCAGGGTGGGAAGGGCATGTCTAACTCCTGCTTACTCCACAAGGGGGACCTGCCTCCATCACCACCATCCACAACACAAACCTAATTTCCATGAGGTCACTCAGCTACTCACTCCCACATTCCTGAACCTACTTACTGGGTCTGAAATGTGTTGCAGTGATCACACAGACTTTACAGAATCTCGTTTAACTTACAGCTATTGGGTTTATTAGGGAAACAGGTTAAAGTGGGGAAGGCAAAGGATATCACACAATCAAAGTCCAGCTTAGTAAATAGCAGTCTCAAGGCACGTTAACGGTAAGACAGAATCCCTCAATGCATTCAGACAACTTCTCCGTGAACAGCAAGATTGTTGTTGTGTGCCATCAAGTCAGAACTAATTCATAGCTGACTCTCCCGTGGACAATACATCACACTGTAGGAGATACCCTGTGCCCCGTGAAACAACTGTGGATTCAAGCCACATACTTTTGGGTTTGCAGTGCAGCCTCTTACCACTTGTCCACCCGTGCTGCAGTCCCTCATTTAATCCGTGCAGCTTCTCAATCAGCGCAAAATCGCTTTAGCATAGGAACCTCTGGTCCCTGATGCTTGCTTTTAGCCTCCTATCTTCTCTACTTCTCTCCTAGCATGCAGGTCCCCGCATTCTGCCTCTGAATATGACATATTTAGAGGCAAGATAAACCAATCCCTGTGTGCATAGGCTAACATTCCCTTTGAGGAAAAAAGGACTCACCCAGCTGTTGATGATGGAAGCAGCTGCCTGCCGGCAGGGCTCCTGAAGAATATGCACCTAGAGGAGCTAAGGGTGGTGGGTGGAGCCTTAAGGATTCATTTTATTTATTACATTCTCACCTGGCTATGTGATCAGATCTAAGGCAAAGGATAGAAAAGTCATTCTTAAAAATCCTATCACCACAGCAACAGATAGGTTATCGATTGTGAAAAAGAATGGTGTCAAGAACGACATGTAGGGTTTTGACCTAAATAGATGATCTAACGTTGCCTCTACTGAGATAGAACCTTGAAGGAAGACTGGTTCTCGGTAGATAGTTGGAGAATGCAAAACTCTAAAATTTTGCAAAGAACTCTAATGGTGGTGTAGTGGAGTGTTAAAACATTTAACTAAAAAGTTAGCAGTTTCAATCTACCTTTGCTCCAAGGCAAAGAGATGAGGGAGCCTGCTTCCCTAGAGATCTACAGCCTTGGAACCCCTAAGGAGCAATTCTGCTCTGTTCTGTGTGGTTACTGTGAGTTTGACTCAGTTATGGTGATGGTAATGTTTAGATTCCTATTGAAGACTCTCAGGTAAATGCAACCAGTGGTGCTGGAAATATATCCTGAAAGTCGGGGTACGTATCTGACATGTGGACTCGGGCCTAAAAATATACTTTCAGGAATATCAAGTTTTCTAGATATATCATGCTTTAAAAAACCCAAAGTGGGAATAATTTAGGTTGAAAGTTATTAAGATTAGCTAGGGTACCTCTGTAATTGTGTCAAGAAATGTTTAGAAGTCATTTGACAAATTCTAAATTTTTTGTTTTTATTTTTGTAATATAGTACCAAAAAAAATAATAAGACAGGGTTAGAACAATGAAAGGTACATAAACATTATCATATTTATATCACAAAGTGATTAAATGTAAGAAATGTAAGTTATGTCTGGTATCAGTACTTAAAAGTTGTCTGTTTCCCTAACATTTTGTTCTGAAATATCAAAATCACCAAAAGCTAAAAACATATTTAAAATTTAACTTTTCTTCATAATAATAAAATTGTTGCTCTTGTTAAAAAAAAAAAATAAATGTATAAGCATTTATAGAAAACAATAAATGTATAGGCTTCTTTATTACTTCTTTTTTTTAAGGAAAATTTATACTAGGAGTTTTCAATAATTCTTATTCCAATAAATAATCTAAAAATTGTACTGTTTCTTTGTTCATATTAATTTAAATAAAAATAATTTCTGGAAAGAGCAAAAAATAGCATGTTTTAACACTAATTTCATAATGTTGGAAACCATCTGGCATAAATTGTATCTGTTAGATTTTTCTTAAGAAATATGTATACTTAACAAAGTTTTTTTTCCCCTTTGTCTTCACAGCTGAACTAGCATCTTTAATGGATAAAACATATGAGAGAAAGTTGCCAGTTAGTTCTTTGACAATAGCAAGGGTAAGTAAATTTATAGATAGAGAGAGAGATGAAAAGAACAAGCAGACAAAAGGCTCTTTATTTTAAACGGCTATAAAATTAATACCATTCTTAGGAAATGTTTTTCCAGAGTGTGGTATGTCTTTGTAATTACCTCATGGTAAGGTAGCAAATTTCTTTGGTAGAATTAAAATGTAATAAATTTACCAACCTCTGATATCAATATCTCTGTATTTTGTGTCTAATTTTTCCATGATGTAAGATCCTATTCTGTGATACCACAATTTTTTATAAGAATTGATGTATTCGTTCAAGTAATATTATTAAAAATGGAAATGTTTTTGTTAACTGAGGAAGTCTGTAAAGAAGGAATGTTAATGTTAAGCTGCTGCGGAATGATGGAGGGAAGAGGAGAACAATGTTAGGCTAAGAAGATGGAATGGTAATTGATGGTAACCATTCACTCCTATGACAACTCCAGTGGAGGGTGAGCTATGGGTCATTTCTGACTCAGTGGCACGCAACAACATTCCAACTCTGGTGAGCTTTGATACAGTCATCCAAAGGGTGTCACACTGCTAACCCAAAGGCAACACCTCTCAGTTGGAATCCACCAGCAGCTCCTCAGGAGAAACAGTGGCTAATCTCCTCCCATGAAATTTACAGCCTTCAGAAATCCACTGGAGGATCAGCTCTGAGTCAGTTCTGACTCTATGGCCACGAGGAAGAAATGTCAACTCTCAGTGAGATGGTTCAATGCAGTAGTTGCCACAGTGGTCTCAAACATAGCAATAGTTGAAAGGGACAGAGAACCAGCCAGTGTTTTGTTCTGTTGCGTATATGGTCACTGTGACTTGAAACCAACTGAGTGGCACTTGATAGTAACAGTAACATGCCAGCAATATGAGATGGATTGACACAGTGGTGACAGCAATTGATTCAAACATAGCAAAGTTGTGAGGGTTGCTCAGCACTCATTCTGTTGTTCATGAAGTTGCTGTCTGTCGAAGCCAACTCAGTGGGACCTAACAGCAGCAACATGCCAGTTATTATCCTGAATTCATAAGGTATATTGCCTTTGTCGAGTCTCTCAATAGTCATGTATATAAACATTTTTTTGTCTAGATTTTATAAAGTTCAGAATTAATAACTTGTCTAGGTTCATACAGTTTATAAGTAGTAAAGTTGAGAATCAAATCCTGATCTCTGACATCAGAGTTCTCTTCTGATGCCTCCCTCAAATTTTTTCTTCCTCATCTGGTGGCTTAGTGATAAGGAGCTGCACTGCCAACCTGAAGGCACAGGGTTTGAATCCACTAGTAGCTACACTGTAGAAAAATGAGTAGTCTCTTCCCAGGTAGTTTACTGCTTCTGAAAGCCCACTTGCAGGGTCAGGTAGGAGTCTGTTTAACTGAGTGGTATATAACCACAACAACCTTCAGATAAATGTCTTTGTTGTTATTGTTGTTATGTGCCGTCAAGTCATCTGTGACTCATAGCGTCCCTATGTACAATAGCTCTAAACCCTGCTCTATCCTGAGTAAACCTTGTCATCTCTGATACACCCACTCCCATTACGCCACTCACTGAATCAATCCATTTCATCGAGGGTCTTCCTCTCTTGCACTGTCCTTTCACGCTTTCAAGCATGATGGCCCTCTCCAAGGACTGGTCCCTCCTTGCAAAAATTGGCCATTCACTTCTGAAATAACAGGCTTTCGAAAACCCTATGTACAGTATGGCTTTAGCATGAATTTACTTTGCAACATTAGTGGCAGAATATCTCTCAATTTCCTCTTTCTCATTATGGAAACAACTGAATCGTCCTAAGGATGTAATGCTAAAATGAAATCTTGCTTTTGAAACTCTTTTTTAAAATTAATGATACTATTAAAAAAAACCCCTATAATAACAACATCTTCCTTCTCACTTTTCATCTTCTGCCTGTTGGTCTTCCCCCTTTTTTCCTATATTTTTATTGGTTTACATACAACATTCCTATGCATTGTGTTTCACACATGTGTTTTATACAGTCTTCCATTCACATTGTATTTAATTGATGTAAATTGTGTTTTATTCAATTAATTACCATTCATCTATGCTTATTTCCATCTCATCTTTTCAAGTCCCATTGGTTCTTTCTGATTCCTTCACCCATTCTTTAATAGTATGACATTTTAACTAGAATGCAACTTAAATTTTTATAGACTCATACGAATTGGAGGGAGCCTGAAATGTTATTGGTGATCTCTTACATGCCCGACTAAAGCCCTATATATCATAAATATTTAATATTTGTTTAGTTAGAACTTCAGAATATAAAGAACTTTAATTTAAATTATGTCATTCAAGCCTAATAGTCCTCAGAGCAGACACCTTTATCCTGTTTATGGAGATGAAGTCCTGGAATGGCTGTGCCACCAATTTATGCCACCCAGAATACTCTCTGCACAGCTAATTCTCAATCTCTGGTTCCCTTGTTTGAATCTCATTTTGTCTATAATTTAATGGGAAAAGAAAAATATTCTAACTCAAATCCATAAGTCCCTGATTTATTATCTTTCTCTCTTTTGGGGAAGGTTTTGTTTTGTTTTGCTTTAATTTTTTAATTTTATTTTATTTACAACATACATAATATTCTATTTGATCTCTTTTTTTCTATTTTTCCCCCCTTTTTTCAGTCTCTGCTTCAGGGTAAAATCCATCCTTGGGATAGATAGACCATTCTGTTCATTGCTTACTTAGTCTACAGTTACAGAATATACTCAGCAGCTTTATGGGTCAAAGGGAGTCTTTGTTGGGAAAAAATAAATCACAGGTTGACTGGTCTGTAAGCAGAATTTATATCAGTGTAGGAAAAATGATGACAGGATTGAATTCCTGGATGAAATTTGGTTTTCATCTCTTGGGCTATATTTTTTTCAACCATCAGTCTTCATCTTTTCTTTTGTTCCTGTGTATTTGAAGCTTGGAATGCAAAGAAAATATCAGGGATAAAATATAAAAATACTTGTGGCTATAGGGAGTTTTGGTGAGCTGGTGGATAAGAAAGGAGTTATATTGTCAACTCAAATGCAGTCGTTCTAATTCATCAGCTACTCTGAAGGAGAACAGTGAGAAGTCTCTTCTCTTGTGATATAAAGCCTCGGAGATTCAGCTATGAGTTGTTTCTGACTCAGTAAGTTGAACAATAAATATAATGTGAGAATTTTTATTCCTAAATAGTTTTTTGGTTGGTTTTTTTAAAATCACCATGTAAACTAGACTTAAAATATGCCGTAATTTGTTTTCAACCAAGAGTTTGTTTTTCTGTCTTTTAGTTTGTGGACAATATTTCATCTCGAGAAGAGATAGACCACGCAGAGTATTACCTTTACAAGTAAGTTTTGTGTTTCTTTTAGCTATATACTCATACTGTGAATCTTCCTAAACAGTTATCTTCTTATTGTTAATGTTTCAAATGACTAAATATCTAAGTATGAGGGTCATCTAATTCCATTTTTCTCCCCACCCCCACCCCCTTTTCTTTTCCAGTTGTTTCATTTTTTATATATAGATTTAAAAAGAAAAGTTAACTAGAGTGTTTTCTCTAATCAGGGACCAAACCTTGTCTCTGTATTTTTCTTGTGTCTTCAGGATATCTAATATACATGCTACTTTTTCAGAATGACAGGCTTAGGAATTAAGAGCCTGGATTCCCATGGCTTGTCTCTGTTACTCTCTATGTGATGGTAGCAAATTTGTTCTACTTCTTGGTCTCATTTTTAGTATATGAGGAAATATTTCTAAGAATAAGTTGAAAGATTTTTTAACATCTATTGCCAGTGTCAGATGGATCTTAGCAGAAAGCAAAGAGTACCAGAGGAATGTCTGTCAATGTTTCATTGACTATAAAAAGGCATATGACTGTGTGGATCACAACAAATTGTGGCAAACCTTGAGGAGAATGGGAAACTCAGAAGACTTGATTATGCTAATGCAATACCTTTACTCAGAATAGGAAACAGTCCTCACAACAGAGCAAGGAAACACTGCATGGTTCAAAATCAGGAAGGAGTGTGTCGGGGATGCATCCTGTCTCCATACCTTTCAATCTGTATGTAAAACAGATCATTTGGAAGGCTGGACTTTATGAGGAGGAATGTGGCATAATGATTGGAGGAACTCATCAACAACCTACGTTATGCACATGACACAACCTTACTTGCTTAAACTGAGAAGGACCTGAAGCACTTGCTGCAGAAGATCAAGGACTGTAGTCTTCAATATGGACTGAAGCTCAATTATCAGGAAAACAAAGAGTCTCACCACTGGGCCAATTGGTAGCAACATGATAGATGGAGAAGAGTTTGAGGTTGATAACAATTACAGCTTGCTTGGCTCCACAATTAAAACTCTTGGCATCAGTAGTCACGTAATCAAAAGATTAATTGCATTGGGAAAATCTGCTGTCATGGACCTCTCCAGAATACTGAGAAGCAATGATGTCAGTCTGGAGACTAAGGTACTCATGATCCAGGCCATGTTCTTGTTATTTATCAGCGAGCTAGTCAATGACTATGGATGATAGAAGAAGAACTGATGCTTTTGAGTTGTGGTGCTGGAGAAGAGTCTTGAACTTACCGTGGACCACCAAGAAACAAATAGGTCTTGGAGAGAGTGAAACCAAGTTTCTCCTTGGAGGCTAGGATTTTGAAGCTTCGTCTCAAATACTATGGGCAGTGGCCAGAAAGGACTGGTCTTTGGAGAAGGACATCATGCTTGGAAGGGTCGAGAGAGAGGGCAGGAGAGGAAGACCCTAGATGAGATAGATTGATATAGTAACTGGGGCAATGGGGATAAGTGTGTTAGAGTCAGTGAAACTTGCTCCAGATAGAGCAAGGGTCAGAGCTGCTGTACATAGGTCACTATGAGTTGCAGGTGATTCAACAGCACTTAACAACAACAAGAACATCTCTTGCAGTTTTTAACTTTTCAGTGTTGGCATTTTGTTTTTTATAGATTTCTATTAATAGAAAGACTTTTTGCCGTTCATCTTTGATAAACATAATTTACGTTGTCTTGGCCCAGCCACTTCTCCTTTAGCTTAGATTTCATAGGTATAAAATGGTATTTCAGGTATTAAATGTCTATTTTCTTATCAGGAATGTAAAGTTACTATCTTAATGGGAGAGAACTATTAGTTATTAATTAGAACTTTACATACAATGCAAATACAAATTGTTAAATTTTTTCTTAAATATTCCACTTTTGTTACTAAAATTAATGTTGCTAAGTTTTACCAGATTCTGTTAATTTGTTCACACACTTGAACTGCTTATGTATGTTAACAAATATTTTACAATTATACTGAGAGTTCCAATTATGTTTTCTATCGTAAAGTTTTTTTCTAGATTGTATCACCCTTTTGAGTCAAGATTTTTTAAAAAAGATAAAACCTTATGGGAAGATTGAAAAGAGTAGTTAGATGTCTTTGTTCTAACACATTCCCACTATTCTCAAAACACATTAACAATAGATTACTGGCAGAGAGTAAGAAAGGATATAAAATAAATAATTAACTATCTTTCTTTTGCCCTGGAAATTATATTACTTGCTGACGATGATGACAACACTTCCTACCATTACTAGTGAGTGCCATTGTTTAGTTATGAGTGTCTTCAAATGTAGGAAGGTGTTCTGATGATCTAATCCATAGGGAGTTGGTACCTGTAGATAACCTAAAGAAAGTGCCTCTCCAGTGGATTGAATCCACCAGTGGCTGCAAAGGGAAACATGATTCACAGTCCTGGGAACTTACTGAAGGGTCAGTTATGACTCCATGGCAATGAGTTTTTAGTTTAGTTGAATACACAGTTTTTAAGTGGTCCTTGTACTGACTAGAATTCATTTAAATAGATCATTTTTTAAATTCAATCTGTTTCATAAAAGTAGAAAGTAAAAACACAAGGATTTTTAAAACTAGAACTATCATAATATATTATTATTCAGCGATATACTTTTTTTATTTAACATCAAAGTCTAATAAGGTATATTTTCATTTTGCACAGAAAAGTATTTGTAAAATCTATTTCAGTGACAGATTTCTGACAGATTCCAAGTCATGGAAAAGTAAAATAGTAAAGGAAAAGTATTATTGAAAAGAAAATATTTATTCTTTTTTATGCTTTAATTCCCAGTTCCATTTTCCTGAGAAAAATATTCAAAATTTTTCTGATTTTTTTGTTCTTTTAATTTTTACCATGTAACTCTTACCAGCAGACATGGAGCTCTTGATGGAATACATCTATTAAGTCTCTGGTCAACATCTGTTCCTGTCTTACTATTTTAACAAGAAGTATTTTAGTGCATATAAATTAGCTTCTACCTCTTTTCTTTCATCATCTGATTTTGTCATTTTATTTCTTTCAAATTTATAACTAAACAGTATTTAAACTTTAATATTTTCACACCTATAGTTTTTGTTCTAACAAAATTATTTTATATTTAAAAGGTAATACAGCTTCATGGTTTAAAATTTTCAAGCCATAAAAAGAATAGATAATGAGAAGCAAGTTGATTTGTTTGGTTGAGTTTTTTTTTATCATATTATTGGTCGTACATCTTTGCTTTCTGCAGACAACAGTTTCTTGAATCTTCTTCCATATTTCATTTGGACATATGTAGACTTTCATATGTAATCAAATGTGTATTTTTTTAAATTTAAGCTTTTGAATAGGAAATAATACATTTGCATTATTAAAAATAAGATACTCAGCGTGAACATTTCCTTTCCACTACAGCCCCCTAATTGACAGAGTTCTCAGCACTTTCTCTTAGGTAGCCAATGTTGGTTGTTTCTTATTTCACTCCCGAATTTTAACTACAAAAGGTACATAAGGTTCAATACCTTCTTTTTTACATTTACGTCTTGGAGATGTCTCCATCGTGGTTATTGCTGGTTGTTGTTTGTTTTTAAGGACCATGATCTTTTTCTTCAAGTGTATTTCTTTTGGGGATGTGTTTGTTTAAAACCAATGGTGACTAATGGGACCTAGAATAAATAGTGTTTCTTTTGTCATTTTATGGAGATGTGGAGAGTCTTTCTTTGGTGAGCTTGTCTCTCTAGGCCTGGGCTGGCGTTTCTCAAGCCCGTGAGTGCTGCACGCACGCAGACAGACCAGTGTGTGCCCGAGGCAGCTCTACCTCCGTTTTAGGGAGATAAAGCTGCGTGTTGCCAGTAAAATTGTGGCATCAGTAAAAGCCATTATTGTCATGATTATAACAAGCTTTAGCAATTCTACATTAGCGTTTGATTGCGGCACTAATGGAATGTAAACTCAAGCCGTAAAAATTTCTTCTTTCCATGTGGTACCCCCAGCTTCATCAGGATGCTTGCAAATTGCAGTTTTTAAAAGCCTTCAAATCATTTTAGGACTATGGCAGTTTAGAGATGCGTGAAATTAAACTTGCTTCCTTTATTATAAGAATATCAATAATCACAGCTGATCATTTAAGCTGCAACATAATGGTCACTCCTGAAGAATAACTAGTAGACATTGATAATGTTTGTGGCATGCACTGCACATACTAAAAATCTAACCATTTTAAAAAGTAACATTTTGGGTTTTTTAGCGAAAATGTGGAAAATGCTGAGCTCATTGTCATGCAGGAAGAAGAAACTGTTGCAGAGTTCAGTGGGAAAGTCTGTTTTTCTCAGAATACACATCTCGTCGTAGAGAATGGCGTGCCACCTGGTCATGAGGGGATGTCAAGGTTGCGTGGCAGGCTGCCTGCTGCCAGCACATTCATCCACGTTGTACCTTGGCCTCCAGTCTTTCCTCAGTTGCTTAGCTAACCTGGCAGACACCAGGCATCCCTGGTTGGAAACGGATGGCAGGTCAGGAACAGCTGGGGTGAGGCAGATGGCAGCCAGTGTGTCTCCAAGTCTCAGTTGGCAGACAGCCTAAAAAGAGAGTACCAAAATAGCGTCCTTTTTCAATAAGCAAAAATACCCCAATGCTTCCTTGGAAGACGAGAGCGCCACTCCTCAGGCTGCTGCTATAGGAATCTATTTCTGCCTGTAGGGAAGAGGAAGAGGTGGGAATTTATTAGGAGGGAACAGCATGCTTGAATTAAAGCAGTGGTAATTTTACTTGGAGGCCATAGAGATTATGTTTTACAGCAATGAAAAGAAATCTTAAATTTTGCTGTCAGCGTCTTGCCAGATCTCATTATGTTTGAACGTTATTAAGAAAAGACAGCCCAATGGGAGATAAGTGATGCTTAGAGTGTTTTTAGTAACACTCCAATACTTTTAACATTTCCAGAGGCTTTATTTAGTTCTTATTTGCTGATTCCTACAAGATCTGGGAGATAGTATGAGTACTTAATGGACCTTTACTGGAGAATATGTTGTCTGGTCTGTAGTTCATGCCTTACTGAAGGCCCTTTCTCCCTTCACATTTCACATTTCTGATCATGCTATTTCAGTCTATAACTCGGGTTTTTCAATCACAGCAGAGATGTGAGGGTGAACATTAACTTTTCTCTGGTGTGATGAATAGATACTCCAAGGTTCTCCTGTCCTAGGAGGCCATAGCGTTCATGCTGCTGTGAACAAGCATTGATGTACAATTATGTGCTTTCCTTTCTTTTGGAGCAAATATCTGTGCATTAAATGGTTGGAACATATGGTATGCCCATGTTTAACTTTTTAGGAAGCTGCTAAATTGTTTCCCAAAGTGGTTAAACCACCATTTTCCATTCCATTGGTGAGTCCAATTTATCAACATTTTTACCAACATACTTAATGATTCTGACAGGTGTTTAGTGGTAACTCATTGTGATTTTAGTTTGTGTTTCTCTAATGACTAAACACTGGCCTATTGGCAGCATCATGGTAGACGGTGAAGAGATTTAGATTGTTAACAGCTTTAGTTTGTTTGGCTCCACAGTCAACACTCTTGCTACCGGCAGCCAGGAAATCAAAAGATAAACTACATTGGGAAAGTCTGCTGTTAGGGACATCTCCTGAATACTGAAGAGCAACAATGACAGTATGGAGACTAAGGTGTGCCAAATCCAGGTAATAGTCTTCACAGTTACTTGCTGTGTGTCAGAAAGCTGGACAATGACAAGGGATAATAAAAAGAGAATTGATGCCTTTGAGTTGTGGTGCTAGAGAAGACTTCTTTTTTTTTTACTTTCCTACTAGTTTACAAAACTTGAACACAAATTCTTTCAATTTCCCTCACCTCCCCACCCAAATTGTATGATCCAATTATTAATTCCCCTCTCCCCCTGCACATCCACATCCCTCTGCTTCCAGCCTCTCCCACCCCTCCTGGATCCTTATACTCATTCTACAATAACAGTTTTATACAGTATTTATCCTTATGGGACTGAGTTCACTCAGCATAATGCTCTCCAGTCGCTCCCATGTTAGGTAATAATTTACAAAGTTACTGCCCCTGCGTGCTGCATAGTATTCCATTGTGTGACTGTACCATAAATTCTCAGTCCATTCATTTGTGGTTGGACATTTGGGCTGTTTCCTTGTTCTTGAGATGATGAATAATGCTGCTATGAATATTGGTGTACAAATCTCAGTTTGTGCTTCAGTTCTCATATTCTCAGGTTATATTCCAAATAGTGGAATAGCTGGGTTATATGGAATTTCTATGTTCATCTTTTTGAGGGAGCGCTAAATTGCCTTTCAGAATGGTTGCACTATTTTACAATCTTGCCAACAATGATTAAGAGTTTCTTTCTTGCCACATCCTCTCAAACATCTATTACTTGCTGACCTGTTAGACTTTGCCACTGTTACTGGAGTGAGGATGGTATCTCGTTGTGGTTTTGATTTGCATCTCTCTTATTGCCAGTGATTTGGAGCATTTCTTCATGTGTCTGTTTGCCATTTGAATATCTTCCTCTGTGAAAATTCTTTCCATGTCTTTTGCCCATTTTGTAATTGAGTTATCAGTTTTCTTTTTTTTGTTTGTTTGTATTTTGTGTTTGTTTGTTTTTTGTTTTTTGTTTTTTTGTGGAGGCCCCAGTAATCTGCAGACTTTTTTGTTATAAGACTCTTGTCTGAGATGGTATGGAGAGACAAGAAACCCCGAATAAGCAAAACACTACTGAGAAACAAAAATGAGGTCGGAGGCATAGCCCTCCCTGACCTCGAAACCTACTACACAATAGTGGTAACCAAAACAGCATGGTGCTGGTACAATGACAGGCACATCAATCAATGGAACAGAATTGAGAACCTAGGAATAGACCTAGCTATCTATGGTCAACAGATATTTGACAAGGAAATCAAAGTTATCAAATGGGGAAATGACAACCTCTTCAACAAATGGTGCTGGCAAAACTGAACTTCCACCTGCAGAAAGCTGAAACAGGATCCACATCTCATACCATACACAAAAATCAACTCAAGTAGATTAGAGACATGGGAGTAAAGCCCAAAACCATAACATTCATAAGAGATAAACTGGGATCAAGCTTAGAAGCGCTAGTCCAAAGTATAAGAGAATGCCACATACAACAATCTAAAGAGGATAAAATTGATGCATGGGACTTTCTAAAGACTCAATCCCTGTGCATATCAGAAACTTTTTTTTCACTTTTTTTCTTTTTAAAAGAAAACCTACAGACTGGGACCAAACATTTGGAGAAGACTTTTGAATATACTGTGGACTGCCAGAAGAACAAATAGGCTCATCCTCGAGAGGTTGAAACCAAGCTGCTCCTTGGGGGCAAGGATTCTGAGGCTTCATCTGACATACTTCGGATATGTTGCAAGGAGAGACCAGTGCTTGGAGAGGGACGTCATGCCTGGAAGGGCATGCCTGTCCCCCAGCTGTACCTGACCTGCCGTCCATTTCCAACCAGGGATGCCTGGTATCTGCCAGGTCAGCTAAGCAACTGAGAAAAGACTGGAGGCCAAGATACAATGTGGATGAATGTGCTGGCAGCAGGCAGCCTGCCACGCAACCTTGACATCCCCTCACGGCCAAGTGGCATGCCATTCTCTACGACGAGATGTGTATTCTGAGAAAAACAGACTTTGCCGCTGAATTCTACAACAGTTTCTTCTTACTGCGTGACAATGAACTCAGCATTTTCCACAAGAGAGGAAGACTCTTGATTAGATGGATTGACTCAATGACTGGGGTATTGTGGGTTGAGGGCAGGTGTGTCTGAGACAATAAGGTTGGCACAGAATAGAGCAGGGATTAGGACTGTTGTACATAGTGTCACTATGAGTCCCAAGTGACTCAGCAGCACATAACAAAAACAATGACTAAAAGAGATAGAGCATTTTTTTTCCCTGTGCTTATCTCCTTTTTTCCTGTGCTTGTGTCCTTTAATGAAGTATCTGCTCAAAATCCTTTGCCCCTTGCAACTTGAGTTGCTTGTTTTCTTATTTCAGTTTGAGAAATCTTTTTCTCATAGTCTAGTAGTTTAAGTCCCTTAATTATTTTTTAAAAACAAGGTGTTGGGTTTTATTTTTCTTTTTGATGAAGTTCAGTTTATCATTATTTTCTTTTCTTGATGATATGTTTGGTGTTATGTAAAAGAAATCTTTGCCTGACCTAACACTCTTAAGATTTCTCCAGTATTTTCTTTTGGAAGTTTTGTAGCTCAAGAATTTACAGTTAAGTCATTATTGTTGTTATGTGCTATCAAATTGCCTGCAACTCATAACAACGTCTGAATCCTGACCTTTCCTGAGCCAGTCTCACTGACTCCAATATACCTATCCCCATTGCCCCAGTTACTGTATCAATCCATCTCATCTTGAGTCTTCCTCTCTTGTCTGTCCCTCTACCCTTCTGAGCATGAAGTCCTTCTCCAAGGATTGGTCCCTTCTGGTCACATGCTCAAAGTATGTAAGATGGAGCTCCAAAATCCTAGCCTCTAAGGAAAAACTTGGAAACTCTCTCTCCAAGAGAGACCTATTTGTTTTCTTGTGGTCCATAGTATGGTTAAGACTCTTCTCCAGCACCAAAGTTCAGAAGTTTCAGTTCTTCTTCTGTCATCCTTAGTCATTGCTCTCTGATGCATAGCAAGTAATTGCAAAGACCATGGTCTGGGTCAGGCACACCTTAGTCTTAGACTCACGTCACTGCTCATTAGCACTTTGGAGAGGTCCCTAACAGCAAATTTCCCTGGTACAGTTAGTCTTTTGAATTATTTTTATGTAGTATACAAGGTAAGACAAGATAATTGATCTTTTGAGTTGTGATGTGGGAGAAGAATGTTGACTATCCTATGGGGAAACGTCGTCTCACACACTTTGGGCATGTTGGTAGGGGGAGCCAGTCCTTGGAGAAGGATATCACACTTGGAAAAGTGGAGAGTTAACATGAGAGAGGACCCTCAACAAGGTGAGTTGATACGGTGACTATAGCAATGGTCTCTGGTATTTCAGAGATGGTGAGGATAGCACAAGACAGGGCAGAATTCAGATCCATTGTTTGTAGAGTTCCTGTGAGTTGCAGTCATCTCAACACATAACAACAACATAAGTTTAACATAAGTGTAAGTGTTTGTGTGTGTGTCATTTTTTTATTGTCATTTAAGTGAAAGAAGACAAAGCAAATTGGTTTTCCCTTGAATGATTCATGGATTCATGCTTGTTGTTCTTTGGAACATTGATTATAATTGCTGCCCTTCTGACCCATATTTTCAGTTTCCAATTATCCTCCTTTCCCCTCTCTCCTGTTCTTTGAACATTGTCCCTGGACAGATACTACCTTTGTCATCTTATATGGTTGCTAGTTCTGGAGTTGTTAACCACTGTGTCGGCCCGTCTGCTGTCAGAGACTCTCCACGAGGCTGAGGAGCAGGAATGTCAATGTCAAGACTAGCATGTCCCTGATTCGGGTCAGGGTCTTTTCAGTCACTTTCTAGGCATCTGAAAGTTCTACAATAAACAAGAATGACAGAAGAATCGATGCCTTCGAGTTGTGTTGGAGAAGGATACTGATGATCTGATGAACTGCCAAACAACAAACAAATAGGTCGTGGGGAAAGTGTAGCCAGGGTGCTCCTTAGAGGCAAGGATGATGCAGCTTCATCTCACACACTTTGGGCATGTTGTCAAGGAGGACCAATCCTTGGAGAAAGACATCATGCTGCAAAAATGGAGGGTCAGTGAAAGAAAAGGACCCACAAAGAGATGCATTGACACAGGGACTATAACAATGCACTCAGGTATTGCAGAGTGATGAGGATGGCGCAGGATAGGACAGAGTCCAGATTCTCTCACACGTTTGGATGCTTTGGTTCATACGGTCACTGTCTTAGTCGATTTGAAGGTACTCAACAACTACATTAATTGACTAAAAATTGAGTTATGGGAATGATTTCCAGTCTGGGCTTGATGAGTTAATAAGTGCTATAGCCTCAGGGATTCTACCAGTAATTTTTTTTGCCTGAAAATATCCAGTTGCCTGAACACCACTTGTTGAAAAGACAATTCTTTTCCCATTGAATTGCCTTAGTGTTTTTGTCAAAAATTGGTTGATTGTGCACATTGTGGTCTTTTTCCAGATACTGTTTCCTACCTGGAGGAGAATGATGCAGAATAGAAACTTGTTTAGCAGATTTTTCTTGTTCCACAAGCTGATGTTTACTTTATCTTTCTTATGTAAAATTATGGCTTAGTCAGAATTTTTAAATGTTCCAAAGCCACAGTATATTGGAATTATAATTTATTCTACTAGTGTGTACCATGATGCTTTGCTAATCTAAAGATAATTTGGCTCAAATCTGTCAGCAGCCCTGTGGGAGAAAGATGAACAGTCTTCTACCATTAACATATATCTCCCCAAAAAGTGCTCTGTGTCACAATTGACTCGGCTGTAAGTTTAAATTTTTTTGTTCTGCATATAGTTCGAATCCACCAGCTTCTCCATGGAGAGAAAAATGGCAGTCTCCATTTATTACCTCTGAAAACCCACTGGAGAATCAGCCATGAGTTGGTTCTGACTCAGTGGTACATAACAACAAGGAACTGAGACAAGATTGTGTGTTTAGGTTTTGATTATTAGAAATCAATTGGATTGACTCTTTGATGTGGGTGACTTCTCTTTAGTGACCTGCTAACAGTCTTTTGTTCCTTTCTTTCTGAAGCTCTTTATAGATGGCAAATTCATCGTTTTTCAAAGTAAAATTATATGGAAGGGTGATTTAAACCAATCCCTTCCTGAATACTGGAAATGGAGTTGAGGAAAATACCAGATTTAGAAAGGAATTGCCTTCCTGGAGTCATTACTTTTCAGCAAAATGAAGCAAGATAAGAGAGAGATTGATTTATTTTAGCTTCTTTTGAATGAGTTCTTTTTAATGCCGCTGTCATTTTCTTGAGTCATTGTACATCCTCAGAACATTAGATGTATCCATATTCAATTACCAGTATAAAAAAACTGAAAAGGAAAACATTCAAAAGCAAAGATATTTACACTTGAGTTCATCAGGCTTCTTGAAATACCCGTGATTCTTTCCATTGTTACGGATAATCTAGAATTGACATGCCTTGTGCTGATTATCATAATATTGTACTAGCTTGAGAGATTTTAAAACAATCTAAAATTCTGATTGAGATATCACATAAGTAAGCTTCCATTTCAGTGAGTCATAATAAAGAGCAGATCTGATTGCTCCAGCTCCAGATTGACAAGTCATACTAGTACTACAGCAAATTTTATTAGACATTCCTAGCGTTAAGTTCACTTTATACTAATACTGTTGTCAAATTGATTCTAACTCATAGTGACCTTGTGTATGTCAGTGTAAAACTACCCTGTAGGTTTTTTGTGTTTGGTTTTTTAAAAAACATACTTTAAACATTATTTAATTAGGTCTTTTGCAAGAAATCTTAAACATTACTTGCTGAGGAGAAACTCCGCTGGTCAGGGAGGATAAAGAACACAGGCAATTTTTGAGTTGAGGAACAGCTCTGCTTTTTGGCAAGATTAGGGAGCTCACAGCTTTCTGATCAACTTTGCCCTGCTCTGTAATTTCTTATTTCTCCTCTGTGTCGAATCTTGCCCTCCTGGGGTTTGGGCTTCCTTACCTGCTTCTTCTTTGACGTAAGCATCAGTGAGACATCATGGGATTTTCACACCACCGATGTCCAATTTACTGGAGGTAGAAATGACAAAATTTCTGATGTGTTCTCTGCAGAGGAACTCAATGAATGGTCAGAGGCCTGGTTATAGGAGGAAGCCACCATCCAGCTATTTTAGGAAAACCATTCTCCTGTGTCTGTAGTGCCTGGTAAGGACGGTCAGGGCGTGATGCTAGAGTACAGCTTCATGACATGCTCGCTGATGGGTTTTTTGCCATGCCTCAGCAGTTTTGAGGCACGTCTTCAGTAGGGTATTTTTCAAAGTTTAACTGCTTATTGCCACTAATGGTTTAGTGACAGTAGCCAGAACCTTCTCCTTCTTCTTTTCAGCCCTTGACTTAGTGGCTAAATACTTCCTCTTGTATATGGCCTTCCTGGAATACATGGCCAAAGGGAAATACCTACTGATTCCTGCTTGGACTAGTACAGGATCCTGGCTACAGTGGAACTTCCCCTTGGGCATGTTTGACCTGCTTGCTGAAACTGAGGAGGACCTGAAATGCTTGCTGCAGAGGGTCAAGGACTGCAGCCTCCAATATGGATTGAGGCTCAATGTCAAGAAGACAACGATTCTCACTTCTGGACCAATTGGCAGCATCAGGATGGATGGTGAAGAGATTGGGATTGTTCACAGCTTTAGTTTGCTTGGCTCCACAGTCAACACTCTTGGCACCAGTAGCCTGGAAATTAAAAGACATATTGCGATGGGAAAGTCTGCTGTTAGGGACCTCTCCAAAGTACTGAAGAGCAATGGTGTCTCTCTGGAGACTAAGGTGCGTCTGATACAGGCCATGGTCTTTGCTGTCACTTGTTATAAATCAGAGAGTTGGACAGTGACTAAGGAGGATAGAAGGAGAATTGATGCCTTTGAGCTGTGGTGCTGGAGAAGAGTATTGAGGGTACCATGGACTGCTAGGAAAACAAACAGATTCATCCTGGAGAGGGTTAAAGCGGGCGGCTCCCTGGAGGCAAGGATTCTGAGGCTTTGTCTAACATATTTTGGACATGTTGTAAGGAGGGACCGGTCCTTGGAGAGGGACATCATGCTTGGTAGGGTGGAGGGACAACATAGGAGGGGAAGGCCCTCTATGAGGTAGATTGATTCAATGACTGGGGTAATTGGGATGGGTGTATCAGAGACAGTGTGATTGGCACAGAACAGAGCAGAGTTTAGGGCTGTTGTGCATAGGGTCGCTATGAGTCACAAGGGTCACAACAACAACACCACCAACAACCTGCATCTGCCTTCTTGGTTTCAGGCGTGGCCCTAGGCTTCTTCTCCTTGGTGTCCAGCTTGTCACCCACCATCTTACAAGATGGGAAAAAGAACTGCCTGTAGAGTGTTCATTGGCTGAATTTGAAGCTCTATCTGACATACCTTGGGCATATTGCCAGGAGAGACCAGTCCTTGAAGAAGGACATCATGTTGGGAAGGGTCGGGACAGTCCAGAAGAGGCAGACCCTTGATGAAATAGGTTTACACAGTGACTGGGGCAGTAGGGACAAGTGTATTGGAGACAGTGAGATTAGCTCAGGATAGGACAGGTTCAGAGCTCTTGTGCATATGGTCGCTGTAAGCCATAGGCAACTCAATGGTACATAACAACAACATAGCTAACTAGTAACAAAATTAATTAAAATGCCATTTACACCCAGCCTGTAAAGTTGAGTTTTATGTTTGTATATGTCTTTAATATGTGTATAGTATTAATGTAGAGAAAATGCCTAGGAATGACAGAAGAATTGATTCCTTTGAGCTGTGGTCCTGGAGAAGAGTATTGAATATACCGTGGACCGCTAGGAAAACAAACAGGTTCATCCTAGAGAAAGGGAAACCAAGCTGCACCTTAGAGGCAAAGATTCTGAAGCTCCTTCTGACTAACTTTGGGCATGTTGCAAGGAGGGACCAGTCCTTGGAGAGGGAAACATGTTTGGAAGGGTTGAGGAACAGCACAAGAGAGGAAGACCCTGGGTGAGATGGAGTGATTCAGTGACTGGAGTAATGGGAGTAGGTGTGTCATACAATAAGCTTAACACAGGATAGAGCCAGGTTCAGAATTGTACATAGGGTCATTATGAGTCGTAAGTGACTCAGTGGCACATAAAAGCAAGCAACAATGTAGAAAAAATAAGAACATGATCAGTTAAAAAACAAACCAACATGTGTTGAATGGCTAGTATATCTTAGAAACAAGAGAATAAGGAGAAAAATCCACAAGCAATAGGAAAGAAAACAGATTTTGTGAAAGTCAGTATTCATTCTTTTTCCTCTGAAGGTCAATTTAAATTGTCCTTGCTGAATTTGGGATGGAAGTAAATTGGGATAGATTTCATGCCTAATATGGCATGCTTCTGAGCTCTGTTTATGAGTGAAGTTCTGAAGCCAAAAGAAGGCTTACTCAAAAACTCCAACTCATTGACAACTAGCACCAACCCTTCATTACTCTCTACTGGGTTTCCAAGACCAAATTACATGGGAGGAAATTGACTGTTTTTCTCCCTTGAACCCACTAGTGGATTCAACTGCCAGAGAAGTGTGACCTTTGGATTAACAGCACATCTCTCTAGGAACTACACCACCAACATTCCCCGCAAAAAGCTGCTTCTTCTGTGCCATAGAGTCCGAACCCCATAGCTGACCCTCTGGTCGGTTTTCAGAGGCAGTGTTAATCTCATGGGAGGAGAGTGCTCCCATCCCACGGAGCAGCTGGTGGACTGGAACCACATGCCTTTGGAATTGCAACGCAGCTTCTTTCCACTATAATTTTTCCCCCCACTATCTTTTTTTTAATTCACTAGAATTTGGAGGTTTTAAAGGAAGGATAGATAGGATATCATCACTGCAATTAAAAAGGGATTATAGTGTATGGTTAGGATAACTAGATGTATGAAACAATTCCAGATCAGCACAAACCCATGAAGGAGTAAATGGGCAAACTCATTGCATTTATGTACCAAAATGTGTATTTTAGGGAGCTCTAGCAGTCAAGTGATAAGGAGCTGTGCTGCCCACTCAAAGGCGTGTGGTTCAAATCTACTAACTGCTCCTTCCTTGGGAAAAGGAAAAGCAGTCTCCGCCTGTATCGTTTACAGCCACTGAAAACCCACTGGGGATGGTCAGCTATGAATCAGTTCCAACTCGACGGCACCTAACAACAATATATATGTTTTAAAGAATGCTTTATTTAACTCAGCTTAAAGAAAAAGAATTGATGTCATTATAAGCACTTATTCAGGAAAGAGAACATGAAGTAGTCTTGAAGATTGGATGAGGAGCGTATGCTTAGGAGCAAGTAACTTTTCATATGGAACAAGCAGTGTAGATGCTAGAATGGTGGCCTGAGAACTGACCTCATGACAGACTCCTAACCACAGAGAACAGAGCCTTTTTGGGAAGGAGTGAGAAATTAAGTTAAGCCTGTTCCAGAGGTCATAGAATGCTGGCAGAGGAGAAGTGAGAGTTTAAAAATTGTATTACCATTCATTGCAAATGGATGTATAAATGGATTCCATTTCTATTGAGGGAACATTGACAACGTCTATTAAAATTAAAATTGCAAATGTTCTTTGGCTCAGTAATTCCGCTTCTAGGAATTGAGCCTCTTAATATTATTTCACACACATGTGTGCACCATTTGTCAGTTGCAAAAAGTTAAAAGTTATGCCCATCAACAGAGGTCGAATTAATTATTCTATAGTCATAGAGTGGAATATTGTGCAGTGATTGGTAAGAGTGAAGCATACTAGGGAGCTCTGGTGGCAAGAAGCTGCACTGCAATCCCAGGGGTACGTGGTTTGAATCCACCAGATGCTCTGCTGGAGAAGGAGGGGCGGTCTCCTCCTGTACCAGTCAGATTCGATTTGACAGTACTCACACAAAAATATAATAAAATAAATTTATTTAAAAAAAGACCTGAACCTTTCTATTAAAAAAAAAAAAGAATGAAGCAACCTTACTTTAAAGAACAAGCTGTAAAATATATTGGGGAAAAAAAACAAAGTGAAGAATAATACAGTATGTTGTCACTGTGGTGTGTGTATGTATGTGTGTGTAATATGTGTATTGATGCATCTATGTGTATGTAACATGCATCAATGTGATGTATGTTTCTGTATGTACACGCATATAGAGAGATCATAGAATGTCTGTGTGGTGATGTATACCTACACACACAAAAAAGTTAATAGCCGCACAAAAATTGTTAGCTTTGGTTTCCTCTGGGAATGAAATCTAGATAATTTTTCACTGAATTATCTCTTGTACTTTTAAATTCGATGAGTATAAGTTATTTATAAGAGGAATATTTTAACAATTATTCAAGGCATATATTTATCAGTAGAGGCTTGGGAGATTTCTATAGTACAAGTATTTCAGGAAGGTGAATAACAGTAAATTGAATTGAAAAGGGTTAAATATTAGCTTAGAAATTGTGTATGCATCAGATAATAATTGATCTGTCCTTTGGCAGTTCGCAGTGAAATGAAGAAAGATGTATTTATTGAGCATGTTGTTGTTCCTGTTTGATGCTATCCAGTGGGCTCTGCCTTACAGCAGCCCTGCGTACAACAGAACCAAACCCAGCCCAATCCTAGGCCATACCACAGTCTCTGCTTTGCTTAAGCCACTCTGTAGTCACTGTGTCACTCCATTCTGGTCAAGGATCTTCTTCACTGACCCTCTGCTTTTCCAAGTATCATGCCCTTTGCTAAACACATACCTCTCCTAATAACATGTCCAAAGTATGTGAGGCACCTTCACCATCCTTACTTCTAATAAGTACTGTAGATGCACATCTAAGACAGATTTGCTTGCTCTTTTGGTAGTTCATGGTGCAGTCAGTATTCTTCCCCAGCACCACAGTTGAACAGCATCAGTTCTTCAGTCTTCATTATTCAGTGTCCAACTTCCAGATGTATATGAGATAGTTTAAAATACTATGATTTGAGTCAAGAAGATCTTAGGGGGGTTATTATTATTAATAATAATATTATTAATAATAATAATAATAATAATGTTATTGAAAGTTTACAGAGATTTTGGATTTCCATTCATTCATTGTTGCACGTTTCTCCCTGTCTACCCCTCCCCTCCAGTTCGTTCTTCTCTTTGAAAAGTAAAAGAAAAATTCTTTCACTGTTATACAATCCCTCCCCCCAAGTCCACTCCACTATGCAACCTTCATTATGGACTCATGTCATGACAATAATGCCTAATTATATATA
The DNA here is from genome assembly GCF_000299155.1 of Elephantulus edwardii. Taxonomy (NCBI): domain Eukaryota; kingdom Metazoa; phylum Chordata; class Mammalia; order Macroscelidea; family Macroscelididae; genus Elephantulus; species Elephantulus edwardii. Next base: position 3,689,265 of record NW_006400021.1, on the reverse strand, counting down.
CCTTTTAAACAGTTCTCTCTCTTTTCTGTTTGAATGTAGTATACATAATTTTATCCCATCTTTCTCAGTCTTCTCCCCAACCACTATGTCATTCCCATTTTACAACAGTGCCACTATGTAGTGTATGTCCTTTTGTGACTGGGATATTTCACTCAGCATCATGTCCTCCAGGGTCACCCATTTTGTATAATATTTCATGAGTTCCTTGTTTTTCAATGCAGCATAGTATTCCATTGTGTGACTATACCAGAGCTTCTCTATCCATTCATTTGTTCATGGGCACTTAGATTGTTTTCAACTCTTTTCTATTGTGATCAAAACTGTGATAAACATGGGTTGCATATATCTGCTTGGATGTCAGTTATGGTTTCTTTGGGGTATATTCCCAGTAGTGGAATTTCTGGGTCCAATGGTATCTCTACTTGCAACTTTTTGAGAAAGAGCCATACAGCCTTCCATAGTGGTTGCACCATTTTACACTGTCACCAACAGTGGAAAAGGGGTTCCAGTTTCTCCACAACCTCGTTTTTAAAGCCATATCTTTGTTCTTTAGCACTTTACAAAGTCCTTGGAAGCAGATTTTCCCACAGCAATCAGTCGTTTGTTTGATTTTCTGACTGCTGCTTCTGTGGATGTTGATTGTGGATCCAAGTAAAATGAGATCCTTGACAATTTCAATCTTTTCTCATTTATCATAATGTTGTCTATTGGTCCAGACCTAAGGATTTTTGTTTTATGTTGAATTGTAACCTACAACAGAAGCCAGAGTCCTTGATGTTTCTCAGCAAGCCCATCAGTGAAGTACACTTCACTTGGAACAAGCGAAAGTTGCATCAGATGCATCTTAAGAGTTATTGATGCGTTTTCCACCAGTCCTGGTGCCACATTTTTCTTCATATAGTCCAGCTTCTCATACAGGTGAAGAAAGGTTACAACCTTGATACAGACTTTTCCTAATTTTAAATGGTACAGTAAGTGTCTCCTTGTTTGGCTCCAACAACTTCTTGGTCAATGTACGTTTTTCACATGAACATAATTAATTTCTCTGAAATTTCCATTTTGAGGCATTGCTATCCATAATTTGTGAAGAATCCACACCGTCGGGGTATTTGCAGTCAATAAAACACAAATCTGCATCTTTCTGGTGTCCTCTGCTTCCTGAGAAGGTCCATCTGACACCAGTGAAGATACTCTTTCAGTGACCTCTTCTGAATCCAGCTTGAATTTTGATAGTTCCTTGTTGATGTACTTATCCAGCCATTTTTAAATCATCTTCACTAAGGTTTTATTTGTATGTGATTTTGATGATATCATTTGATAGTTTCCAAATTCCATTGAATCACCCCCGCTTTTTTTTTTTTGGAATGAGTACAAATACGAATTTCTTCTAGTTGGTTGGCCAGGTAGCTATCTTCCAAATTTCTTGGCATTTACTAGTAAGCATATTGGACTGCATCTGTTTGTTGAAACACCGCCATTCGTGTTCCATCAATTCCTGGAACCTTATTTGCAGAGGATGCTGGGGGATCAATCAGTGTATTGTACATAGGAGAGAGAAATTTAATCAACAAGATTAATGGCAGGTTGAATGCAAACATAGAAAACAAGAGGGTCAAAGAGGAACAGGCAGTTGACTCTCAGTTAATGGAAACTGGCTAATCAAAAAATGAAAACTACTGAATTGGCAGCATATTTAGAAGCTAGGAATAAGGTGGATTATTTCTTCCCTTTCATGTATATGTACACATTTCTAAGTTTGTTGTGTTGCATATTATTACTACAGACCACATCTGGACTGCATGAGAGGAATCCCATCAACTCTTAGTGTAAGAACAGCTGCCAAGGCTTACTCATTAGTCTTCCTGGTCTCCTGGCATCACCTAGTAATAAATTAGGTGATCTCTGAGACCCTGCCAACTTTCAGAGTATGTGAATGTGAGGTCTATCAAGACTAAACAATTTTCTTAGAGCTGTGTGGCGTGTCTAAGCTCTAGCTATGAATATAAGCTTGACTTCACATAAAGAGGCTCGTCAGTTACCTTCTCATGCTAACTCTTTCCTGAGGCAGTCTGAGTAATAAATATATACTCACTGAATACTTAAAATACCTCTTTTTTTCTTTTTTTAAAAAATTTTATTATTTTGTGTGTGTACTGTCAAATCGGATCTGACTAGTATTGGAGCAGAGCATCTGGTGGATTCAAACCTCGTAGGTCTGGGATTACAGTGCACCTTCTTGCCACTAGGGCACCAGGGCTCCCTTAAAATACCTCTTAACAAAGTGATGCAAAGTTCATTAAAGCTATAGAAAACCTATTATACAGAGAGTCTTTTATCTTTGCCATGGCATTAGAACCAACTCATGACTGACTCTCCAGCAGGTTTTCTATATAAACTGCACAGGAGAAGATTGCCCATCTTCCTTGTATGGAGCAGCTGTTGGATTTGAACCACCTGCTTTAGGGTTGGCAGTGCCCTTCCCTACCACTAGACCACAAACAGTATCATAGGGAAATAAAAACTGCAGAAAAGACTATGAAGAAGTCAGAATGAGAGGAAAGAAAGGTCTGGTGTCCTGCTTTTTAGGACCCATAAAGTTCCTTTGCAGGCAGCAGAATATTGCTGAAGATTATTAAAAATGTCTTGAACAATACATTGACCGTGAAGTGACAGAAATTGAGGCTGGATTTAGAAGAGGTATCAGATATATCATTACTGATGTCAGATGGATCTTGAAGGAATGCAGAGAATGCCAGAAGGATATCTACTTGTGTTTTATTGACTATACAAAGACACTTGACTATGTAGAACACCACATATTATGGCTCACATTGAAAAGAATGGGAATTCCAGAACACTTAATTGTACTTTTGTGAAACCTATGTCTAGACCAAAAAGCTGTTATCTGAATAGAACAAGGAAATACAACATGATTTAAAATCAAGAAAAGTGTCTCTCAAGGCTGTATGCTTTCTCTGCACCTATTCAATCTATATGCTTAACAATTCATTTGGAAAGCTGGACTTTATGAACAAGAATGTGTCCTCAATAGCAGTGGAAGACTGCATTATGCAGGTAATGCAATTTTGCTGTAAGTGAAGATGACCTAAAGTGTTTGCGGCAGAAGATCAAAGACTACAGCCTTCAGTATGGATTGCATCTAACATCAGGAAAACACAAATCCTCACCACTGGAGCAATAGGCAACATCATGTTTAATGGAGAAAGAATTAAAATTGTCAACAATTTTATCTTCCTTGGATCCACACTCAATACCTTTATGATTATTTGGAACCCTTTCTTGACTGGTATCAGCAGTCAAGAAATCAAAAGATGTATTATATTGGGAAAATCTGTTCTTACGAATTTCTCTAAAGTTCTAAGGAGCAACGAGGTCAGTTTAAAGGCTAAGGTGCACCTGATCCATCCATAGTATTTTCAGTTACTTGCTATGCATCTGAACATTGAACAGTGAGTAAGGAAGATAGAGTAAGGATCAGTTCCTTTGTCTTGGAAAAAGTGCAGACATGGAGCTCCTTAGAGGTAAGGATGGTGAAACTTCACTCACATACTGTGGGCATGTTGTTTAGGAGCGGCCAGTCATGGGAAAAGGGCATCATACTGGGAAAAATGGAAGATCAACATAAGAAGACCCTTAACAAGATGGATTGACACAGTGATGGTCACAATGGGCTCAAGTATATCAGAGATGATGAAGATGACACAGGATAGGGCAGAGTTCAGATCCTGTTTTTATGGGGTGATTATGATTTAACAGCATATAACAACAACAAATTCTTTTGATTTGTGACTTAGAACTGTCAGTGATAGCCAGGGTCAGCATCCTAGATAAGCAAATAATCCTACTGATTCCTGATTTGATATTCCATATTTTAAATTCCATTTCTCAATCTTCCTGATACAGAAACAACGCTAACCCCAAAGTCTCTGATTTTGTGAATGCATGAGGAGTTTGTAGTCTTTGTTTAGTTCATTCAGAACTTTAGTCCTTTATTCAATTTGATATTTTAGTCATCTTAATCATAAATACTAAAGGAATATTAAAAGATGTAAAATCAAGCAACAGAAGAGGTAGCATATATCTTCATCTCTTATTCATTTGGGGTCAAGCTTCATTCAAAAGTATTCATTCAAAAAGTATTTGCAAATACTTTTGTGACTGTTTTGGTATGAGAAAGTTGAGTATTCACTCTCATTTTACAAGGAACAAGTTTTTATATAGTATGTATTTGATATTTTCCTGCCATTCACTCTCATTTTACAAGGAACAAATTTTTATATAGTATGTGTTTGATATTTTCCTGCCATCTCTCTCAAAAACCCACAAAGCTCATATTTGTATGTGGGTTGTGTGCCAATAAAAGTTGTTGACACTTAAATGTGAATTGCGTATTAATTTCACATGTCAGGAATATGTTTCTTTTTATGTAATTTCCCTGATCACTTAAAAAATAACAACTATCCTTAGCTGATGGGCCACTGAGGAAAGAACAGAAGAGATTGGTCTCTGGACCGTAGTTTGCCAACCCCTGTCATTTGTTTGCTGAAACATGAAGCCTTCACTCTGTAGGTGGAACGTAAGAGAACCCGAGCACAAAACTTGGTACTGAAATGACCACATGATTAACATGATTCCTAAAGAGTACATTTCATCTAGTAAGCCCTCAAAAGTTGTAGCATTCAGAATTGTGCCATAAACTTAAAAAGATGACAAGATATGTAGGATCATATTTGAAACTCAAAGCTAGGCATGTAGATAAGCATCCCCTTTCCAGGACATCGCCCAAGTCCCCATCTGTGCAAGCTTCTGCCTTGGGTATCTGAGTGGGAACTGGGATCTCTCTTCCCACTCTTGTCATTGGAAGCTGCCTGCGAAGTTGGTGGAGGCTGCAGTGCTGAAACCCAATCTTGCTTCACCAGTGCCAAGGATAGTGTTTCAGAGTACATATTCTTTACACCTTGGATATGATTGAGATTGAAAAGTAGAAGGCTAAAGTGATCCCATTTTAAAAGCTGTGGGACTTTGTGCATTAAACCTTGAAAAGTTCTACATGTAAAGATAGATATTCATTCTGAATTTTTCTTTCTGTTAAAGATGTTTGATCCAAATAACTTTATGCTAGCTACTGTGAGGACTCTGAAGTCATGATCAAGGTATCAGAAACTGCAGCTGTAGGGCAGCAAAAGAGATAAAACGGAAATTTATTCAACAGAGACTTGAGTAGACTTTGATATGCCAAAGCAAGTTGATTTAAAGACAATTAAGAGATCTTTTCCAGGAGCTGGTAGACTGTTCAAGGGAGAGATAAGTACATAAACAGATGCTTCAAGAAGAGATTTGTGGAAATAGAAGTTTCAACTGATTGCATCATGATTTTTGAGGCTAGAAGCAAATAAATTCTTGAGTGTTTCCAGATGCTGTGTGTCTAGGCAAGAGGACATTTGAGGAGCTGGGGTATTTGATGTGTGTTCTCTTCAAGGTCTTGGCTGCTATCTGTTTATAATACATTTCTAGTTGTACTTGTGTTTGGGGGTTCTTTATTTTCCTACATTTTATTATGGTCTGGGTGAAAGTTTACGCAGCATATTTAACGATTCATACACAACAATCCCTTTCAACAATACTATGAACATTTTGTCCTGTTAAGGACCTGAAGTGTTTGCTTATTGCAGAAGGTCAAGGACTACAGTCTTCAATATGAATTGAAATTCAATTGTCAAGAAGACAAAGCTTCTCACCACTGGGCCAATTGGCAGCACCATGATGGATGGAGAAGAGATTGAGGTTAACAATTTCAGCTTCCACAGTCAACATGCTTGGCATCAGCAGTCAGGAAATCAAATTGCTCAGGGAAAATCTGTTGGCAGGGACCTCTCAAAAGTGCTAAAGAGCAACAATGTGGAAACTAAGGTTTCTAGAGGCTAAGGTATGCCTGATTCAGGCGATGGTCTTCACAATACTTGCTGATCATCAAAGAGCTGAAGGATGACAGAAGAATAGATAACTTTGAGTTGTGTTCGAGAAGAGTATTCAGCATACCGTGCACTGACAAGAGAACAGACAGGTTTATCCTGGAGAAGGAGAAAGCAGTCACTCCTTGGAGGCACGGATTTTGAAGCTTCATCTCATATAATTTGGGCATGTGGCCAGGAGGGACCAACCAGTCCCTGGAGTGGGACATCATGCTTGGAAGGGTGGAGGGATTGCGCAGAAGATCCCATTAGATGAATTGACACAGTGACTGGGATAATGAAGGTGGGTGTATCAGAATTGAGACTGGCTTAGGATAGAGCAGAATTCCAAACTATTGTGTAACAAAACAACATTCTCCAACCCTGTTTGCCACCCTCCCCTACAAGCATCAAGTTACAAGGTTTACTGGAGCTAAAGAATAATGAACACTTGTGAACACAGTTCCCAGAAGGAAAAGGCATCATGAATTATGGAGATGCTACAGGGAGCTCTGGTGGCCTAGTGCTGCAGTCCCAAAGGCACCTGGTTTGAATCTGCCAGCAGCTCCATAGGAAAGGGAAGGGCAGTCTCCTCCTGGATGATTTACCACCTCTGAAAACCCATTGAAGAGTCAGTTATGAGTCTTTTCCGACTTGATGGCACACTGTAGCCTGACTCAGGAGTATTGGAATAATTTGAAGCACTCATACTGCACCCATATTGTTAAGTTTGCAGCAGCCAAAAACCAGAAGGGGGCAGCAAAAAGTCATCTGCTTCTCCTGTGGAGAAAGGGAAAGGTCTAAAGGAGTTTCTGGTTAGAAAAATCCTGTACCCAAATTAACCTCTTGCAAGATCTTATCAAATCAGTAATTAAGAAGTACTGGAAAAATGACAGGAGCACATTTAAAGAGTTGAAATAGAAATTCAAGCTCTGCTTCCAGTGGTTTAATTTTAAGTGCAGAAGAGTTGTTCAGAGTAACTAAAACTGCTTAACATTGTCATTCTCCACTATGTTTTATTGGTTTGTTGTTTTCATGTTCAGCTGTAGGAAGCCAAGTACAATTTTCTAGTTGTGTATCCTTTTATAGGAAATTTGGCCAAGTAATGTTAGAAGACAATTTATAGTTTGTCCATATTTTAAATAAAAAGGTATGTCTTTCTTATCTGGCATAAGTACATAATAGCATAAGAACTGTTTTAAAAAAATTTTATGGACAAAAATTAAAAAAACTCACTTTTCAGTGCCAGGTTTTTGTTACACTTCTATGTTTTATTCCTTTTAAAGTTAATCTAAACTTAATTTTCAAATTTCATCTCTGAGTTCAATGCAGTTTCCACTAAAATATCACCAGCATTTTTTTTTATGGAAACTCACATATGAACCAAAGATTGAAGGGCAAGAATAAGTAAAATAATTTTTAAAAGACTAAGTTATATAGCATCAGGATTAGAGGAAAACTCATCTGATAATCTGCATTATACAGATGACAAAACCCTGCTTGCTGAAACTCAGGATCTGAAGTGCTTGCTGCAAAAAGTCAAGGGCTGCAGCCTTCAATATGAACTGAAGCTCAACATCAAGAAAACAAAGATTCTCGCTTGGCCAGGAACCTGCAGAGACCCAGAGGCTGACCAACAGGGCAAGCACCCTGGCGTCCTGGGTCTTGTAGCACATTAACCACGATGATAACATTTCTTGGACTCTTATGCATGCTAGGCACTGCTGAGTACTTTATGTACTCAGCCCTCTGAGGCAGAAATAGAAGAGACCTTGAAGAGACTGCAGAGCAAGAAGGGCATGCAAGGAATCCTCATGGTGAACACGGAAGGCATTCTCATCAAAAGCACCCTGGACAATTCCACTATCACACAGTACCCCAACCTCATGCACAACTTCTTCTGGAAGGCATGGAGCACGGTGTGAGAAATCGACATCCCCAGAATGACCTCAGCTTCCTTCAGATTTGCTCCAAGAAAAATGAAATTATGGTTGCACCAGATAAAGACAATTTCCTGATTGTGATTCAGAATCCAACTGAGTAACCTTCTCTCTTGGGTCCCTGTGTTATTCCTTAATTTAATGCCACCCAAGAAGATTGTTAGTTATAGTCATACCAACCCACTACAAGTGGAAATCCCCCAATGATCCACTCATTCCAGGCTACTGATCAAGGGCAGGTGGCTCAGTCCAGCCACCTAACCCACAGAATCCCTCTGCTGCACCAACTGCTTCCAAGTTCCCAGGCTGAGGGCCTTCTCCTTCCAAGAGGTCCTTCTCTAACCACTTCTGGGATTTGGAGCTTGAGCTGCAGAGCACCCAGCCCAGCTTCCTTGTGACCTTCAGTTCACTTGGAAAAGGCTGTTTTACTTTCATTAAAAATAACCAAGATGCTTTAAAAAAAAAAAAGAAAACAAAGATTCTCACCACTGGTTTGATTGGCAGCGTCATGATAGACTCTGAAGGGATTGAAATTATTAACAGCTTTTGTTTGCTTGGCTCCACAATCAACACTCTTGTTACCAGCAGCCAGGAAATTAAAAGACAAATTGCACTGGGAAAGTCAACTGTCAGGGACCTCGCCAATGACTGCTGAAGAGCAATGATGTTAGTCTAGAGACTAAGGTACGTCTGATACAGGCCATGGTCTTTGCACTTACTTGCTATGCATCAGAAAGCTGGACAGTGACTACGGATGATAGAAAATTGATGCCTCTGAGCTGTTGTGCTGGAGAAGAGTATTGAATATACTATTAACTGCTAGGAGAACAAATAGGTTCTTCCTAGAGAATGTCAAACCAGGCTGCTCCTTGGAGGCAAGGATTCTGAAGCTTCATCTGACACACTTTGGACATGTTGCAAGGAGGGACAAATCCTTAGAGATATGCTTGGAAGGGTGGAGGGACAGCACAAGAGAGGAAGACTCTCAGTGAGATGGATTGATTCAGTGATGGGTACTGGGGTTATGGCAATAGGTGTGTCAGAGACAATAAGGTTTGCACAGTATAGAACAGGGTTCAGAGCTGTTGTTCATAGGGTCATTATGAGTCGCAAGCAACTTGGTACATAACAACACAACAACAGCAAGTTAATTTTTTTTATATATATATTAGTGATTTTGTTCTATCATTTTCATACTCTGTCAGGTCACTTTTTTGGGAATGTGAGTAAATATGGATTTCTTCCAGTCAGTTGGCCAGCTGGTTGTCCTCCAGATTTTTTGGCACAACCTCATGAGCACTTACCGGCTGCACCTGTCTGTTGAAATATGTCAGTTGTTATGCCATCTATTTCTGGGGCCTTATTTTTTGTAGTCTTTTTTCAGAGCAGCAGGAACTTTTTCCTTCATCACCATTGCCTCTTGATCATATATTGTTTCATGAAATTCTTCCACGTCAGCCAATTCTTTTTGGTACAGTGACTCCGTGTACTCCTTCCATCTTCTTTTAATGCTTCCTGGATCATTCAGTGTTTTGCCCATTTTGTTGTTGTTGTTGTTGTGTGTTGTTGTCAAGTCACCTGTGACTCCTAGCAACGCTATGTACAACAGTTCAAAATCCTGCTCTATCAAGCCAGTCTCACTGACTCCAACACACGTAACCCCATTGCCCCAGTTATTATGTCAGTCTATCTGATCAGGGGTCTTTCTCTTCTGTGCTGTCCCTTCACCCTTCCAAACATAAAGGCCTTCTCCAAAAACTAGTCTCTCTTGGCTACTTGCCGAAGTTTGTAAGATGGAGCTTCAAAATTTTTACCTCCAAGCAGAAACTTGATTTCACCTTCTCTTAAGACAGAATTATTTGTTCTCCTGGCAATCCATGGTATGTTCAGTACTCTTCTCCAGCAACACAATTTAAAGGCATCGATTTTTCTTTTCATCTTTTGTCGTTGCTCAGCTTTCTGATGCATAGCAAGTACTTGTGAAGAACATGGACAGAATCAGGCACACCTTAGTCTCTAGACTGACATAATTGCTCTTCAGCACTCTGGAAAGACTTCCCCAAAGCAATTCATCTTTTTATTTCCTGACTGCTGGTGCCAAAAGTGTTGATTGTGGAGCCGAGCAAGCTGAAATTATTAACAACCTCAATCTCTTCTCTATTTATCATGTCAATTTCCCAATCTGTCAGTTTGCTGCATTGAGGCAATCTGGATTTGCAAAAGAAAAACTCACTCATTGGTACGCAATCCCACACACACATCCCCCAACCCCAAATATAATCCACTCTGCAACCCTCATTCCGTACTCTTACGATAAACATAATGCCCTAAAATATAAAATATTCTCTCCCCCAAAGACTTCAATGCCATAAACATATTTCATCCAGTTTTTCTCAGTCTTACCTGCATCCCGATGTCAGCCTCATTCTACAACAGTGGCACTATATAGCATTTGTCCCTTTGTGACTGAGATACCTCACTCAGCATAATGTCCTCCAGGGTCACCCATTTTGAATAATATTGCATGAGTTCCTTGTTTTTCAATGCAGCATAATATTCCATTGTGCGAATATACCACAGCTTCTCTACCCACTCGTTTGTTGATGGGCATTTGGGTTGTTTCCAACTCCTTGCTATTGTAAACAAAGCCGCAGTAAACATGGGTATGCGTATATCTACTTGGGTGCCATTTATGGTCTCTTTACAGTATATTCCCAGTAGTGGAATTGCTGGGTCAAAAGGTATCTCTATTTGCAACTTTTTGAGAAAGCGCCACATCGCTTTCCACAGTGGTTGCACCATTTTACTCTCTCACCAACAGTGAATAAGGGTTCCAGTCTCTCCACAACCTCGCCAACATTTGTTGCTTGCTGTTCTCTTAAATTTTGCTAGTCTTACTGGGGTGAGATGATATCTCATAGTTGTCCTGATTTGCATCTCTCTCAGAGATAGGGATTTTGAACATTTCTTCATGTGCTTGTTAGCCATGTGAATGTCTTCCTTGGTGAAGTGTCTGTTTATATCCTGTGCCCATTTTTTAATTGGATTATTCTCCTTTATCTTGTTGTGGTGCTCGAGTATTTTATAAATTCTAGGTATAAGTCCCTTATCTGGCATGTCATTGCCAAACACTTTTTCCCAGTCTGTGGCTTCCCTTTTTATCCTGTTAGAGAAGTTTCTGGATGTGCATAGGGATTTGATTCTTAGAAGGTCCCATTCATCTATTTTATCTTCTCCTGATTGTAAATTTTTCAGAATACTTGGAAGACTTTTTATGTTGTGGATTAGGACTACTAAAGTTCTTCCAAGCTTTTTTTGAATGAAGTTTATAGTCCTTGGTTTTAGTCCTAGGTCCATGATCCACCTTGAGTTGGTTTTTGTTTATGGAGTGAGGTGGGGATCTTGTTTCATTCTTCTGCAGATAGATTTCCAATTTTGCCAACACCATTTGTTAAAAAGGCTGTCATTTCCCCACCTAACTGTGATTTGAAATATTTTCTACCAGGAAGCCTCATTAGAAAAATAATGCCCAGAGTTTTTATTGGGGGCTGGCCAAGAAAGCTCCCTCTGCTGAGAACATCCGTTATCAACTGTATTGTTTCTATAAAGTTCGTGTATAATGAACCATTCTTAACAGTTAAGGAATCCTCACAAAATCCCAAGTTTCTGAATGCTAGCCAAGAGCCAACCATAAAAGTAGGTCCTCTAGCAAAATAAATGTCAATCCTGTTATGTTAACTTTAAAATTTGGAGTATATTTCAAGGAGATTAACTGACATAGTGACTTTAACAGTGGGATCACACATGACAGAGATGAGAATGGCACAATATAGGCCAAGGTTCCTATCACTTGTTCACTGGGTCCCTGTGAGTCATAATCAACGTAAAGGTACCTAAAAACAACACTTGCTTGCTGAAATTGAGGAGGACTTGAAGCACTTGTTTCAGAAGATCAAGGAAGGTAGCCTTCAATATGGATTGCATCTCAAAGTCAAGAAAACAAAGATTCTTAACCAGTGGATCAATAGGCAACATCATAGTGAATGGAGAAAAGATTGAAACTGTCAACAACTTTATATTACTTAGATCCACAATTAATACCCTTGATATCAGCAATCAACTGGGGAAATCTGCAGCTAGGGACCACTCCAAATTGTTGAGGAATAATGATGTCAGTTTGAGGACTAAGGTGCATCTGATTCATGCCATGGTCTTTCCAGTCATTTGCTATGCATCTGAGACTTGAATAATGAATAAGGATGACAGAAGAATTGGTGCCTTTGACTTGTGATGTTGGAGAAGAGCACTGAGCAACCCATGGACTTCTAAAAGAACAAATAAATATGCCTTGGAGATGGTACAGCTGGAGTGCTCTTTGGAGGCAAGAATGATGAAGCTTTGCCTCATACTTTATGCATATTGCTAGGAGGGGTTATTCCTTGGAGAGGGACATAATGCTTGGAAGGATTCAGGGTTGGCAGAAAAGAGGCAATCCCTCAATTAGGTTGATTGACAAGGAGACTGCCACAATGGCCTCTAGTGTATCAGTGTGAAGATGGCACAGGATAGGAGAGGGTTCATACCCGTTGTTCATAGGGTCGCTTTGAGTCATACAACAATAAAACAAGCCCTGATTTAAAGAGCCCTGGTGGCATAGTACATATCAAGCTGCTAACTGACAGATTGGTGAAAAGAACTCTGAGCCACTCTGTGAAATAAAGATGGGCAGTCTGCTCCGGTGAAGATGTGTTGTTTTACACTATCTAGTCATAGCCGATTCATAGCCAACCCTCAAGTTTTCAGTGGCTTTTAATTGCACAGGAGAGTATTACCCATCTTTCTCCTGCAGAGCAACTGGGAGATTCAAACCACCTGTCTTAGGGCAGAAAACACAACTTCTTATCAATAGGCCACCAGTGCTCCCTCATAAAGGTTTATACCCTCAGAAATCCTGTGTAGGATTACTGAGTCACACTTGACTGTGGCACTGACTGGGTGTGGTTTTTTGGTGTTAAGCTTTGGTCTGTACCTTTTCTTACCTGTTCTTAAACTGTTTGAGGTGGATTTTGTGGGTGGGGGGAGAGAGACTGAGCAGGGAAAGGGGACAAGGAATACTGATTGGGACGTATCATTTTAGTTTTGGATCCTCTATTTGAGGGGGGGGGAAGTGAAGACTAAGTCTTTAACTATGGAGCTATTTTATTTATCAAACTTGGATCTCGAGAAGAACAGTACATAAGATGGCTATTGTGTATTCCAGCATGAACCCAGATGTAACTTTTATCAGCTCTGCAACAAATACTGAGTAACAATAGATGGTCAGCATGTGCTTATTTACGCAAGTTTCAGAGAGGAAAGATGACCTTGTTAAGTAAAGACATCCAGCTTGAATGGATATTATTTACTGACACTGATAATTTGGCAATTTATTTAGTATGAGTCCATTTCGGTGAGGGTCTTCCTCTCTTTCACTGATTTTTGTGTTTCCAACCATGCTGTCTCTTTCCAAGGAGAGGTCCTCTCTGACAACATGCCCAAAGTATGAGATGAAATGTCACCATCCTTGCCTCCAAGGAGTAGCCTGTTTGTACTTCCTCCAAGACAGATTTATGTGTTCTTTTGACAGTCCATGGAATAGTCAGCACTCTCAGTACCACAACTCAAAGGCATTATTTCTTCTGTCCTTCAGATGCATAGGAACAACAACTTACAGCTGTTGCGTTGGAACCAACTCAGAACTGACACTCGAGTGGGTTTTCCGAGGCTGTCAATCCACACGCATTACTCATCTTTCTCCTGCAGAGCAGCTGTTGGGTTCAAACAGTTTGCCTTTTGGTTGGCAATGCAGCTCCTTATAACTGGGCCACCAGAGCTTCTATGCATAGCATGCAGTTGAAAATACATGGGTCAGGTGCATGTTCATCTTAAAAAAAAGATCGTTGACAGCAGATTTGCCCAGTGCAAGCCTTGATTTCTTGACTGCTGTTTTTGCTTGGTGTTGATCTAAGTAAAATGAAATTGTTGACAACTTCAGTCTTTTCTCCATCTTTCATGATATTGTCTGTTGGTTCAATTGTAATGATTTTTGTTTTTTTGATGTTGAAGTGTAATCAATATTGAAGACTTTAGTCTTTGATCATCTACAGTAAGGTCTTTACGATTATTTCTGCAAGCAAGTTTGTGTTATCGTGATAAAATAAATTGTTGATGAAACTTCCTGATGCCACGTTCTTCGTCCTAGAGTTCCATGTTAAATTAATTATTTTATGTTTATAATTCTTTTATTTTTTTTCCTTTCCTGTTTTAAGAAATTAGCTTTTAGGTTTCTTTTAGGGTGCTCTTAGCTTTCAAATATATGGATAAAACATATGTTTGAAGCCAAGCTGAGAAATTGTTGATGCTGATCTTGATGGGCATGTGAGCCAAACTGAGGACTGACTACGAGATTAGTTTTTCATACTTCTAAAAATCTTTTCAACCTTTCTCTTTTCATTTCTAAGTATTATCTTTCTTTGCAGATAGTAATCATTTGGGCTTTACTGTCAAGTCTTTTTTGCCAAGTGTTTTTTTAATGAGTCACATTAATTTATTTGGATACTCATTTGGAAAGCAATATCTAAACACTTGGGGTTTTTCTCCCAGGATCTTGCTATCTTCTTTCTGAGAGTGCAGACTCTTTTTCATTGCCTATGCTGTCTATGTCTTTGGCAGCTGTAAATTTGATTTTGACTGCAGGCATTTTTGATCTTTGGAAAAAAATATATTTCTAAAGAGCTGTTAATTTACGGTGAATTTTTGGAGGACAAAGATTATATCTCACTTGGTTTTGTGTGTCCAAACCTAGCTGTACCTCAGAACATAGCTCAGTCTCAATAAATATTGATTAAATTAATGAGTAAATTAACTACATAGCCAAATCATAATGAGTGAATAAACTGCATAGCCACATTAATGCAATTGAAAATTCTGATTGTGTATACATTATCTTCTTCAGTCCTTACATTATTTGAGCCCATTTAAATAAAAAGTTATGGATAATTTTTTTTTTCATTAATGAAACATACACATTGTGAAATGTAGAATATCAGAGAAAATAATGAGATTGCTAGTAAATACTGGGAGACTCCATGTGACTGTTGTAAAATGATTATAGTCTGAACTCTTTTCTGGACCAGCTATCTCTTATCTCATCTTTATTTTAATTTTTTTAACTTTATTTTAAATTTTGTAGAAATCACTGAGCTTATACAAGGAAAGGGTCGGACTTTCAGACTAGTTCGTATAATCCCAAAATCCAAATTTGGAAAATACAACTGTCCTTTTCCCCAAAAAATTTGTCATATTTTCTACAGTAAGGAAAAGTGGACCTAATGAGAGCACATTTCTGATCCCAGCTGTATTGTTCCTGCTCTTGTAGTTTGGTAATATTCTCCTTGACTGTGCTTAGGAACTTAGCAGCAGGTACCTAGAGCAAGGATAATTGCATGGCATACCTCTGGGGATCTCCATGGCACCTGTATCAAAATTTTATTTCTTGCACCATGTAGTTTTGCCAAGAAATCAGGAGGACAACTACTTGGCCTGCCAAGAAAACAAATAGGTCCGCCTTGGAGAGGGTGAAACCAAGTATTTCCTTGGAGGCTAGGATTTTGAAGCTCCGTCTCACGTACTTTGGGCATGTGGCCAGGAGAGACCAGTCCTTGGAAAAGGACATCATGGTTGAAAGAGTGGAGGGACCGTGCAAAGACCCTGGATGAGATGGATTGATTCAGTTACTGGGACAATGAGGGTTGGTGTGTCAGAATTAATAAGACTGGCTCAGGATAGTGCAGGGTTCAGAGCTGCTGTACGTAGGATCACAGGTGACTCGACGGCACATAACAACAACCTCCAAGGTCTGTAGTTTCTTTGTCGACATCCGTATCTTCTGTCTTGTGGGCTGTCATCCCAGATCAGACTTTATCTTATTTTCTAATTTTGTTTCTACACTTGTTAAAGTTTTGTTTCTGACACCCTAAAAAAAGAGGATGGGGTAAACGCTATTAACAAATAATAATCAAAATCTTACTTTTAATTTGGTAGACTATTACTAAGTAATAAGGTATTTTTAAGGTATTTTACCGTAATTTAATTCATTAATATATTAAATTTACTTAAATGTCATTCTTTTTATAGCAGAATCAGCTTTCTCCTCCAATTAACCCAGTGGATATGGCTTCTGTTTTACCACTTCTATACATGGCTTCTTAGAGATGTAATCCCAGTTATAACTCGGATATATAATCGTTGTCACCTTATTTCTTTATAACTCTTAGTGACATCTGTCTAAGTAAACTTTCTTTATTGAGATGATAAAACTTTTGACTCATATATCCTGACAGTCATTAGTCGATCTATTAGCATTTGCTAGATGATTGCTAGAATTGGAGTAAATTATTATCCAGTTACGCCTTGTTCTTAATGCCACATATTCTATGAATAGGCCAGACTGTTTAGATAACTTTTGTTCCAATATACTGTTCCAGTAAATATCACTAATTCCTGGCATAGGCCACTGTATGTTTGTGAAATTCTCTTGTTTCTTCAGTATTACTCAGCAAGTATTAATTGTATTTTCTCTATAAACTGGATATAGCTCTTGCCTTTGGGGATTCATTTCTTTCTCTATAAAAATCTGCCAAGTCTTGAAGTACCCAGTCTCCTCAAATCCATTTCATATCACTCTAGCTGCAATAACCCCCTGATTTACACACCAGTAACATTTCATTCCTGTCACTGTAGTTAACACTGGTCACATATGGCATAGCTTTGTGATGTTATAACATTGTGAAATTATCATCTTTCTTAGGGTTTGGAGCTTTGTCTAATAAAAATTTAGAATTATCAAAGAGCCTTAAAAAGAAAATCCCATGCTATTCAATAATTTCCTCTTAATTAAATAAACATCTATAACTCTTCTCCTTTATATGATCTTGCTGATATTATCCCAAGCTACAAGAATAGAATCACTCTCTTCGGTTCTCCTAGGCCTCTGAATTTTATCTCTGACCCCTCCTTGCTTTCTCATTGTTCTAGCAGCCAGTGTTTGCTTCATGTGCCTCTCATACTTTTTTCTTTCTGCCCTATTTTTTTCTTTGTTACACTTGATTCTTGACATCACCAGCTAACTCTTCTCATCAAGTGGAGCAAATCAGGCATTGTAATTTTTTTGTTGTTTTTAATAATCTTTTTCTCCTCTCTCTCACTTTTCATCTGTTTTCCTGTCAGACTTTTGGTATTTTTTGTTTGTTTGTTTTCCTATGAAATTTGGAAATTGGTATATCATTTTGTCCTGAAAACTGTATTGTTACCATAGCATATATGTTATTAAGAGGCACTTTCACAAACAGAGCCCACTTACAATGAAGCCATTAAATTATTTGGTATAATGATACAGGCCATGGTTTTTGCAATCACTTATGCATCAGAGAGTTGGACAATGACTAGGGAGGATAGAAGGAGAATTGACACCTTTGAGCTGTGGTGCTGGAGAAGAGTATTGGATGTACCATGGACTACCAAGAAAACAAACAGATTCATCCTAGAGAGGCTACTCCTTGGAGGCAAGGATTCTGGGGCTTCGTCTGACATACTTTGGACATGTTGTAAGGAGAGACCGGTCCTTGGAGAGGGACATCATGCTTGGTAGGGTAGAGGGACAGTGGTGCAGGAGGGGAAGACCCTCTATGAGGTAGATTGATTCAGTGACTGAGGTAATCGGGATGGGTAGTGTGTCAGGGACAATGCGATTGGCACAGGATAGAACAGGGTTTAGGGCTGTTGTACATAGGGTCGCTATGAGTCGCAAATGACTCGACGGCACATAACAACAACAGTGATAAACTGTTTGCAATAGAGCCCATTCTGGATTATGGTGAACCTCCTCCTTCAGCCTCAGGGCTGTATCCTCTCACCATACCTCTTCAGTCTGTATGCTGAGAAAGTAATTCACAAAGGTAAACTCCATAAAGATGAGTGTGGCACTAGAATTGGAGGAAGACTTATCAACAACCTACATTATGCTGATGACACAACTTTGCTTGCTGAAAGTGGGGAGGATATGAAGTGTTTGCTGCAGAAGATCAAGAACCGTAACCTTTGGTACATCAAGAAGACAAAGATCCTCACCACAGGCCAAATAGTCAACATTAAAATAGATAGAGAAAAAAATTGAAGCTGTCAGTAATGTCATTTTACTGGGATCAGCAATCAACAGCCCTTGATACTTGCAGTCAGGAAGTCAGGAGACGTGTTGCATTGGGCAAGTCTGCTGTCAGAACCTCTCCAGATTACTGAAGAGCAATCGCGTCAGTTTAAAGATAAATGTGCCTGATTCAGGCCATGGTCTTCTCAGTAACTCGCTACACATCAAAGAGCTGAACAGTGAATAAAGATGGCAGAAGTTGATGCCTTTGAGTTGACGTGCTGGAGAATAGTATACTGGATATCCCAGGGACTGCCAAAAGAACAACAGATAGATATGTCCTGGAAAGGGTACACTCAGAGTGTTCCTTGGAGGCAAGGATGACCAGGCTTCACCTTTCATACTCTGGGCATGTAGCTAGGCGAGGCTTTTTCTTGGAAATGGACAACATGCTTGGAAAAATGGAGGGTCGGTGAAGGAGAGGAAGACCCCCCCAACAAGATGGAGTGAACCTGTGACTTAATCAGAGGGCTCTAATATCTCATAGATGATAATGATGACGGCACAGAATAGGACAGGTTTCGGGTTGGCTGTTTATAGGGTTATAATGAGTCATACTCGACTCAATGACACCTAACAAAAACTCTATCAGAGTAGAACTTTGCACTGTAGAATTTTCAGTAGCTTGATTTTGTGGAAGTAGATTGCCAGACCATTACTCCATGGCATTCTTGGTGGACTCACATCTCTAACCTTTTGCTTAGCAATGGAGTATATTCACAGTTTATATCACTCAGAGATTCAACAGATCATTTCAACCACCTGGAGACTCATAATAAAAGAGGCCGATCTTTTATTTAAGAATGTGCTTTAGATGGTCAGATATTGAATTAATTATTATTATTTAGATATTACCTCATTTACTACCTAGTGATGTTGTCTGTATGGAGTTGCACTGCTGGCTCAAAGACAGCAGCTCCCCTTTTGGTGGTTTGAATCCACAAGTGGCTTCATAGGAGAAAGATGTGTACTCTCCTCCGCAGTGATTTACAGCCTCCTGTTAACTCACTGGAGAGTCATCTATGAGTATATTCCAAACTAAGTACAAGGGGAGAAAGACCATCACCCTTTTGATACAATAACCAATGCAGTAAGACCAGTAATAGCTTTCTTTTATCTTCCTCCATGAGTCAACAAACTTACATAATGCACCTGCCTTGCACAATACTGGCTACAATGTGCAAATACCACATAGTACTGCCCTCAAAGATCTTATGAGCTAATGTGCTTTTATTCCTTTCATAGGAATAGGAGAAAATCAAGGGGAAATCCTTTATTTTATTACAAACTAGAGTCTAAGTCTCATGCCATGAAACACAGTGCCTTATGCTGATAAGTTTTCTGCAAGCTTAGTGGGTATCTACTGATCTGTTATTGCTGTATTTTGTATTTCTGCTTGGGATTTGTTTGTGCTCTTTTTGGAGAGGAGAGCATGCTACAAGATGAGAGGGCTGCAGAAAACTGTATATAGATAATAATAAACCCAAACCAAATCACTGCTGTTGGGTTGATTCTGATTCACGGTGACACCCTTTAGGTTTCCAAGGCGGCAGATCTTTGTGGGAGGAGAGGGTTAGGGCTAGTGGGGTTGCTGGTTTTATAGGTATAAAAATATGCATCATTAGCATTTTTGCTGTGACTTTGAACCAGTTCGGTCATGGCTGATAGAGGGAAAATGGAACAGATCCAAGGTGAAGTACAACGATAACCAGACAGGAAAAATTATGATTCAACGCCCTGAAATGGGAGACAGGGGAGAGGTATAGTAAGCCCTTTAAGGAGCGTGATGAAGAAGATTATATCTAAGACTGTGGAGAGTGACACACATTCAGAGCAGTATGACCCATGGCCACCTTTGATCATGACATCTCCAGTTCTGCCAAGCAAGATATTTGATTGTTATTCAATATGTATGCTGTCCTTGCTGTGTAAGGGGAAGATTAAGTTTCCAGCAATGTGTCAGTCTGTTTTCCCAATCCAGTTATAGTTCTGGTTCATAAATTCCATGTTTTACAGATTCAGTCTGCTGGTTTCATATCATCAACCACAACTAAGCCAGTAAAAATCCAGTTCGAAACCCTGATTTCTACTGCCTCTGCTAATTTGCTTTGACAGCCAGGACTCTTTGATCATGAGACAATTTTTAGCAGTCACAACTCACAGGTTTATAACCCTGGTTAATAAAGCACACCAAACAGACACTACTAACAAATGGGAATTGACCTTCAAGTAAATTGATTGTATTGTACTTGTCTTGAAACCTTGATGGAAAGCTAGGTAATTGACAGGATTGAAGAAGTTGTGGATAATACTGACTAGTCTTTGTTGTTGTGCATGGAACAAACTTGACATTTCCAAGTCCTAATCAGCAGTTCTCTCATAATACTTATCATTCTGTAAGAGCTATTGCTGCAGAAGAGTATCGATTTGCATTTTTTCCCCCTGCTTCTATTCTTATTCTCATAATATAGTACAAAAGTGTGGTGTACTTTAAGTAAGTCGTTTCCCCCCTTTGAATCTATAGCAGCTGGGTGGGTTGGTGTGGGGTGTGTTTTGTGTTGTTTTTTTTTTAAATCACAGTTTCCTGATCAGCATTATAATTACACTTACGTAGTGATTTTCAGAAGCATGTAAAAGGTGCCACTTAAATGTAAATGATTTAGGTAATTAATTGCATGAAGTAATATGAAATTTGACATTTTGTTGCCCTGGAACCACAACCCAATCAATATTCATTCCACATACATTTTTGAACCACCTAATTACTAGTAACAACATTTTACTATTTTATGGTTAAACTACATCCTGTTCTGTTCGATATGCTTAAAATATAGACATTTTGCCTTATTTCTCAATGGTTACCCATTTTCTTCTCATTGTGATTTTAGCACAGAAAGAAAAAGAATGTAGGATGAGAGGCATGAGATGCCCTCTTCTCTTTCCTATGTTTTTGTAGTAAATCTAAACCCTACTCTCTGTAATACATGTTGTTAGTGGAGTATTGTTTGATTCTGATCACAACAGCCTAAAAGTAAATGTCTTACGATTATGAATCTGTATATAAAATGGAAAGAGACAACAGGGAAAGCAAAGATCAAAGACTGAGAATCAGGAAGTAAAACATAAGAAATGAGAAGAGTTTTTTTTTTCTTTTTTTGTTTTTGTTTTTTTTTTTTTAAAAAACAAACAGAAAGAAGTTCAAATTCAGGGTGCCAGATCTAAAAGAAGTCTTCTCTGGGTCAGCTCAGGGAGAAGGTCCTTGTCTCCTTTAAATCTGTGAGCCCTTTGTCCCTTGAGAATTCCAAGTGTCTTTGCATTTCAATGACATTTTTGTGTTCTCTATATGGAACCTTAGTTGCATGGTAGTTAAGTGTGCAGTTGCTATACACCTAAAGTTACAGTACACTAAAAGATCAGTGGTTCAAATCTTCCATCTGCTCTGTGGATGAAAAATACAACAATGCTTCTGTAAAGATTGTTGTTATTGTTATATACTGTAGAGTTGGAACCAACCCATAGCTGACCCTTCTGTAGATTTTCAGAAGCAGTTATTTGCATGGGCAGAGATTGCCCATCCTTCTCCCACAGAGCAGTTGGTGGATTCAGATGCCTTTAGTATTACAGCACAGCTTCTTGCCACCAGCCTAGAAAACCCTATACGGCAGTCCTACTCTGTCTTACGGGGTTGTTGTAAGTCAGAATTAACTTGATGATAACGTGTGTGGAGTTTCTTGGATTTTTTACTATGTTTTCACTCCTATACTAGAAAAAATTCCAGGTAGAGTGAACATTAATATATGAAAAAGCATTTCAGTAGGTAAAAATAGATATTTTATGATTTTTTTTTTAGCATAGTGACTTTTCTAAATGTGACTTAATGAAAGGCAATAATTTTGTACCTGTAGAGATTGTTGAGATGGGAGATGTTTTGCTGTATTTTTATGACAATAAAAATATATACTTTTACTACAGTAATTTTTTAAGAAAATTTTATAAACTACAACAGAATATCATGTAAATAATATGACATGACAAAATGACAATAGTAATTATAATGTCATTAATACCCTTAATAAACAAAAAATCTAAAATATCCAAAGTATAAAGATTTGTTTGTTGTTGTTATATGCTGTTGAGTTGGAGCTGTCTCTCCAGTAGGTTTTCAGAGGCAGTAAATCACACAGGAGGAGATTGTCCATCTTTTTCCCACAGAGCAGCTGCCAGATTGCAATCTTTGAATGAAAAGCAGATAGCCAGTAAGCGGAGCGGACGGGGGATATTTCATTTTACCACTAAACAGAATATGCGAAGAAATATTGTCTACCTATTATTTTGGTAAAGATTAAAAAAGTGATCATACCTGTTCTAGTGGAGACAGATATTCTAAAAAAAAAAAAAAGATTACTGGTAGAATAAACCAGTATCATTTTTTGGAAGAAATTTCTCCTAAGGGGAAGCTTATACAAAGTCCAAGAAATGGCATGGTCCTTAGGGAGTTGCACTGCTAAACCATAGTCCCTACCTCTCTGGAAACTCAATGAAAGGTCAGTTATGAGTCAGTTCCAACTTGATAGAAATGAAATTGTGTTTATAATAGTATAGTGAAAAGAAAGTTTGTTACATGTGAAATGTAAAGAAAATGCTCAAGAAAACCAAACCAGATCATCTGCCTCAAATCAATTCTGACTCATGATGTCTCTCCACTGGATTTCCAAGACCAGAAATCTATTTTTTATTTTAAATAAAAATAAAAATTTTTATTATATACTGGTTTACTTACGAAGTTCATATACATTGCTTTTCACACTGAATCCCATTTTTATTTCCTACCCACCCTCCACTCTACCCACAAAATTTTGCAACCCTATGATTAACATCATGATAGATGGTGAAGAGATTGAGATTGTTGACAGCTTTGGTTTGTTTATCTCCTCAAGCAATACTCTTGGTACCAGAAGTCAGAAAAATCAAAGGATGAATTACGTTGGGAAAGTCTGCTGTCAGGGACCTCTCCAAAGTACTGAAGAGCAGCAGTGTCAGTCTGGAGACTAAGGTGCACCTGATCCAGGCCATAGTATTTGCATTTACTTCTTGTGCATCAGAAAGCTGAACAATAACTAGGGATGATAGAAGGAGAATTGATGCCTTTGAGCTTTGGTGTTGGAAAAGAATATTGAATATATTATGGGCTGCTAGGGGAACAAACAGGTTTCTCCTGGAGAGGGTAAGACAAGTCTGCTCCTCAGAGGCAAGGATTCTGAAGTTCTGTCTAACATATTTTGGGCTTTTTGCATGAATGAACCAGTCTTTGGTGAGGGACATCATGCTTGGGAGGGTGGAAGGGACAGTGGAAGAGAGGAAAACCCTGGATGAGGTAGATTAACTCAGTGATTGGAGTAGCGGAGGTAGGCATTTCAGAGACAGTAAGACTGGCTCAGGATAGAGCAGAGTTTAGAGATGTTGTACATAGTGTTGCTATGAGTCACTAATGACTTGACAACACATGACAACAACATGAGGCTGTCGCCACCCCCCTCCCTTGGTTCTTCACACACGTTCTACACAATAATTCCAAAATCATAAATCTTAACAGAAGCTGACTGTCTCATCTTTCTCTCTGGGGATATCTGGTGACTTCCAACTGCAGGCCTTTCAGTTGGCAATCCATCATTTAACTCATTACTAGAAACTTGATTAACTAAGCAGTGGAGTACGTGCTCTATGTGGAGAGAATTAGTAATTTTACATCTAGTCTTCTTTTCTGTAATGTTTGCATTTACCTGAAAATTACTGTATTTGTCATCAGAAAAACTATTTGAATAATTAAAGAAAAGGTTTTTAAATGAGGACTTGTGAAGAAACTTTTGGGTTTTAGATTGAGTGTAATAGAGACCAATTCAGGAGGTTTGCTAGTAAAATTGAGAACATAGAATTTTGTGGCTTGGATACTATTTAAGTGGACAGAGGCACCACATTGGAGATAAAGAACTCAGAGAAAGAAGAACCATGGTTTACGTAGAGAGGAAGATGGATAAAATATGGTCAATTCCAAATACAGTGTATTTGGAGAGCCTGTGTGAGGTCCAAATGAAGAAGTCTTGGAGGCAGTAGAAGAATGTAGGTTCTGCAGCTGAGGGAGATGTTTCGGCTGAAAGAAAAGAGTCCATATTCATCCATAACTAAGCAGTTTTATTACCTAAGCTTTCCCCAAGGTCTTTGTTCATTAAAAACCAAATGGTTCAGAAGTAGCCCAGATCATAGAAAGCGTTCAATTTTGTCTTTTTTGTGAATAAGCTTCTACTAAATCAGGGAGCAAAGCCTGCTCCTATGTATCTCACAGGAGGCATGAGTGTGTTCTGGAGGAGAAAGCCCAGTCTCTTAGATGTTTGAAACTTCCTATCTGCTTGCCAGTCAAAGTATTCTTTGATGTCATCTCTCTTTGTCTTAGACTCTTGGTATTTGAAGATATTTGGTGCCATGTCACTTAAGCTTCACAGTAATTTTGCACACATCTTTCACTTTCTTGTAGGTCAGATACTTCATTGGGTAGGCAGTGTGTGCTGTGACTCTGAATGATCAAATTCCATTTGAACTGAAAATCTCTGTTCATTTCACCACCACCACTTTAACGGATACTAAATAAATGGTATACTAAATAAATAATCTAATTGTGAACCCCCATCGACTGCTTTCAAGTCCATTCTGACTCATGGTGACAATTCTTTGAATTCCTGAGCCTGAAAAATCTTTGCAGGAAGGGACTAATATTTTTCTTACAGAGGAGCTGGTGTATTTGAACAACTAACAGATTAGAATTGTCCCATTGGGTTTCCAAGGTTATAAATCTTTATGAAATCAGACTGCCACAGAGAAACTTGTAGCTTCAAACAGCTGTCCTTTTGGTTAGCAGCCAAGTACTTTACCCATCATGCCACCAAGACTCCTAGCATATCAAAAGAAGATCAGTAAAAGATAAACAAACAAAAGACCCCAGGGTTTCAGAAAAAGACTTTTCAGCAGCCCCATTCACGTGAATCACCATGGGAGCAGGAAAGCTATCACCATGTCAGATTCAGTTCAGTCAGATTGATGATTGTGCTGACTGTGGCTGGCAGAGTGATCAGTTTTTCTCTAGTAGCCTTTAGATTGGGGGGAAGTCAGAAGACTAGCCAATTAGGGGAAAAAACCTCATCTACAGTCATCTTAGTATGTTGTTGTTATATGCCGTCAAGTCGCTTGTGACTCATAGCGAACCCTATGTACAACAGCCCTAAACTCTGCTCTGTCCTGTGCCAATCACACTGTCTCTGACACTCCATCCTGATTATCATCCTGATTATCACTGAATCAATCTACCTCATAGAGGGCCTTCCCCTCCTGCACTGTCCCTCCACCCTCCCAAGCATGATGTCCTTCTCCAAGGACCGGTCTCTCCTCACAACATGTCCAAAGTATGTTGGACAGAGCCTCAGAATCCTTGCCTCCAACACCCGGTTTAACCCTTTCCAGGGCGAATCTGTTTGTTTTCCTAGCAGTTCATGGTATTCTCATTACTCTTCTCCAGCACCACAGCTCAAAGGCATCAATTCTCCTATCGTCCTTGGTCATTGTCCAACTCTCTGATGCATAACAAATGATTGTGAAGACCATGGCCTGTATCAAACGCACCTTAGTCTCCAGAGAGACACCATTGCTCTTCAGTGCTTTGGAGAGGTCCCTAACAGCAGACTTTCCTATGGCAATGCGCCTTTTCATTTCCTGGCTACTGGTGCCAAGACTGTTGACTGTGGAGCCAAGCAAACTAAAGCTGTATACAATCTCAATCTCTTCACCATCCATCCTGATGCTGCTAATTGGTCCAGTGGTGAGAATCTTTGTCTTCTTGACATTGATCCTCAATCCATATTGAAGGCTGCAGTCCTTGACCCTCTGCAGCAGGTGTGTCAGGTCCTCTTCAGTTTCAGCAAAGCAGGGTTGTGTCATCTGCATAACACAGAATGTTGATAAATCGTCCACCAATCTTGACCCCACATTTCTCCTCATAGAGTCCAGCCTCCTGGATAATCTGTTCTGCATATAGGTTGAAAAGGTATGGAGATAGGATGCATCCCTGGCTACACCCTTACCAATTTTGAACCATGCAGTGTTCCCTTGCTCTGTTCTGACAGCTGCCTCCTGGTCCAAGTACAGGTTTCTCATTAGCACGATCAAGTGTTCTGGGATTTCCATTCTTCTCAGAGTCAGCCACAGTTTGTTATGATCCACACAGTCAAGTGCCTTTGCATAGTCATTGGTCCTAAAATAAGGAACTATGAGCAGTTGATGTTTTTGGAATCACAGAAGCCAAGGAAGCTTCATATATAAGCTATTAGATCAAGGGCTGGTCAATGGGAGATAGATGTGAAGGGAGTGGGTAGAAGTGGATGGGTATCCTGGTGGATGGTGGAGCAGGGAAATAAGTGGATAAAGATATGTGTGCCAAAGGCAGGGACAACACTGACACTAATGGTTAACTCCACAATAAGGGATATACCTTTAACTTGCTGGTCTGTCTGAAACTTCTCTAAATCTGAACATTCACATTAAGGCAGACTAGGAAGAAGGATTGGCCATCCACTTCTGAAATAGCAGACCTCTGAAAACCCTATGTACAACATCTTAGTATAGGGAGAAAATATTCTAAATGGGGGAATAAGAAGATAGTGTATAATCTACCAAGGTATGGTTCTCTTTCGCATTCATAGTCTGATCGAATTCAACATCCACATTTTACTGAGGTGAAAATATAACAGAGAAGCAATAAAAGATGTATTGGCCCAGTGGTATATAGCTGTTTGTAACACTACTAGTAAATATACTGCTCTGAGAGAATTCCAACAAAAATCATGACAAGTATAAATAAAATTGAAGAGGGGGTGAAAATTCAGATGCCAGAGTGACCTATGCAGTATCTCTTTTCTGTCAGTGATACACAAATGGCATGACTACGTATATATTTGCTGCTTCTTTATATTTGTACTTCTTTGAGAAATCATTTTAGGATTCGCTTATTGAGCTTACCAAGAATGACATTCCTGGTGGTTCTGTATAGGAATAGGAACAAACCTCAGCTTCTAAAAAAAGTAGCCTAGTGATGTGTCCTGGTGATGATCAGATGAGTGTATTAGGCTGTAAAGAGTCTAATGTTTTCTTCTTATTCTTGATATCAGATAACATGGCATGAGTCAGCATAAGGCCTCTGAGTGCAGAACTGGTAGACATTTTATAAGAAAATTAGCATTATAACAGAACCATTGTTCTAATGCTCACTTAGGCAAATGCCTAAAACTTGTGCAAGTGAATACTTCTGTCTGCTTTATTCTAAACCGCTCTCACCTTTAGTCACACATTCTACAGTGTTAAATGACTACAGATAGCTGGATGAGAAAAAAGAGGGTAGTACGTTAAACCTTAGTAATAGCATTTATATAATTGTTGAAGAGCTCTTGGCCAAATTTTTATAGCCATTAAAACGCTCTCTATAAAGGAAGAAGATGAAGGGATTGGTTAGATAATTTGAAGACAATCGCTTCCTGCCTCTGCAATATTTTGTAATAGGATGTAAACACAAGTTCTTTGTCCTGTTTCCCTTTCATTTCATTCTTGTCATTCGTTTATTGATGCCTTTAGGTATTTAAATTTGGGGAATGGCAATAACAGCTCTGGTTCTTAAACATACACTCCCTCACTCATTATTGGTGAGTCAGAATAACTCAGTCTGATTCTCCAGCAGATTTTCAGAGGCTTTAAATCTCACAGGAGGAGTTTGCTCATCTCTCTTCATGCAGTCACTGGTGGATTCGAACCATGGGCCTTTCTTTGAATTGGCAACACAACTTCCTACTACTAGACCACCAGAGCTCACTTTTTAAATATAAGGTGCATGTTTTTCCACTTGAAAACAACTTCCTTATTTGTGAGTTTATGTAAATATATACAGCCAAAATCCTAACCACTTAGGCCATCAGAGTGTGTGTGTCTGTGTGTATAACTCATATGATCTGTTAGTGCAGGAATGAAAAATCGAGGACAAATGGCCTTGCATTCATAGTAGAAAAGACTCTTTCATAATTCGTCCTGAAGTATAATGCTGTGAGTGACAGGATACTATTCATACACATACAAAGCAGACCTGTTAATACAGTTAGTGTTCAAATTTACCCAGCAATAACTAAGTCAAAGATGAGGAGATTGATGATTCTGCAGTAAGAAACTGACCAAACATGCAATCAAGATTCATGCATAATAATTGGTGACTATCAAGCAAAAATTGGAAACAAAGAAGAGAGATTGGGGCTGGTAATCAAAAATTATAGACTTGGTGACAGAAATGAGACTGGAGATTGAATGGTTTAATATTGTACAATCAATGATTTATTTATTACAAATACCATTTTTAAAAACACACAAATGTTGACTATACTTACAGACCTTACCTGATGGAATACACACAAATCAGGTTGACTAAGCCTATAGAATGAATCATTAGAGAAACTCAGTGTCAGCAGTTAAAACCAGACCAAGAGCTGACTTTAGAACAGATTGTCAGATACTCATGTGCAGGCTCTAACTAAAGCTGAAAAATATGAAGAGTCCACATGAACCAAAATATAAACTTGTCTATCCCACCTGAATTTAAAAAATCATCTCAAATCGAGGTTTGAGGAATTGAACACTAACGATGGAAGAGCAGCTGAGTTATGGGTTGACATTAAGTATATCATCCATTAAGAAAGTAAAAAGTCATCACAAAGGCAAAGAAGAGAGAAAAATCCAAATTGGATATTAGAAGAGACTGAAAATTGCACTAGAAAATCAAGAAGCCAAAACAAAGGGAAGAATTCCAAAGTACAAGAATTGAAAAGGAGATTTCAGCAGGCAAAGTTTGATGAAGGAATGTGCAAAAAAAAATTGGAGAATAAAACGGAAAGAACCCACTCAGCATTTGTCAAGCTAAATAACTCAAAAACAAATTCAAGTTTCGAGTTACAGAACTAAAGAATGCCATAGTCAGTGAACGAGAGGACCCTCAACAAGATGATTGACATCTGACTACTACAACAGGCTTGAGCAGGACAGAGATTGTGAGGATGGTAAGAGATAGGGCAAGGTTCAGATCTACTGTTCATAGGGTCACTGTGAGTTGTAGTTGACTTGACGGCACGTAACAATAACATATGCACATACAGATACATATGTTGTTCTTGCTTTTAGTGCCATAGAGTCGAGGATGACTCATTGTGACCTATGAACAACATATACATATATGCGTACATACTGTGCACCTCATAAAGTCCAGGAGGCTGGACTTCATGAGATGGAATGTGGCATCAGGACTGGAGAAAGACAAATCAACAACCTGTGCTAAGCAGATACATGACACAACTTTGCTTGCTGAAACCGAGGAGGACCTGATGTGTTTGCTGCAGAATGTCAAAGACTAGTCGACAATAAAGATTGAAGCTCAATATCAAGAACAAATATTGTCACCAGTGGACCAATTGACAACATCAGGATAGATGGAGAAGAGATTGAGATTTTTAACAGCTTCAGCTCACTTGGCTCCACAATCAACACACTTGGTACCAGTAGCTAGGAAATTAAAAGATGAATTACACTGGGGAAGTCTGTTGTCAGGGACATCTCCAGACTACTTAGGAGCAACAGTATCAGTCTAGAGACTAAGGTGAGTCTGACCCAAGGCATGGTCTTCGCAATTACTTGGCTATGTATCAGAGAGCTGGAAAATGAATAAAGATGACAGAAGTGATGCCTTTGAGTTGTGGTGCTGGAGAGGAGTGTTGAACATACTATGGATTGCCAAGAGAACAGCTTTGGCCTGGAGAAGGTGAAACCAGGAGTCTCCTTTGAGGCAAGGATTTTGAAGCTCTATCTCACATACTTTGGGCACATGGCCAAAGGGACCTTGGAGAAGGACATCATCATCATCGTGCTTGGAAAGGTAGAGACAGTGAGATTGGCTCAAGATAGAGCAGAGTCTAGAGCTAGTATTGTACATAGGGTCACTGTGAGTTGCAGGCAACTCAATGGCACATAGCAACAACAACTATGTACCTGCAAGCCAGATTGTGGCATGCTGTATGCCACTTCCTCCGGATTTTATATGGACCTGCTATAGGAAGTCACCTCCTAAGTACTCTGGTGGTGTGCTGGACTCCAGCCTAGATTAGATATTCCTGTTGTGCTGGTTTTGTAATCTTGCTGGATCCATTCCTATAGCTTCTAGGCTTGTCAGATCCTAATAAAATATTTCCTCCATTGCTAAGTTATGAATAGTGTTGTTTTCAGGTTTCCTTTAACCCAAGGGAAAAATGAAGTGGTTTAATCTGTAGGGAGTTGCCCTGTTGACCCAAAGTTGACACTTCTCTGGCTGTTCAGATCCAACAGCACCTCCTTGGGGAAAAAGATGAACAGCTGCCTCCTATGTGATTTACAGCCTCTGACACCTACTGGTGGGTCCAACTATGAGTCTGTTCCAACTTGATGGCAAAGAGTTTTTGAGTGAATGTTATGATTTAAATACTATGCCTTACTATTTCTTATTAGCATTTAGTGTACCATTCTCAAGTGTTAATAGTGTTAATATATATACCTTTTTTCTTTTAAAAAAATCATTTTATGTTATCCTATGTTTAATTTCTGCCTTCTATAATATTTTAATGAAATATTTTATATTGCACAAGTTATTAAAAATATAGTGATTTATTTTAGGCCTTTATTGAGAGATGTGTAGTTGAAAGATTTGCTAAGGATCTGATCTTTTGCTTTTAAAATTTACTGTTTGTGAATTCCAGAATGATTAAATGTCTCATCCTTAGAATCTTTTCTTTTTTAATAATAAAGAAGGCTATTATTGCTAATGTTTATTAGAATGTTGAAGTAAGCTCTATTCTGATCATTACTTTCATATTTTCATAGATATAATTTGTTGATTAGTTCTTAATTCAAACACCTTGTAGAAGTCTTCTACTTAAACCTGACTCATTGAATACATGTGGTTATCTTCACTCAGAAACCTCCACAAATATGGCAAGCAAAAGGATTTTTTTAAATAAAAATAAAAAACCTAAAATAGCGAGACATGAGAAAACAGCAACTAAATTTTGCAAACTGGAAAACAAATTGACAAGAGTTAATTGGCTGGCTTAGCAAAAAGAGAAAGCCAAAATTCAAGTTGACAGGCATGAAATATTAGAAGGCAGACAACTCGTACCATGTTGTTGTGGTTGTAGTGGTTGTTGTTGTTGTTAGGTGCCTCAAGTATGACTCACAGCAACCTTATGAACAACAGATCTGAGCCTTTTCCTACCCCATGCCATCCTCATCACTCCTGGAGAGAGTGAAGCCGGAATGCTCCTTGGAGTCAAGGATTCTGAGGCTTCGTCTGACATACTTTGGGCATGTTGCAAGGAGGGACTGGTCCTTGGAGAGAGACGTCATGTTTGGGAGGGTAGAGGGGTGGCAAAGGAGAGGAAGACCTTCGATGAGATGGATCGATTCTGTGACTAGAGCGGTGGGAATAAGTGTGTTTGAGATGGCTAGGTTGGCACAGGATAGAACGGCTTTTAGAGCTCTTGTACTTAGCGTCATTGTGAATCACAAGGGCCTCGGTGGCACATAACAACAACAACAGGAGTTTTTATTTATCAAAATTGTTAATCCTTCCAACAGTCTCCTGTGCCATCCTCATCATCTCTATTGCACTTGAGCCCATTGCTAGCTGTGTCAATCCATTTGGCTGATGGCACAAACTAGAACAGTGTTTAGAGTCATACTCAACTGGACAGCACCTCACAACAACTAACACCAATCAAGAGTCTTATTGTTGGGGAGCTCTGGTGGCCTAGTGGCAAGGAGCTGCAACTACAATCCCAGAGGCAAACGGTTCAAATCCACCAGATGCTCTTCCGGGGAAGGAAGGACAATCTCCTCCTGTACCAGTCAGATCTGATTTGACGGTACACGCACACAAAAATAATAAAATAAAAAAAACAATTTAAAAAAAAAAAGAGTCTTATTGTGAGGCATTAATGTTCAACATGAGAAAAACTGGTTGTAAACAATTTGGTTTTCATTGACATTCATGGTAGCCTTAGCATGTGCTGTTGTAGACAGGTTTGACCAGATTTTCCAAATGTTCCTTTTGGGATTGGAGGTGGGAATGAGAGTTTTCAGACTTAAAACTCTTTTGGATTACTTCTCAGGGGAAGGTTATGGAAAAGGCAGGTGTCTTTTGTGCCCTGGGGACCAGGCTCTCAGACTGGGACAGTGGCTTTTTAGCAAGTCTATTGCTCTTTTCTCCCTTCATTTCTCAACCTTCACTGGATGAGCATGGTTTACACAGAGGCTTGTTTTCTTCCTCTAGGTTTCTGTTCCAGCCACAAATCAGAGTCATGAGCCATGTTTGGCCGCTGCTTTTCTGAGTGGCTCGTCATACATTATCTAGTTATTAGTTGCTCATCTTTAGGTGTTTACATAGTTGTTGTTATTAGTTGCATTCTCGTCAGCTCCAGTTCATGATGACCCTGCATATAACGGAACAAAGCATTCCCTGCCCCTGTGCCATCTTCACGATCGTTGAGATGTTCTCTCATGGACACTGAGCTAACGGAGCACTGTCAGTGTAAACACGGTGTTCGAACTAGTCAGTCTCCAGGTTACAACACTTTCTACTTAAAACCATCTGGGGTTTTTTTATATCTTATAAGAAATGTATACTACATACAGTGTTGTAGCATGTAATTCACTGATGTTGTCATTCTCAGCTATTTACTCACAAATGCTGAAAGAGTGCGTTTATGAAGATACTTGTTTGTTGTTATGTGCCGTCGAGTTGCTTACAACTCATAGCAACCCTATGTACAAAAGCCCTGAACCCGGCTCTATCCTGTGCCAACGTTGTTGTCTTTGACACACCTATCCTCTTTACCTCAGTACTGTATCAATCCATTTCATCGATGGTCTCCCTCTCTTTCTCCATCCCTCCACTAAGTGGCCTTAATAATGAACGTTAAAAACAGAAGAGAGATTATGCTTACACCAGCTGACAGAATCATCAAGACAGAACCCCATCACACAGAAACGACTACCTGTGTGCCTTACCAGGTTTTTGAGAACCAATCTGAGGGCATAAGAATAATTATGAGTAAATTATCTCCTGATTAAATCACCCCTGCCTAGACTTATTTCTTTCATAAATAAGATTAGAAAGTCTATTATAGGTCATCAGACTGACTGGCACTCCCAGCTCTGGTTGGCTTTGAGCCTTTGAGATTCTGAAAAGCCTCTCTGTTCACCTTCCAGAACCTTATTTGAGACTTTCCTGAGATAAATGAGGATTCTGTACCCTCATTATTGATCCCGCCCATCCTAGCTGGCTATCGGTTCTCACATATATACTACACATGTGTACCGAGTGCTGTGTAAGTCACTTGCCAGGTAGAAGGGAATTGTCTCAAGAGCCTTCATTTCTGAGCACTCCTCATATGCTATCATTATGATAAATCATCTGCATGCTTCATAATTTCCTATCAATACGTAGTTGTGCCTTTTGAGGTAGGTACAACTTTTACAACCTTTATTAATAAAACTCGGATGCACAGTTGTTGCTCCGTTCCACTCATAAAAACTCTCTATTGACTTTCCAAGGCTCTTAATTACAACTGGAGGAGACTGTTGAGCTTTCTCCCTGAAAGCCACAGCCGCTGTCGAAGTCAAACCACTGGAAGAAATGTAGCCTTCACTTTCTTCATTTATTGTTGTGATGACTGTGAAAACTTGACCACGAGATCTTTAACAGTTCTCCCTTTACAGAGTCACTTCGTGGGAGAAACACAGGTAGTCTCTTCCCGTGGACTTTACAGCTTCTGAAAACCCACTGGCGGGTCAGCTATGACTTGGTGCCCACAAAGTAGCAGTGACTGGCTGGCTGGCTGACTTATACAGATTAGGGTACTGAGGTCTTCAGAGTCAGTTTCCTGGTGTTATAAAGAAGGAACAGTTCTGTCTGATGCTAAATCTTGTTTCTTAATTACTTTTCTGCTCCCAAAAGAGAGGTATGCCACAGGCCTGTGCCTTGAGAAAGACATATACTTAAAGCAATTAGTAAACAATACCAGACAGAATATCATCCAGTGCTAAATCAGTCGACTGTAATAACCATGTTATTTATATCTCTGCATATTTCTATTCTGCCTGGTTCCAGAAAGGATTTAAAAGTTGTCAAAATACTTACCTCATCTCATTTGATGTTCGTGGTAACCCAGTGAGTAAGGCATTAGTCACTTCTAGTTTATAGATGGCAAAACTGATTCTTCGGCCAAGTGACTTCACCAGCACAGCCGTGAGTCAGGGCTGGGTTCGTAGAAATCAGGACAGGATCACTTTATGCAGGATGTTTGAAGTGCCAGTGCTGATTGCTCTCCATAGTAAAGGTGGCGTCCAGGCCTTCTTCATGTTTGGGGTCACAGGGATTCTGTTCCTTTAGCTCTTCTTCTGCCTCTAGAAAAGCACACATTACTGAAGTTTGGCCCACTTTCTATCAGAGATGCCCTTGAATGCAGAATTAAGAGGTATCAAAATAGAAGAGAAAGAAAAATTAGTTGTTGTTGTTGGTGGTGGGTTGACTCTGATTGTTGGTGGCCCTGTGTGTGTGAGGGTAGCCATGCCCTGGGGGGCTCTCAATGGCTGATTTTTCTGAAGTAGATCACAAAGCCTTTCTTTTGAGTCAGCTGTGGGTGGCCTCAAACCACCAAACTTGCAGTTAGTTATTGAACTCTTAACCATTTATACCATCTAGAGAGTCTGTGGGCTGCAGAGGCTGTTAATGTAATTCGGAGCTAAGTTAATGGCCATGCACGTTAATATAGTGAACATGGAAAATGTAGCCAGCATTTAGACTGACTGCAGAAACATGTAGCATATGCCACTTCGCACATCTGTAGGTAGTAGAGTATGAAAACATGCGTGAGAATGATAGACCAGGCATTCATCTTCCAGAAGGGAGGTGAACAATATACAGCATTACCTACATTTGTAACATTTTCTTTTCAAAAACAACCTAAACAGAACAAAGACCTGAAAGGATTGTTTCAGAGAAGACAACAGCTGATTCATTCTCCACTGAGAGTTACAAATCTTTTTTGCACTAGGACATTATGAGATAATAATGTTATATAAACAAGAAATTGTATCTAATGCTTACGAATTTAACCTGCTAAGTTCATTTTTGATGCTTAAAAGAGATGTTTTGGTTTTTATAACCCCAACCTAACATACAGGCATGGAGTATATTTGATATCTCTTTTTATGACTTCTGTCCAGTCTATTATGTTGACTCCGGTAGGTTAATGAAAGAGCAAATGCAGAAGAAAGCAGCGTTTCCCTCTCAGATGCTCCATTCTATTGTAATCGATGATTTAGGGTAGGTGCAGAGGCGGAAATGTTTTTTCTCTAGTTTCCTTAACATTCACTTTCTCTCTAATATTATTCCATTCCAACACAAGCCAAACTAATTCCCTTGCTTGTTTGCACAAAGTTATCAAGGAGAAAACTTGACCTCTTCCCGGAGGGCTGCATTTGCTGTAGCTTTCATGCCTGTGTGGCTTGCCTACGTGCCCCTGCATTAGAAATTCCTCTAAATGTTCACTCAGAAAGGACAAGCTCCCGCCACTTTCAGCTCACAGTAGCTGCCCCACAGATGAGCTAACGACATTTAGGAGGCCAGGGAAGCAAAGTTCTTTTCAAACCATTCTTCTTTCTCCCTTCCCACACATGATCTGACACATGATCAATAGCTCCAGCCCTTCTTAGGATGCAGAAGATGCTGCCCTGTGTCTGTGGCTTGTTAGGACAAACAATAGGGACTTCAACAATTATATTTTGCCTCCTTGGTTTTCAAACTTTTTCAGTTAAGCTTGTCTGGAATCTATTTAACTATTATCCATCAGAGCCTCCCCCCCACCCCTTAAATAATAAAGGTGAGAGGAACGTGAGTCAGATAGAAAAGACTCTATGCCGAGGTGTGCTCTCCTTTCTCTTATGACTCACACCTTAAAAAAGCAGGCCTTTGGATGGCTGCCTGCAGGCACAGTGAGGCAGATCTTCTGGCACAGAGACATATTTAAAAGATGTTTTTTTTCAAATTGTTCATTATTTCCCTCTGGGCTAGCCTAAGAGCTTTTGTTTAACTGAAGCATGGCAATTTTTATGGAAGTTTTGCCAGGCAGAACAGAAAAACCTAGCCCTTTGTGTTTGATTTATTAGGGGGAAAATAAATGTTCTTTGCTGCTCAACAATTTATAGTCACTCTCTGTTTTGATTCTTATTCTATTAAAAATAATTGTCTTTGGCCCCTAAACCATTCTATAACATGACATTTGTATTTTGCTCCATACTTCATTGCTTTGCATCTCTGAGGTTTTGTTTATAAAAAGATGAGGCATGGGGTCCTGGGTTGCGTTTTCTCCTGGCTTCAGCTTTTCTTTTAGGATGGATGATACTTCAAGTTCAGTGGAGAATTTTAAATATAAATAACTCTCCATTGCCCAGATTATTCTGGCTCATAGCAAATCCGTAGGTTAGAGTATACTGACCTGTAAGGTTCCCATGGCTATGCTCATTAGAGGAGACTGCCATATCTTTCTCCTATGGAGTGGCTAAGATGTCTGTCGGTGTTTTATTGACCATGCAAAGGTTAACAACTGTATGGATCACAGCAAATTATGTCTCACCTTGAGAAGAATGGGAATCCCAGAACACAATTGTGCTTATGCAAAACCTTTTCCTACAGCAAGAGGTGATTGTCTGAACAGAGCAAGGAAATGCTGCATGGTTTTAGCACATGAAGGATTTATCCTTTCTCCATACCTATTCAGTCTGTATACTGAGCAAATCATTCAAAAAGCTGCATTTTATCAAGAAAACTGGATTATGGAATCAGGATTGGAGGAAGACTCATCAACAACCTGTACTGTGCAGATGATACAGTGGTACTTGCTGAAAGTAAGGAGAACTTGACACACTTACTGCAGAAGATAAGACTACAGCCTTCAATATGGATTCCATCTCAACAACAAGAAAACAAAAATCCTCACCACTGGACAAGAGGCAACATTATGATAGATGGAGGAAAGACTGAAACTGTCAATGGTTTCCTCTTCCTTGGATCCACAGGCAACAACTTTGGTACCAGCAGATAGGAAATCAAAAGATGTATGATGTATCATACTTGGGAAAGCTGCTATCAAGGACCTGTGCAAAGTGCTAAGAAGCAAAGATGTGAGTTTCAAGACTAAGGTCCTGACCCAAGTCATTGTCTTTTTGATTACTTGCTGTGCATATGGAAGTCGGATAATAAATAAGGATGACAGAATAAGAAGCAATGCCTTTGAGTTGTAGTGTTGGAGAAGTGTACTGAATATCCCATGGATTGCCAGAACAAACAAGTATGTTCTTAGAGAAGGTGCACCCAGGGGGCTCCTTAGAGGCAGGGATGGTGAAGCTGCTTCTCACATACTTCAGGCGTATTGTTAGGAGGGGCCAGTCCTTAGAGAAGGACAGCATGCTAGGAAGAGTAAAGGGTTAACAGAGGAGAGGAAGACCTTCAGATTGGCATGGTGACTTTAACAATGTGTTCAAGTATCTAGTCTATGATGAGGACGACACAAGGTAGGAGATGGTTCAACATTGTTCATAGGCTTACTACTAGTTGCAGTGAACTCAACAGCCCATAACAACAATAATGTGAATTTCAGCATACATTATTGCTGTTTATGCAATCTTAGAAGTCATTGGTACTATTTCCAAATCCTCAGATACCTAAATGGTAGAAAACTTGCCCCTTGCCTTCCCCCTGCCCAGGGACACACTGCAATGTTGAGATGTTTAGAACTAAAACTTTTTGTTTAGGTCAGTTGCCATTTTTTTTAATGTCACTTGCCTTTTAATAATACTAAAACTTCTCAGTAGAGTTACAGAAATAGAAACTGGCCGCACTCTTGGATTATTTAACTGGAGATAACTCCAGTCTTACTGTAAACCAAATCCTTAGACTCTGCTTTTTCACTTGACAGAATCAAAATGTTATAAGCACTTTAGATACTGTCGTGTGTATATGTGTATGTATGTGTGTGTGTATATATATATATATATATATACACACACACACACACACATATATCTCTCCAAAAATGTTAAGCTTAGTAGTGCTTAATTAATAGAAGTTATTTTTCTTGCTCTGTATTATTCATGACTTTGCAGAGGTTTTTATCTCAAGTTCCTAACTAAAGCTTTTAGAAGATGTCAGAAAATATTTTCATCTTTTTTAAACGGCTCAAAACCAAAGATATTTTTCTTATCTCTACTCATATATCAACTAAATTCCCACAAATTTAAATACTTTTTAAAGAAGGCTCCTTCCACGATGCAATTTTATTCAATTTTCCACTCTTTTCGCCAAAGGCCTTTTCCTTTACCCAGCATTGGCCTCAAGCATGAATCTAACCAAAGAGCCACTATGTCCAGCTTTAGGTGAGCAGAAAATCCCCACATGGTGCTTAATGGCTCACGTTTGACCAGAGGGTCAGTTATTAGCAACAGAGACAACCATTTTCAGCTTTAGTGAAACATCAAAAAGGCACTCTGTAATCTTTCCTTGTATTTTTTTTTCTTCATTCTTTTCTCATTCTCCCTGTTAACTACCCTTCCTTGGTTATGCATATACAATCTTTTTCCACTGAGGGCTGATAAAAAGTTTCAGACTTCATTCAAAGAATAACTGACTTGTTTCTGGTTGATTCTTTATCTTAAATACTCCAAGGGTGAGAAAGAAATTATGAGCTCATGTGCATGTAGTCAAGCATAATGTCAGTTTACAGGTGTTTTTTTCTTGCTGTATCAGAAAGGGAGATGTGTTACCTTTAAGATTATTTGAAGTTACAAGAATTGGGTAGATTTACAGGGAGAGAATATGGATTACTGTGCCTGGCACAGAGTAACTACTCAATAACTACAGCATGAGTGCTTATGAAATCTATCTCCCAGACCGAGAAGGGTTGTTTGTTAGGTTCCATCCAGACAACTACAACTCATAGCAGCCTATGAAAGAGTCTGAAATTTGCCATCCTCACGCTCTCTGGTAGTCTACAGTCCATTGTTAAAATCACTGTGTCAGTCCATCTAGTTGATAGTTGTCCTCTCTTATTCTGACCTCTGCCTTTCTTAGCATGAAATTTTTTTATCAAGAACTAGACCCTCCTGACAACAAGCTCAAAGCATGTAATACCAAGTTTCAATTCCTCTGGTCCCTTCTTAGAAGAAGCTTCAAGACATGTCTTTGTTCTTTTGGCAGCCCATGAACTATTCAGTACTCTTTGCCAACCCCACAATTCAAAGGCATTGATTCTTTTTCAGTCTTTTTTATTCATAATCAGACTTTCACGTGCGTAGGTGGTGGTGGTTTTTAGGTGCTGTTGAGTCAAGTATGATTTGTAGTGACCCAGTGAACAGCAGATCTGAACATTATCCTATGCCATCCTCACCATCACTGTGTCATCTACAATCATCAAGTCAGTCCATCTGGTTGAAGGTCTTCCTCTCTTTTGCCAAACCTCCACCTTTTTAAACATGATGTCCCTCTCCAAGGCATAGCCTCTCTTGGCAACATGCCCAAAGTATATGAGACAAAGTTTTATCATCTTTGCCTCCAAGGAACACTCTGGCTGTACTTTCCCTACGACATACTTGTTTGTTCTTTTGGCAGTCCATAGGATATTCAATCAGTACTCTTTTTCCAACACCACAGCTCAAAGGCATCAGTTTTCTATCATCTTTACTCATTGTCTAGCGTCCAGATGCTTAACGAGTAATTGAAAAATACTATGGCCTTAATCTGGCACACCCTATTCTTCAAACTAACATCATTGTTCCCCACCAGTTTGGAGAGGTCTTTGACAGCAGGCCTTCCCAATGCAGTGCATCTCTTGATCTCCTAAATGCTGGTTCCAAGAGTATTGATTAAGGATCCAAGTAAGATTAAGTCATTGACTATTTCAATCTTTTCATGATGTTGCATGTTGCGTCACTAGTGAGGAATTTCATTTTCTTGTTGTTGAAATGTAATTCATACTGAAAGTTGTAGTCTTTGATCTTTTACAAGTGCTTCAAGTCCTCCTCATTTTTAGAAAGCAAAATTGTGTCATCTGCATAACATATGTTGTTGATGATTCTTCCTCAGATCCTGATGGCATATTCTTCTTCACAGAGTCCAGCTTCTCAAATAATTTGCTCAGCATACAGATTAAATGGGTAATGTTAGGCTAAGAAGTAATCTGTAGGTAATGTTATGTCTGTTTCTTCCATCTTTTGCTTCTCACATCATTAACGCTGTTACCCAAAGAATCATTAAGTATTGCAGTTTGAGGCTTCAATTTCAGTTCTTTCAACTTGAGAAATTCTGAGCATATTCTTCCCTTTTGGTTTCCTAAATCCAGTTCTTTGTACATTTCATTTTAATATTTTGTTTTGTCTTTCAGGTAAGCCTTTTGAAATCTTCTATTCATCTCCTACGTTAGTATTTCTTTCTTTTGTTTTGACTTCTCATCTTCTAGTGAAAGTTTCAGAGTCTGTTTTAGCATCCATTTTGGTTTTTTTATTTCTTTTCCGGTCATTGTAATGACATTTTGCTTTCATCCTGGATAATGTCCTTGATGTACTACTGAGAGGATTAGAACAGGCAAAACATTATTATCCCAGAAAGCAAAGAAAAATAATGAGGTAACTTATATCCTGGTTTAACTTGAGAGTGTGAGTACACCCATAGTAGTTTTTTTTGTGTGTGTGTGTGTGTGTGTGTGTGTGTGTGTGTGTGTTTGCAGGAGAAGTGCTAATGACCTCATTTTTAAGTCTGAGTGTGACATACTCAGATTTTTACTTTGATGTCTAACAGGTAATCCATCTTCATTTCAAAAAAATGTGTTATGCTGCATTTATTTAGCACTTCACATTTTCAAATTTTGTGTTATTTTTAACCAAAAGTCCCCTTCATATCACCCTTTTCTGAATGACAAACAATGATACCAGAAAGTCAAATGACTATATGAAGGACTCACAGGAAACTGTCTGCAAACTGAGTTTTAATTTTTTTCAAAATTCTTTTTAGAAATTGACAGAAAATGCATTCTAAACCAATCAAAAGCTAGAAACTAAGGGCTTATTATCTTATTGCTTTTCCTTTTAATATATGTAACTCTGGAGCCAGAAAGAGACCTGAGGGGTGACAATATAAAATTTGCTGAAATTGACTAGCACTACAGAGGTTTACTATGAAGGAACAGTAAAGAATTCTCAAGGATAATGGAACTGGGTTTATATATTTATATATTGATCATGATTGTGGTTACACAACTGAATGTGTTTACCAAAATGAAAAACAATACACTGAAAAAAATGAATGTTATGTATATTCTCCTAACTAAACCGGACCTAAAAAAAAAAGTCTGGCACCACAATAATATAAAGGTAAATAATCCAATAGAAAAATGGGCATAGGATATGAACAGACACTTCACCAAAGAAGATGTTCAGATGGCTAACATGCACATGAAGAAATCTTCAAAATCCCTAGCTCTAAGAGGCATGCAAATCAAAACAACTGTGAGATATTATCTCTCCCCAGTCACAATAGCAAAATTTGACAGAACAGCAAGCAACAAATGCTGACGAGGTTGTGGAGAAAGTGGAACCCTTATTCACTGTTGGTGGGAGTGTAAAATGGTGCAACCACTGTGGAAGGTGGTGTGGCGTTTTTTCAAAAAGTTGCAAATAGAGATACCATTTGACCCAGCAATTCCACTACTGGGAATATACCCCAAAGAGACCATAACTGACATCCAAGCAGATAAATGCACACCCATGTTTATCGCGGCTTTGTTCACAATAGCAAGGAGTTGGAAACAACCTAAGTTAACAAATGAATGGATAGAGAAGCTGTGGTATGTTCACACAATGGAATACTGTGCTCCATTGAAAAACAA
Source organism: Elephantulus edwardii (assembly GCF_000299155.1). Lineage (NCBI taxonomy): Eukaryota > Metazoa > Chordata > Mammalia > Macroscelidea > Macroscelididae > Elephantulus > Elephantulus edwardii. The sequence continues at coordinate 3,647,018 of NW_006400021.1, read as the reverse complement.
GGAACTCATACAATATTCAAAATGGGTGACCCTGGAGGACATTATGCTGAGTGAAGTATCTCGGTCACAAAAGGATAAATACTGCATGGTGCCACTGTTGTAAAACAGAACTGACCTTGGGGTTGGGGGAGGGAGACTGAGAAAGATGGGTTAAATAATGTTTACTGCATTGGAACAGATGAGGGAGAAAACTGTTTAAAAGGGATATGTGATTAGGTATTTTTGTCATGACAGGAGTCCAGAGCGAAGGCTGCATAGTGGAGTGGACCTGGGGGGAGGGATTGTAAAACAATGAAAGAATTTTACTTTTCCAAGAGGGTAGTGTACTAGGGGGGAAGGATGGGAGGGGAGAAAAGTGCAACAATAGATAAATAAATGGAAATCCAAAGTCTCTGTAAATTTTCATTGACATTAATAATAAATTTAGAAAGAAGAGAGAAAGAAGGAGAGAGAGAGAGAGGAAGGAAGGAAGGAAAGAAAGAGGAAAGGGGAGGGGAGAGGAGAGGAGAGGAAAAAAAAGTCTGGGAGAGACATGGTGAATTGAAAGACAATCTTCACACCCAGGTTGGTCAGTCTCTGCAGGGAACTGAAAGTATGGGAGGAGATCCTACCCACTTGGTGCTAAGCCTTGCTAATACAGACTCTGTGTGTATTTATGAAAGCACAGGTTCTTCTGTAAAACAAAAATCTGTGATCTTAAGCATGAAAGATATTTTCATTTCCATAATTAATCACTGTTATAAATTTAAAATGTCATCTTTTTATCTTTTTTCTTTATTTAACCTTGGACAATTCATCCATCAAAAATTCTTTGTACAATTCTGGAAGTTAATGATCAATTCCTGTATTAGACTCAACCAGCACTCAACTGTTCGTTTGCTTACTCCTTGATGGCTTGTGTGTTGCTGTGGTGCTGAACACTATACCATTAATATTTCAAATACCAACAGAGTGAGCCATGGTGGACAGATTTCATGGAGCTTCCACACTAAGACAGACTAGGAAGCAAGACTGATCCACTTTGGAAATAATGGGTCCTGGGAACCCTGTAAACAGCAGTGGAACATTGTTCAGTACCATGCCAGAGGATAAGCCGCTCAGATGGAAGGCATTCAAAATATGACTAGGGAAAAGTTGCCTCCTCAAAGTTGTTGTTGTTGTTGTTGTTATTGTTGTTGTTAGGTGCCATCACATACAACTCACAGCAACTCTATGAACAGCATATCTGAACTCTGCTCTATCCTGTGCCATCCTCATCATCTCTGACATGCTTGATCCCAGTCCCACAGTCACTGTGTCAGTCCATTTCATTGAAGGTCTTACTTTCTTTTTCTGACCTACCTTTTCTAGCATGATGTCCTTTTCCAAGGAATCATCTATGTTCCTCCTAGCAAAATGCCCATAGTGTTTGAAACAGCTTCACCATCCTTTCCTTTAACAAGTACTCTGGCTGCACTTTCTCCAAGATACATTTATTTGTGCTTTTGGCTTCCTGGGATCTTCAGTACTCTTCTCCAGCAACACAACTCAAAGGCATAGAGTTTTCTTCTGTCATCCTAATTCAATCTCCAGCTGTCAAATATATAGCAAGTGATTGAAAAGACTATAGCCTCAATCAGGCATACCTTGGTCTTCAAACTGACATCATTGCTACTTAGTACTTAATAAAATGGGTGGAGTAAACCTTTCAACCTCTAAAGTATCTTCAATTGCTGATGTGACATGACTTAAAATGAGGAGAAACTGCTGCAAATGTCATTAAGACTTGAGTAATGGAATACATGAAATATGAATTTAAGAAAATTGGAAGTTGTCAGAAATAAGATGCAATGCTTGAAAATTGACATCCTAAGCATTTGTGAATTGAGATAGACTGATTTTGGCCATTTTTAATCAAATAATCATATGACCCATGATGCTAGAAATAAAAAACAGAATAGGAATGGTGTCAGCATTCATCATCAAAAAGAACATTTCTTTCAAGGTCTGTCCTGAAATACAGTGCTGTCAGTGATAGCATAATGTCCAAAGGAATGTCTGTTAATACGATTGTTAGTCACGTTTATGAACCAACCACCAGGCATGAAGAAATTGAAGATTTATACCAACTTCTGCAGTTTTAATTGATCCAACATGTAATCAAGATGTATAGGGGAGCTCTGGTGGCCTAGTGGCAAGGAGCTGGCAACTACAATCCCAGAGGCGCACGGTTTGAAACCACCAGGTGCTCTGCCGGGGAAGGAGGGGCAGTCTCCTGTACCAGTCAGATCTGATTTGATGGTACACTCACAAAAAAATAATAAAATTTAAAAAGAAAAAAAAGATGAATACTTGGTGACTGGAATGCCAAAATTTGAAATTAAGACTTGGGATTGATAGTTGGAAAATAAGGTAGAGATGGCACAATAGAATTTTATAGTACTTAGCTTTGTCTTCTTGAGCTGCACTTTGAAATCTTCTGTTCAATTCTCTTACTTTACCATTTCTTCATTTCACTTTAGCGTTTCTACATTCAAAAACAAATTTCAGAGTCAATCCTGACAAATATGTGGTCCTTTCTTTTCAATGCTTTTTGCTTTCTTATATGATTTCCGTGGTGATCTCCCAAAATTCATTAATGTTCCATGCACTTCAGTATTTTTTAAATTTTGGAGGAACATAATGTAGGTTATCTTTTTACTCTTGTGAACTTCTTTTTATTTTCTTCCCCTTCAGTTTGAACTTGCATGTGAATAACTGATGATCTGTGCCACAGTCAAACCCTGCCCTTCTTTTGAGCACAGTATTCCATTGTGTGAACATACCACAGCTTCTCTACTCTGTCTTAGTGTAGTTTCTCTCTTTCTTTATAATTGAGTTGGAACCAATACATAATTGACCCTCTAGCAGGTTTTTTTGAGGCTGGTTTTTAAATCTCAGAGGAGGAAATTGCCAGTCTTTCTTCCAGGGATTCAAACCTCCTGCCTTTAGATTGGCAGCACAACTTCTTAACCACTGGGCTAGCTAAGCTCCACCAAAACCTGTCCAGCATGGGTGACCCTGCTGATATTTGAAATACTGATGCCATAGCTTCCAGCATCACAGCAACATACACCACCACCACCACCACCACTCCACAAGCTGGCAGACAAGTGGTCTCTAAAAAAAGGCTGAATTTTCCATCTGGAAAGCCTGTTGCCATAGGATACAGAATACACTAGGGAGAGAGGAAATCTGTATGTGTGTGCGTGTGTTTAAGGCTGGTGGCTCTCATAATCAGCTAAACGTTGTGGAAAGCTTGCTCATTCATATGGAAGAGCCAGTGCAGCTAAATGGTAAAGCCTCTGGGCTCCGGGCTCTGGCATCTGTACATTAGCCCTGTGCAGCCTGAAGCATCGTTCTTTGTGATCTTAAAAGAGATGATGAGCATCGCCACTTGAGCCATTCAACTATGACAGAGTCTTTATCTGTCACACCCTTCCCTTTATATTATGAAATTAACTGGTCTCAAGCAAGTCTTATGATTTTCACATAGCTTCTCTCTGGTGGTTACCTTTCCACTCTTGACTTGCTTTTATATAATTGCTCTTCCCTTCTAAGAAATCTTTAAGATTTCCAAGACTTGTTTGTCCCGGATCAGTTTACAGCCTGTGACTCTGCTCCCCTTCCTTCCTGATGACATCAGTCTTAAATGAATAAACAGGTGAAAGTCCTGAGAAGTCCTGAAAACAGGCAGATTTTTAGAGGAGAGGAAGCCTCCCATCTCCTGTCACTCGGTTGACCATGATTTAGCCATCTTGGCTAGTTCTATCTTCCACTCAGCACTGTGGACAGAGATCCCTTCAAGGCAAGGCCAACTGGCTTTCACAACTAGAACTAGAGTTTAAGAACACTTCTCCATCTTCTTTTTGTTCCTCTCCATTCCTCTAAGAAATACACCCCTCCTCAGCTGCTTGTTAGAGTATTCTCGTTGACATTACAGTCTCAGAATGCTTCATGAGCATAGCCTTGTCAGCTTATCCGGATTTTATCTGTTTATCTTGTCCACACACAGTTTGCCTGGCTTGCCAGCCTGCTGGCCTGGGCAATAATAAGACGTCTGTCGAGGTGAGCAAACAGCTGATGGCATGGTGCTCAGAGGGGACTCCTACAGTGGCCGTCTGTAATCTGCCAGGCTGGTGGTCAGAGCAGGCGAGAACAAAAGCCAGTCTGTTTGCAGGCAAACTGGAAAATCAATGTGTTACTTGTGCTGCTTTTTTTTTGTCATAGCTAAAAGAGTGAAAACTTATACAGCAGTTCTCAAAACCATTCTAGACAAGTGTTCATTCCAGAAACCTACCAGCACTTTCGCTGTTGACAGTTCTGAAATGAGCCCAAGTTTTCTGTCTAAACTACTTATAAAGTCATTGTCAAAGGAATTCTCAAGTTCACTATCCACAGTTGAGTCCTGCTAGGCACCACCAGGATGTGTTGCATAATTCTAACCCACCAGCTGCTCCACAGGAGAAGGCTGGGCAGTCTCTTCCCATGGGATTTAATAAGGATTAGTTCCAACTGGCACATAACAACAACCCTCTTAGCCCAGTGATAAGGAGTTGCCCGGCTCACTCAAAGGAACATGTTTTGAATCCACCAGCTGGGCTGCAGGAGAAAAAATGGACAGCTTCTTCCTGTGCCATTTACTACCTCTGGAAACACACTGACAGGTCAGCTATGAGTTGATTCCAACTCCGTAGCACATAACAACAGCAAGCCAGATGTTTTCAGCCATGCCTAAGATATTCAAAAGGATAGGGATAACTTGATGACACTATCCAAATTATTGTCAAATCTCTCACCAGCACACCACTCAATTCACCAACCTACTGCCTTTAAGTCAGAATCAACTCATGGCTAACCCTAGTGACCCTAAGAACAAAATAACTGAACTTTGCCCTATCCTCTGCCATCCTCATTATTTCAGGTATGTTTGAGCCCGTTGTTACAGTCTCTCTGTGTCTACATTTTGAAGGTCTTCTTCATCTTCTGACCCTTCAACTTTTCCAGCATGATGTATTTTTCCAAGCACTGGCCCCTCCAGGCAACATGTCCAAAGTCTGAAACTAAATTTTACCATCCTTGCCTCTAAGGATCACCCTGGTTGTTCTTCCTCCAAGACAGATTTGTTTGTTCTTTTGGCATCACATGGGATATTCACTGCTTTTCTGCAACACTGCAATTCAAGGTGTCAGTCCTCCCTCTGTCATCTTACTCACTGCCCAGCTGCCAGGTGCATAGGGAGCAATTGAAAAACCGTGGCTTGGGTCAGACACACCTTCGTCTTTAAACTGACAGCTTTGTACTTTAGCGCTTTGAAGAGATCCTTGACTGTCGATTTTCCCAAAGCAAAACAACTTTTGATTTCTTAAGAGCTGTATCATATGTGTTGATTATGGGTCCAAGTTAAATGAAATATTTGACAGCATTAGTCTTTTCTCAGTTTATCTTGATATCGCTCCGATGGTGAAGATTTGTGTATTCTTCATGTTGAGATGTAATCAGGATTGAAGGCTGTGGTCTTTGATCTTCTACAAGAAGTGTTTCAAGTCCTCTTCATTTCACCAGCCAAGCAAGATTGTATCATCTGCATAATACAGATTATTAATGAATCTTTGTTGTTGTTGTTGTTGTTGTTGTTATGTGCCGTCGAGTCGTTTCCAACTCATAGCGACCCTATGCACAACAGCTCTAAACCCTGCTCTATCCTGCGCCAACCGCACCGCCTCTGACAC
>NW_006400021.1:3541970-3639958 GCF_000299155.1 Elephantulus edwardii | reverse complement strand
ACTTCAATTGGTATACCATCTATTCCTGGGGCTTTATTTTTTGCTATTTCCTTCAAAGCAGCTTGAACTTCTTCCTTCATCACCATAGGCTCTTGTTCATATGTTAGTTCTTTAAATTCCTCTGTATCTGCCAATTCCTCATTCATTAATGAACCTTAGGTATCCTAAATGAGTGCTACTTCTATATTATCCTTTTCTGGATTTTTATTTTGGCAGAGAACATATTAAGCAGGAAACACCCAATAGCAACTATCAGGAAGTAGCAAATGATAAACTGGATAATCAAAGTCTTAAGAAAATACTGATATTAATTAGTTTGTCATCTTGACTCTTAGAGAAGACATGGGATCTTTGTGCTCTAAATTTTTTCTTTCTTTTTCAAGAAAACAGTTTGATGTTAATAGGGCTTAGAAGTTGGTCTGTTTCTGAAATAGCTAAAGTAAGCCTGGGGACTTCAGCTGACATAAGACCATAGATAAGAATCTGTCCCAGTCAAAAAAAAAAGAGCCTTCAGTACCTCCCACAACCATTTTTCAGCACTGAGACTCTGGTCTCAGGTCTAAGGGAAAGTGACTTCAATGTTATTAGTATGTGTGAATGTCAGGCAGGAGCAGCATTCCGAATTCTTTCCAAGTACCATTCCTTTGAGGGTACACTGTTAACAGACATACCACAGCCTGGGCTACTAAGATTTTCAAGACCTGGGAGCTAAAAGAAGGGACAGGAAATGGAAAGACTGAAGAATGGCACCAAGAGGAGGAGGGATTGAAGACTCTGGACTGAGTGTTGGGTTTTTGCCAGCCCGTTTGCTCATCTTTGTAAAAAATATCTTTTCATTTTCTTTTGGTTCAACAAGGAGGTGCATTTTTTCCTAAAGACAATAAGAAATGCTTTTATCACTCAAAGCTTGTTTTTGTGCTGTGTTACTATGCTGCTCTTCTCTTTTCATTTTTTTTCTTTTCATCTGTTTTGTTTTAAACTTTTAAAGTGTCAGCTTCAGCTTCACATCACATTTCTGATGAAATACACATTTTTATCTGTGAAATGTTTTCCTCAAATCACTTTTTAAAAAAAATAAAATTTTCTTTTAATTGTGATTTTAACAAACATTTATAAAGGCTCAAATCGCTTTTATTGAATCTTATCATTTCATAAACAAGAGTTTGAAGCAGCAGGATGTTAAATGATGAGGTAAAGATTTTTATTCTTTTTAAAAATTCATTTAAAAGTTATTATTTATTGTATTTTTTTCTTTTCTTTCCCAATTCAGAGTAAAATTAATGCATTGTTTTTAGTGGCTTTTCACTTTTCTTGCTGTTGGTCACATTGCTGCACATCTGTATATCTGAGTAAAGGCCCTGCGAATGGAGGCTCTCTTCAACATTTAAGAATTAACGCCAGTTTTTTTCTCTTATGCTTTCTTTAGATTTAGACACAGCCCCAACTGCTGGTACCTGAGAGACTGGACTATTCACACTTGGATTAGGCAATGTCTAAAATATGGTGCACAAGACAAAGCCTTATATACCCTCATCAATAAGGTAAATGGTTTCCTGGCACCTAGTGTTGTTTTTCCTGGGTTTAGATAGTATATTTGTACTTGTGACCATGCAGCATTGTTCAAGAAGTTATTTTTTAAATCATTTACTCTCATATCCTTTTTAGGGTTTTAAATACCCTATTCAAAGAGACACTGGATATTTATAAATTAAAAAGAAAAATGTGTTTGACTGCTTCTTTTTAGTGACCCAGAAATGGAGAGTTGTGTTGGTTATTTAGTGCTATTATAACAGATGGTGGAGCACATTGCAGCAGTCACTGTGTCAGTCCACCTGGTTGAGGGTCTTCCACTCTTACACTCATCCCACACCTTTCCAAGCATGATGTCCCTCTCCAAGAAATGGTCTCTCCTAACAACATGCCTGAAGAATGCAAGACAAAACTTCAACATATGTGCCTCAAAGTAGTACTCTGGTTGCACTTTCTCCAAGACATAATTGTTTTTTATGCAATCCATGGGATATTCAGTACTGTTCTCCAACACCACACTTCAGAAGCATCCATTTTTCTTGTTATCCTTATTCATTGTCCAGCTCTCAGATGCATAGCAAGTGATCTCAAAGACCATGGTCTGGCATAAATCAGATGCACCTTAGTCCTCTAACTGACATCATTGCTTTTCAATATTTTGGAGAGTTCCCTGACCGCAGACTTTCCCAGTGCAATAGGTCTCCTGATTTCCTGACTGCTGGTACCAAAGGTACCAACTAAGGAAGCTCACACATTAGGAAGCTTGAAGTTTGTCTGAATTCTGGATACTGACTCTTGTTGTTAGGTGCTGTCAAGTTGATTACAACTCATGGTGACCCTATGAATGATAGATCTGAACCTCCTCCTAGCCTGTGATATCCTCATTATCTTTGACACACTCAGGTCTGTTGATGCACTCACTGTGTCCACCTGGTTGTGTATCTTCCTCTCTTTCACCATCCCTCCACCTTCTCTAGCATGATGTCCTTCTCCAAGGCAACATGGACAAAGTATATGAGATGAAGCTTTATCATTTTTGCCTTCAAGGAATACTTTGGTTGTATCTTCTCTAAGGCATATCTGTTTATTCTTTTGGCAATAAACAGAATATTCAGTACTTCTACAACACCACAGTTGAAAGACATCATTTCTTCTGTCATCCTTACTTAATGTTCGGCTCTAGGGGAATGTTTTTGTTTTGTTTTGTTTTGTTTTGTTTTGTTTTTAAATATTTATGCGTTTGTAGTTGTGGGTTTATTTTAATTTATTTTTCTTTTGTTGTTGTTTTGTGCTGTCAAATTGGATCTGACTGGCACAGGAGGAGATTGCCCCCCCTTCTCCACCAGAGCATCAGGTGGATTCCTTTGGGATTGCAGCTCAGCTTCTTGCCACTAGGCCACCAGAGCTCCCTTTCTAGGTGAAGGGTTTTTTCCTGACCACTACCTGTGGAGTGTCTACTCTTGGGCAGTCTTCATGTGGCATGGCATCTCTCTTCTTCCAACTCTCCTTCTTCACTTTATTGTTTGAATCTCTCTTCTAGCTCAAAAGAGACTGATTTAAGACTGTTCTTTTCTGTCTTACTAGCATAAAAAGGCAGTCTATTTGTTAATGGATTAATAACTACAAATGTAGAGGTTAGGATATGCAATGCATATTTTAGGGACAAACAGTTCAACTCATAACAGTAGACAAAAGCAAAAGGTAATCTACTTAGAGGAACTGTATACTGATGATCATTTCATCATTAAGCGTTGGATTTATTGGTTCCCTTTGGGGATGATTATTTGAAAAAAAAGAGACATAACCATGTTTATTGGCATGTAAATTCCAGAGGGTACAGACTATTTTACATAATTTTTAAAAAGTCAGTGTTCCAAGACAGTTTATAATATATCTCATTAGTTCTCTTAAAGCCCAAGAACCCTTATTAATAGGATACTTGTGAACATTATACTCTATCCAAGGATAGAGGATTCATTATCTGCATGTTATAAAATAAACAAAAGCTTAAGATATTGTTATTGCAGGTTTTAGGACACCACACTAATTCAAGTCATAGGATTTTAACAGCATCTTTTATGAAAATGTTTTTAAAAGGTTGCAATCATATTAGTTGCCTAAAAGTAGTCCTCCTCCAAAACATCTGGGCCACTAAGTTACAGCTGGCTTGATGGCAACTCAAAACAAAACAAAAGATATATTAAGGGAAAGGCTAGAAAGAACTTGGGGTTCAAATCTACCAGGTGCTCCATAGGAGGATGGGCAGTCTCTTCCTGTGTACTTTACTGCCTCTGAAAACCCATTGGTTCTGACTCAGTGGCACATAACAGAAAGAACGAGCTCCCTTGATGAGAACTGTTTACATGACAACTCTGAATCTCAAGATATAAAAATATAAGGACACAGGATTGAGAATCTTGGACTAGCTAATTTCTAATGACATAGCATTTGCCAGCCCTAATAGCATAGCATTTTACCATAGTTTCATTTCCCCTTGCCCATAGAGATTAATTATGGTTTGGATGGTTTGAGAACTAGAGATATAATTTATGATCTGTTGTTGTTGTTGTTGTTGTTGTTATGTGTTGTGGAGTCACTTGTGACTCATAGCAACCCTATGTACAATAGCCCTGAAACCTGCTCTATCCTGTGCCAACCTTATTGTCTCTGACACACCTACCCTCATTACTTCAGTCACTGAATCAATGCACCTCATCAAGGGTCTTCCTCTCTTGTGCTGTCCCTCTACCATTCCAAGCATGATGCCCCTCTCCAACGACTGGGCCCTCCTTGCAAAATGTCCAAAGTATTTCAGACGGAGCCTCAGAATCCTTGCCTCTAAGGAGCAGCCTCGTTTAACCCTCTCCGGCATGAGCCTGTTTGTTCTCCTGGCAGTCCATACTACAACCCTTAAAATAATGACTTTTTAACTTTTTTTTTTCTTTGTCACTTCTGCATTCCTGAAGGATTCCATGCATGTCTATTAGTAGCATAATAACTCCATTCAACAATGGCTCAACTCTGAGAATTAGGATTATGCCAGGCTCCCTCAAGGGCATGGGTACAGTTTGAAAAAATCCTCCCTGTGTTTCTGGTGAAGAATGAGGCAGCATGGCAGATGGTGGGTGAATCCACTGTAATAAGAATTCAAAGCAAAAATGCAAACTTATCTAGAATCTTGGTGGTCAAACTTAAATAAACATGAAAATCTCAGGAGATACTCTCTAAACCTACAAGCTTCTGGGCCCTGCTCCCAGAGATTCTCATCCTGTCAGCATATTATTCCAAATAGTCCTAAGACATTCTGAAGTAGGTGTCAAAGGATCCATGTTCAAGAAAGTTAGGTTTTCAGATATTCAATGGCTTCAGAATACAGCAACCCAAAAACTTGATTAGTAGGAAATACCATTTCTTGAGTCTTTAAAAAGCAGTGCAAGGACCAAAAAATGTTTCATAAAATTCATTTTCACCCTGATACTTGTAGCTTATAAAAGGAATCTCTGAACCAGTACTTTCTCGTTTTTTAGATGGAATGATGAGGTGTTAGAATTGAGCTTTATTTTTCACTTATCAATTGTCTTAAATGTCAGGCGCCCACTCACAGCTTTCTCACCCTGACCAGCAGTTCCTGTTACCAAACCTCATGAGTCACAGCTTCTGTTTCACTGTCACAGATCCTGGAAAACGATAGCCAAGGATTAGGAAGCTAATGGTGGCAAGTTTTCAAGACTGAACTAAAGTGGAGATTTTTCTTTTTTTTTTTTTTTTTTTAACCTCTCTACCTTCATTTCCATTACAGGTTCAATATGGAATCCTTCCGGATAACTTTACATTCAATATATTAATGGATCATTTCATAAAGAAAGATAATTACAAAGGTAAGAAACCAAACCCAGGTCCAGTGATTGTGGGGTTTCCATTTCCCCAGAAGTGTGTACATAAAGGCACTTTTCCTCCTTTTATGTCTTGTTCCCATTTCTTTGAATTACTGTTTTCAGAAATAGATACACAAAACAAAAAGAAAGAGATGCATAGTTGATACCAGTTGGCAAGATAGGAGACTTAAACCCAGTTGTTATTTATTCCTCTGAATTTGCTCCACTTCATCTGTACTATCTGAATTTTGCTAAGCATTGTACCCTGCCTGGGCTCCCATTGCTCCTAAAGATTATAGTAATGATATTATTTACCTTGACTTTCTTTGATAGTGCCATTTGCTCTCAAACACATTTTGTTTTGTTACCACAGCTGTCATAGTATAAACAGTGCTAAAGTGTGCGATGGGTTGGCTTATCCTAGAGAGAGCTAGTGAACTGTGGACGTAAGCCCTTCACCTCCCTGGGCTTTAGTGTGCATGTCTATAGAGAAGTGGATAGGTGAGCTCTGAGTTCTCTTAGCTTCCCAAATTCCCTGAGCCATGACATTAAAGTGACTCCTAGCTTCCAGTCGTAGTAGAGAGGGTCAAGGAAAGGTGAAGGTTGTAAAAAGCTTTACACATTAGTATTAAAGCACCTGATTGAGTCCATTAGAGTAGGGAGCTCTCCTCATCAACAATGCAAAATCACATCCCATGAGGTCAGATGTGTCTCCACACACACACACACACACACACACACACACACAGTCCCACACCTCTTTCTATTCATCTCAACACTGATTACTGCTTTATTGGATCCAATATACAATGCAGTACAGTGCAGTAGCTCACAGACCACACAGAACCATATTAGGGAATTCAAAAGATTATAATCCAGGTTAGCAGAATACAGTCAGAACAGCTTCTGAAATGTGCTCACAGATGTCTCAGTTCTGCCAATTACGGCTCTTCCCCTTCCCCCACCCCCACCCCCGCCCACATCTCCTGTCCTCCAGTAAACAAAGGGCAAAGGTTCTTGGTTCTGTGTCCCTCGGGATAACAGTCCCGAAGTCAGCATCAGCTCTATATCATGTTGGATCTTCTACCTTGGCTGCTGCTGCTGCTGTAAATCTAGTAGGTTCTCCTGCTAAATCACATCTGACACAAGAATCTCTGTTCCTGAAGGGTGCCCACTGCATACCTGCTCTCCTTTGCTGGTGTGAGATACTCCAATTCTACTGCTGCTGGATCCACTAAATTTAATGGGGAGACTAGCCATTCCCCTTGAGGGTTGGCGAGACTAGCCAATCCCCTTGTGGATAGGCTAGCATATCCTATTCGCATATTCCTGCCCATCTGCTTTGCAATGTAAGTTGATGGGTAGGGAGGCCATAGTAAGCCCTTACCACCACAAAAGCTAAAGGCTGGAAAGGCCCTTGTATGTAAAAAAAAAAAACCAACACAAACTAGAACAGGGCTTATGTTTTACTTATTAATTCTGAATATTTACCCCTATGCCCAGCTTTGAAAAAATAATTATCATTTAGATTTTAACTATATTTCTCATTAAGCACTCATATTGATGGTGTTAATTACAACTAATTTCATCCAGCTTTTGTTTTTATCTTCTTACCAGATGCTTTATCAGTGGTTTTTGAGATCATGATGCAAGAAGCTTTTGATGTGCCTTCTACCCAGCTTCTCTCCCTCTATGTTTTGTACCATAGCCTGGCAAAGAAGACAGACTTCACAGTAAGTGATCTACCTTAAGGCATTACTGAGAGCCTTAGAAAACGCCAGAGATGAGTCTCAGAGTTCTAAGGGGGGCAGAGGAAATGCCTGCACCCAGAATCTGGAGAAGGGCATCAGTGTTGCAGCCCTGTAGCCCCGTATAACTAGGAATGAATGAACACGCTGTATCTGTATATTTAGTTACAAGTTCCCAACAAAATTAAATTAGCTGTTTCTCCACTGAAGGCCATCCAAGTGAAAGCCTTTCTGCACGTTTTTGAATTATGAGCTAGGCTGAGTACAAGCCTCAGACTTTTGGAAATGGATGATGAATAATCAAGAGGAGTGGACGTGACATAGCAAAGAAACAATGAGGCAGCTGACTACAACGTCAGCTCTTAAACACTGATTTCTTTAATTTAACTCTTTTTATACAGATATTCTGACTCTGGTGTTTTGAAAGTTTTGCTGAACTAAGTCTTGTTTTCATCTGTTAATTTAGATTACTTAGTCTTCTTTTATAACTATTCTAAACATAACAGCAATAACAATAGTAACTAATATTTAAATAGTACTCAGGCATTGCACTGCTAAACCCAAAGATCATACCTCTGTACCAGCTACTCTGCAAGAGAAAGACAGGCAATCTCCTTTGCAGTTCACAGCCTCGGAAATCCAGAGAAGGGCCAGCTGGAAGTCAGTTTCTCCTCCACAACTATGAGTTTGAATTTACCTTATACCAGATTGCATTGTTTGTGCTCTAAGTTTATTTGTGCATTTAATCTTCACAACAACTCTGTTCAGATTAGAAGACTGAGGCACAATGATAGGAAACACCGACTGAGTAAGTGATGACCACATGGTGAAGTCATATCAGTCTATGACCATAGCTTCAAACATAACACCAAAACATGTACGTTTTCATAGGATTCGAAAAAGTCATCAAGTCTAACCCACATTCTAAAGAATACTTGTTTGGTTTTTCCTTTCTAAGAGGAGTACAACAGCCTATGATGTAGCTCACATTCATTAATTCAGTTAAGCATTTAAGAAACACCTACCACATTCCATACAGGAAGTAAGAGTGGCCATCCCCTCTTTTCAGAGTGGCCTCTGAAAACCCTATGAGCAGTAGAGGAACATGGATAATTATATAGTGTTAGAGATAGAGCCCAAATTGGAAGTCAGTCAAAATGAGAAGAAATAGCTGCAAACATCCTTTAGTAGTTGGAATATGGAATGTACAGATTATGAAGTTTGGAAAACTAGAGATTGTGGAAAATTAAATGGATCACCGGAGCATCAACATTTTAGGCATCAGCGAGATGAGATGGACAGGCTTTGGCAGCTGTGAATCAGCCAATCACATGGTATAGATATACTCTCCTGGAATGAAAAACAGAAGAAGGATTGTGTTCCAGTCATAGTTTAAAAGACAATTTGAAGTTCTATCCTGAAGGACAATGTTGTGAGTGATAGAATATTATCCATACACATACAGGGAAGATCTGTTAATATGATGATTATTCAAATATAAGCATTAACAGCTAAAGCCAAAGAGAGGAAATTGAGGATTTCGACCAAATTTTGTAGTCTGAAATTAACTAAGCATGTAATCAAGATGTGTCAATGATAATTGGTGATTGGAATATTTAAGTTTGAAACCATGAAGAAGGAATATTTGTTCTTCTTCTTGTTGTTGGGTGCCACGTCAAGGGCAACCCTTTGAACAGCAGGTCTGAATCCTGTTCTGTCCTGTGCCACACTCACTTCCTGGCAGACTAAAGCCCTTGCAGCAGTCACTGTTTGTCATCAACTGGGTGAGGGTCTTCTTCTCTTTCGCCCACCCCTCTGCCTTGCCAAGCATCATATCCTTCCAAGGTCTAGCCCCTTCTAGCAACATGCCAAAGTATGTGAGGTGAAGCTTTATCGTCTTTCCCTCCAAGGAGCTCCCTGGCTGCACGTTTACCAAGATATATTTGTTTGTTCATTTGGCAATCCATAGGAAGTTATTTGTTGTTGTTGTTGTTATGTGCCATCAGGTCACCTGTGACCCATAGTGACCCATAGTGATATACAGCAGCTCTGAAGCCTGCCCTGTCCTGAACCAATCTCACTGATTCTGACAAACCAACCCCCATTGCCCCAGATACTGTATCAGTCCATTTCATCTGGAGTCTTCCTCTCCTGTGCTGTCCCTCCACACTTACAAGCCTGAAGTCCTTCACCAGTCCCTCCTTGCCACATGCCCAAAGTATGTGAGACAGAGCTTCAAAATCCTAGCCTCCAAGGAGAAACTTGGTTTAACCCTCTCCAAACAGACCTATTTGTTTTCTTGGTGGTCCATGGTATGGTCAAGACTCTTCTCCAGCACCACATCTCAAAGAAATTAATTCTTCTTCTGTCATTCTTAGTCATTGTCCAGCTCTCTGATGCATAGCAAGGAACTGTGAAGACCATGGCCTAGATTAGGCACACCTTAGTCTCTAGACTGACATTGTTACATTTCAGTACTCTGGAGACATCCCTAATAGCAGATTTTCCCAATGCAATTAGTCTTTTGATTTCCTGAGTACAAACAAACAAAAGTATTGTTTGTGGAGCCAAGCAAATTGTAATTGTTAACAACCTCAATCTCTTCTTCATCTGTCGTGGTGCTGCCAATTGATCCAGTGGTGGAAATCGTTGTGTTCTTGATATTGATCATCAATCTTTATTGAAGACTACAGTCCTTGACCTTCTACAGAAGTTTAGTACTCTTCACCAACATCACAGCTCATAGGCATCATCAATTCTATTTCTGTCATCTTTATTCTTTGTCCAGCTCACAGATACACAGCAAATTATCTGGAAAAGCATGGCCTGAATCCGATGCATCTTAGTCCACAAACTCATATCCGTACTTCTCAATAATTTTGGAGAGGTCCCTGACTACAGACTTTCACAGTGCATTACCTCTCCTGATTTCCTAACTGCTCGTACCAAGGGTGTTGATTATGGATCCAAGTAAGATGAAGTTGTTGATAGTTTCGGTCTTTTCACCATCATAATTTTGCCTATAGGTCCAGTGGTAAAAAAAATTGTTTTCTTGATGTTAGGATGTAATCCATATTGAAGGCTTTATTCTTTGATCTTCTGCAACAAGGACTTCAAGTCCTTTTTATTTTCAACTAACAATATTGTGTCATCTACAAAACACAAATTATTGATGAGTCTTCCTCTGATCTTTATGCCACATTCTTTTTCATAGAATTCAGCACTTTGAATAAATTGCTCAGCATGCAGGTTGAATGGATATGGAGAGAGAATACAACCCTGACACATTCCCTTCCTTAATTTAAATGATGTAGTGTTCCATGTTTTCCATGAACACAATTAAGAGCTCTGGGATTCTCATTGTTTTCCAGGTTACCCATAACTTGTTATGATCCACATAGCCAAATGCCTTTGCATAGTCAATATGGCACAAATAGACATTCTTCTGGTATTCTTTACTTTTATCCAGGATCCATATGACATCAGCAGTGATATCATTGGTGCTATTGTCTCTTTTAAATCCTGCTTGAACTTCTGGAAGTTCCATATCTATGTACTGTTCTAGCCATTTTAAAGTGATCTTCAGCAAATATTGCTTGCATGTGGTATTAATGATATTGCTCAGCAGTATCCACATTCTGTTGGATCACCTTTCTTGGGAATGAGAACAAATATGGACCTCTTCCAATCCATTGACCAGACAGCTATCCTCCATAGACAGCTTTCCTGGCATAGATTAGTGAGCATAGGGCCTTATCTGCTAATTGAAACAAGTCAGTTGGTATCCCACGGATTCCTAGGGCCTTATTTTTTACCAGTGCCTTCAGTATAGCTCCAGCTTCCTCCTTCATCACCATTGGCTCCTGCTTATATGGTACTTCCTGAAATTTTTCAGCATCAGTCAGGTTTTTTTGGTTCAGTGACTCTGTGCAATTACATCTTGCTTGGATCCACGATCAATACTCTTAACATCAGCAGTCAGGAAATCAAAGGACAAATTATGTTGGGAAAATCTGCTGTAATGGACCTCTGCATAGTGCTGAAGAGCAATGATGGCAGTCTAGATACAAAGATATGCCTAATCCAGGCCATGGTTTGACAATGACTAAGGATGACAGAAGAATAACAGATGCTTTTGAGTTGTTGTGCTAGAGAAAAGTCTTGAACATACTGTGGACTGCCAAGAAAACAAATAGGTGTGTCTTGGAGAGGGTGAAACCAAGTCTCTGCTGGGAGGCTAGGATTTTGAAGCTCAGCCTCACTTACTTAGGCCATGTGGCCTGGAGAGATCCATCCTTGGGGAAGGACATCATGCTTGGAAGGGTGGACAGACAATGCAGGAGAGGAAGACCCCTGATGAGATTTGGTACAGTAACTAGGGCAATGGGAGTTGGTGTGTCAGAATTAGTGAGAGAGGGAAGGTTTAGAGCTGCTGTACATAGGGTCACTGTACATCGCAGGCAGCTCAATACCACATAGCAACAATAACATACGATGACATGTTTGGAAGCAGGAGTGGCATCCACTTCCTAAACCACATGACTCCGGAAACTCTAGGAACTTTGAAAAATGTTGATAGTTGTAGAGGGGCTTCAGGCCTTTTGTTCATAGGGTCGCTATGAGTCATGCTTGACTCTAAGGCAATCAACAACAACAAGAAGAAGTTCAAATTGGGCAGCAGAAAATTAAAACAAATCCATGAGAACAAAAATAGAATATTAATTCTATTCTACCTGAACTTAAGAATTATCCTAAGAATAGATTTGAAGCATTGAACACTAATGATTGACCAGGTGGGTTGTGGGATGACGTCAAGATAGAAGAGAGCAAAAAATCACTACAAAGACAGAGGAAAAAGAAAAAACCAAACTGGATGACAGAAGAGTCTCTGAAAATTGTACTAGAGCACCAAGAAGCCAAAACAAAGGGGAAACATGTGGATGTAAAAGAGCTGGACAGATTTCAAAGGGCAACTTGAGAAAACAAAGCAAAGTATTATAACGAAATGTGCAGAGACCTAGAATTAGAGACTGTAAATGGAAGAACTCACTCGGCATGTCTCCAGCTAAGAGAGCTGAAAAACAAGTTCAAGCCTTGAGTTGCAATACTTAGTAATGTTATGGGCAAAATCTTAAATGACCCAGGAAGCATCAAAAGAAGATGGAGGAAATAACAGAATCATTGTACCAAGAAGAATTGGCCGATCCTGAACTATTTCAGGAAACATCATCTGATCAAGAGTCAGTGGTAATGAAGGATGAAGCTCAAGCTGCACTAAAGGCCTTGGCAAAAAAAAATAAGGCCCTAGAAATCTATGAGATACCAATTGTCATGTTTCAAATAACAGTTGCAGCCCTAGAAGAGGCCATGGCACCAGAGATATCATTGCTGATAGCAGATGGATCCTGGCTGAAAGCAATGCATATTAGAAGAAAGTCTATTTGTGCTTTATTGACTGTGTAAAGGCATTTGACTATGTGGATCATAACAAATTATGGCTAACATTGAGAATGAGAATCCCAGCACACTTAATTATTCTCATGTGAAACCTAAACCTAGACCAGGAGACTATGGGCCAACAGAGCAAGGGAACACTACATGGTTTAAAATTAAGAAAGGTGTGTGGCAGGCTTGTTTTCTTTCTTCATACCTATTCAGTCTGTCTATTAAGTAAATTATTCGAGAGCGTGGACTCTATGAAGAAGAATATGACATCACGATTGGAGGAAGACTTATCAGTAACCTTCATTATACAGGTGACACAACTTTGCTTGCTGAAAGTGAGGACTTCAAGTGCTTGCTACGCAAGATCAAACACTGCGACCTTCAATATGGATTGTATCTCACTGTCAAGAAAACAAAAATTCTTACCACTGGAGCTATAGGCAACATCATGATATTGCTGTTGTTGATTGCTTTCGAGTCGAACATGATTCATAGCAACCCTATGAACAAAAGGCCTGAAGCCCTTCTACAACTATCAACATTTATCAGAGTTCATAGAGTTTCCGGAGTCATGTGGTTTAGAAAGTGGATTCCTCTCCTGCTTCCAAACCTGTCATAGTATTTTATAGTCATTATGTGCCATTGAGTCACTTGTGACGTGTAGTGACCCCATGTCCAGCAGCTCTGAACCTTCCCTTACCTGAGCAAGTCTCACTAATTCTTGCGCACTAACCCCCATCGCCCCAGTTACTATGTTAATCCATCTCATCTGTAGTCTTCCTCTCCTGCACTGTCCATCCACTCTTCCAAACATGATAGATGAGAAAAGACTGGTAAGCTGGAAATTGTAAAAAATGAAATGGAATGCATGAACACTGACAGGCTAGGCATTAGTGAGATGAAATGGACTAGCTTTGGCCGCTTTGAATCAGAAATACACATGGTCTACTATGCTGGGAATGAAAAACAGAAGAAGAATGGTGTTGCATTCATAGCAAAAAAGTCAATTTCCAGTTCCATTCTTAAATACAATTTTGTGAGTGATAGCATAATATCCATACGCATACAAGGAAAACCCATTAACATGATTATTATTCAAGTATACGCTCATACATCTAGAGTCAAAGAGGAAGAAACTGAGAATTTTTACCAAATCTTGCGGTCCGAAATTGATCATACATGCATTCAAGATGAGAAAAGTAGAATGTAAGCAAAAGAGAGTAAGACCCTCAACAAGATGATTGAGATAGTGACTACAGCAGCCGGCTTGAGCGTGACGAGGACGTGACAGTGGCGCACAACGGGGCAAGATCTGTAGTTCAGTGGCACCTCACAGCAACAGCATGAAATAGAGACAGAGTCAGTTGTTAGCCTCTCGGTTTCTCATTTATGTATGTGGATGGAATGGATGCCAGTTTTTAATTTCTTTTTCTTTTTGCAAAGGGAACTCCGAGGAAGATTGAATTTTGTGAAAAACTTGCTTAACCCTCATTGCATTGCATGTTAGGGTGCCCTTGAGATATTTAAAGGGATTTCAAGAGGGAAATTGGAATGTTAATAGATCTGGGCTGGAGATTCAATTTCTAAATTAATACATAAGCTCCTGCAGATGAGTCAGAGAGTGGAAGGAAGGTAAACTCCAGGAATTTGGACCACAGAAACCATAAGAAGACAAAGAGTGGTGTACAGTGAAGGACAGTTCTGATAACAGAGGTCACCTGAGAGTTTTTAAAAGGTCTGCTGAATTTAGTGACTGTGTGAAGAGCAGTGGAGCTCAGAGTCATATTAGAATAGAGTATGGAATGTGTCGCTGCTGTTGTTATGTGCCATCGAGACAAGTACGACTCAGCAACCCTGTGAAAAACTGATTTGAATCCTTACCTACCCATGCCATCCTCACAGTCACACTCGCAAGCCCATTGCCGCAGTCACCGTGTCAACCTGTTTGAGCATCTTCCTCTCCTTCCCTGTCCCTTCACCTTCCCAACCATGATGCTCCTCTCTAAGAAATAACCTCTTCCAGCAAAATGCCTGGTGTATGTGAGATAAAGCTTCATCATCTTTGCCTTCAAGGAACAGTCTGTTTGCACCTGGAGTGAGTTAGAGGTACAGAAATGGACACAGGAGTATAGACAACTCTTTTGTGGTGTCTAGCTCTGAAGGGGAGTAAGTTGGACAATGAAGACTTGCTTTGGGAAAAGCAGAAGCATGAAATGGGAAAACCTGGAGGACACTGATGAAATGGCACTTGATTCAGCCTGTTGTGCTGTGTCCAGCAAAGCTTGGAAGAGACTTAGTATTTTACATTAGTATTTACATTACATTATATCTGGTACTTCACTTAACCAGCTTTTCCTATAAGCAGCAGTGGCTACAATTATCCCCAAGCAATCATCAAAATATCTGCACGAAATTTATCAGTGTGTTTGTTTTTCCTGTTTTCAGGCATCTTTTTTAGAATTCCTCTTGGAAGTAGCCACACCTCCCTGACCATCACCACCCTGCCCAAGTACTAGCATATACCCACTGTGGTTACCTATAGAGCTCTTACCACTCACTTGGACTACAGCACCTATTGCATCTTGATACTTTGAGCCATGTTTTTTTTCTTAAAAAAACACAATGTTTTTAAGACTCATTTTTTTATTTTACCGGGCCCACTTTTGTGCCGTTTATGTAAAGAAAAGCTAGCTTCCCTGGATTAGAGTGAATGTGAAATGACCTGGGCCTTAATCACAGTTCTCTTGCTCTCTGTGCTGCACAAGTGCCTGGGGAGGTTTTGTTTTTCTCCCAAGGCCTTTACTTTTTCCAAAGGTTTAGAAAAATCACGAGAAATTACACTTGTTTTATACAAAAGCAATTCACAGTAAAGAGGTTTGGATGCCTATTAACACCTGGGACGTCTCCCTTCCACCTGACTACAATCGGAGCCTGCAGGCCTCATTCAGACCCCTCTTCATCCCTGACCTCAGCGTGCAGAGACCAGGGCAATCTGAGCTTTTTGTTCTGCGTTTCAAAGCCAGAGCGAGTACTCCAGTGCCGGCTGCTGTGCGTTCATATGGCACCAACACGATGTTGTCTGGGGAGCTGCCAGGGCTGTCCCCTGAGCCACATGTTTCCAGCGAGTCCCCAGGCACTGCTGTTGTTGCTAGACAGCCGCAGGCTTAGCAATGCTGGTGTGCTGGCCCTTCCCCCCATTTCTCAGAAGGCTTCAATTTTACTGAAGTGTAATTTTGTACCCTAGGTGAAAGACTCTATCCCTAAGTGTTTCTGATTGCCTCTTTTATTTTTTTTGAGAGGCCCGGATCTTTCTAAAAGCAACTTAATAGTGGTATTTATTTTAATACTGTGAAGGAGAAGTCCTTCCATTGCTGAATTGTTTAAAATTCTAAAGCATGTCATAGCAGTGAATGAATGAGTGTGGGGCCAAGGGTATGTTAAGTTGCTACTGACTGTCTCAAGGCTCTCGGTCTACCTTGTATCATTCTTTGTCTTTTGTTTTGCTTTTCTGAAAGATAACTCTTACACATTGCAGAAAATGTGTAGACGAAAACCAAAACTACTTATAAATTTACCTCTCAGAAATTTAATCATTTCTAAGTCATTTCAATAGAATTACCTTTTATTTCTGAGACGGGAATATTTTTTCATTTTTAACTTAAATACTCTAACATACTCTTTTCCTCTGTGTCATTAAAAAAAATCACAGTTTTGCATAAACTAATATTTGTGTGGACCATGATCTGCTGTGTTCCGTTGCAGTGGGAAGAGGAGAGGAATTTTGGTGCATCCCTGTTACTCCCAGGCCTCAAACAAGAGAACTCAGTGGGTGTCAGTTCCCAGTTGTATGCCTATGCACTTCTTGGTAAGCTCTGTGAACCTTACAAACACTTCTATCAACAGACTTGATACAATCTTTTGCTTTATAATAAAAGTCATTCTGATTTTGAGAGTTCTGGTGACCTAGTGAATGAAGAGTTGCCCTACCAACCCAAAGGCAGGTGGTTCAAATCCTCCAGCCACTCTGCAGGAGAAAAATGGGCAATCTCTTTCTAGGTGATTTATATCCTTAGAAAACTGCTGGAGGCTCAGCTTTGAGTTGGGTCCAACTCAACAGCAAAGAGTTGAGTTTGTTGAGTGAAATTACACTGCAGTGTTCATTGTTTGACATAAAAATAGACCTGGATGACCATACAGTGAAGAAGTTTATTAAATACAAACCAAGGGAGCTCTGCTGGTCTAGTGGCAAGAAGCTGTGCTGCAATCCTGAAGGCACACAGTTCGAGGCCAGCAGCTGCTCCAAGGAAGAAGGATGGGCAGTCTCCTCCTGTGCGATTAACTGCCTCTGGAAACCCGCTGGAGGGTCAGCTATGAATCGGCTCCAGCTCTACGGTACACAACAACAACAACATCTTACAGTGCTTTTTCATTCTCTGACTTAAGTGTATATGCATCTTCAGAAGCACCGGCTCTTAACCACACACTATAGATGCTTGCCTTTGTTTCCTTAAGTCTTCCGTTATTGCAGGCCAATAAGCTTTTGAAGTTATCTTTACCAACAAAGTGTAAGATGACATTCTTGAATGCTGATGCTGAGACAAAAAGTGATTCCGAGAGAATTTCAGAATTTATCAGGGTAGTTACTTTTTTAAAACTTTCTGTTGTGATTTGAAAGTTTACAGAGCACCTTGATTTTGTGACACTGATTACAATCCCCACATTGTAACCCTGCTGTTCCCATTTCTCCCTGTGTTTCCTGTTTCCATTACATCTTTTTCCTATCCCTTCCTGGCTTCTGAGCTTTATCCTTGGGCAGGTCGCCTTTTAATCTTATATGGTTTATCATTCTAAGGAATTTGTTGCTCCCTGGTGTTTTTGATCACCGTATAGGCCTATCTCTGGCTGAAAGTTGAGTCAAGGGAGTGATTTCCATTCCAGGCTTAAAGGGTGAGTAAAGGCCATAGTCTTGAAGGTGCCACCAGTCTCTTACCAGCCCAGTAAGCTTCTCTTTTTTTATAATTTGGCATTGTGTTCCACATTTTTCTCCTACTCTGTTGTTGTTGGGTGCCATCAATTCAATTATGACTCATCACTATGATATTGTTCACACTGTGAACAAGTTGAAACCTTGCATCACCCTGTGCTACTCTGCCTTCTGTGGTGATCCTTTGAGAGTAGTCAGCAGTGGTAACTAACCACCGTCTAGTTCTTCTGTCCCCAGGGTGTGGAGATGAAGCTCACATGGTCCCTTAGTCCCCTGGACTAAGTCTTTGATTTTCTTTGCCCTGTACAGGGAGAGACCAATATTTGTACCTTAGTTGACCACTCTTTTTAAAAATAATTTTTCCTTTTAGTTGCTCTTTACCGCTGAGTCTGATTTGGTAACCTAATGGGTTAAGGAATGATGCTGCTGACCCTGAGGCAGACAGTTCAAATCCACAGGAGAAAAATGGGCCCTCTCTACCCATGCACATTACAGCCTCTGAGTCAACATAAGTCAGTTCTAACTCAAGGACAATGAGCCGTTGTTCAGATTACCATTCAAGACTATGATGTTGTGTGCAGTGTTCGTGAAGCTGTCAGGGCTTGGGATATGTGCTTTGTTCTTGTTGTTTATAGCAGAAGGCCTGATCCTCTGCTCCTAGTTCTGACAACCGCCAGATCAAAAGGTCTTTGCTCTCGTTCTGTCATGTGCCGCGCAGCCTCACTCAGCGCTGATGGCAGCAGCTGCCCAGGATGTGACTGTGTTCCAGCCCCAAGCACCTTAAAAGTCTAAAATTAGCAGTCACCTGATAAGCTTTGTCTGTTGTGCTTCAGTAGCTTCGCAAATCCTCCTTCCCAGGAAAGATAAGTAAAGGTAGATTTAAAAGCTGGCACTCAAGGTGACTGCCTTAGTCATTAGTGTAGAAACAATGTGCCCAGAGCCCCCAGGTGTCCACATCTTGGGCTCCTGCTGTGGTAGTTTGAAGTACTGGAGAGAAATGCTTATCTCCTAATGTCAAATAAGATAATAAGAACTTTATGAGACCTGATGAATTACAAATAAAAGGGAAAAAAAGAAAAATTATTTGGTTTGGTTTGGTTTTTCATAAGGACTAGGTGTTTTGAATCCTTTTTTAAAATATTAATCATTTTCCTGGCAAGGGAAATTGTTCATACTGACCAGATTTTCACTGGAAAAAAGTTGTGAAATTTCTTCTTATGTGATTTTATTCTTGACACAAAAATAGTGTTTCAGTTGTTAGAGATTTTTTTAAGGATATTCCTAAAGCCAGCTTTATCATCTTCTCTAAATTGTCCTCAATCTTAGGATTCCCACATCCTTATTGGTAATCTCTAGCTGAAATGAGAAAGAAGAAAAATATACAATATTGTATTTTAAAAAATAGGTGGTTAATTTTACTACATTCTCCATTGCCCATCTGAAATTTCCACATGCTCCTGGGTAAATAAATGTTTGAAAATCCTGGGTAGATGAGGCTCTTGGTACAGATTTGGAATTATTCTATTCTGTTTTTAGAACTGCCAGGCACATTCAAGTCTTCAGTCTCAAACATACAGACATGACCTGGTTGAACATTCTCCATTTTTGTTTTTGGCCACAGGAAAGGTAGAATTACGTCAAGGACTGCGGGCTGTATACCACAACATGCCTCTGATGTGGAAACCAGGGTATCTCAGTAGAGCCCTTCAAGTGATGGAAAAAGTAACTTCCTCCCCAGAAGATATAAAGCTCTGTAAAGAAGCGGTATGTTCTGGAGTTCTAATTCATTGGAATTTCACTATCTCTTTTTCTTCCTAAGTTGAGCTTTGATTTTGTTTCCACTCCCCTACCTCCTATAGTAAGAGTCATTTTCCCTCCCCTACTTCATAGAAAGAGAGCTCTGATGACCTAGTAGTAAGTAAGGAGTTGTGCTGCCAGCCTAAGGGCAAATGGTTCAAATCCACCAGCTGCTCCAAAAAGACAAATTATGTGATTTGCTCATCCTAAAAGATGAGCAATCCCTTCCTGTGCAATTTACAGCCTCCAAAAACATGTAGAAAGGTAGCTATGAGTCGATTCCAAATTGACAGCAATAGTAACACCACTACTTTCTATATAAATGTTCAATACTGCAGACAAAAAGCCATAGAAAATGAGATTTGTATTGATTTTATAGTTCATTGTCTACAAGGGACTACTAGTCTCCCACCCTGAAATCCAGATGGAGATCAACAAAATACTGCCCGTTCCACTGTCTTCCGTCACCCAGAAAAAAAATTCTCAAGGGGGGAGCTAAGGAGAGGGGAAGATTTTTTATTAAATACATTTTGACATTCCTGTACTGACTATTCCCTGAAAAACCTCAAGAAATGAATCTGAGACTGGAGATGGCGCAAACTTATTTTCTTTCCATGAAACCATTTTTGTGCTAACAAGACCTGGCTCTGATGCTTCTTTCAGAGTTCTAAGCTGTTTAGTTGGCATGGCCTAAGGAAACGTCCTTCCACCAGCCTCAGTGCTCATACATCTCTTAGAGAAGTTTCCAGACTTTGCTCTGGGTATAGGGAACATGTTACCTTACAGCGCCATAAGCAAGCCTGCCACCCCACACGGAGCCATAGTGTTGACCCTTTCCTGGCTGCTTTTGTAGCCAGAGTGAGGTCTAGGAAGACATTGCTTGCTTTGTTACTAGGGTGTAAAGATTCCACTTGAGCGGCTTATTTGTTCTGTCTTCACCCTGATCACAGCAAGGTAATCATCACTGGAGCGTCTGGGCTTTCATTTCCATCATGAAATGCACCTAAGGCTGATCCCTGTACTGTGTCTTATGAATTGTTGTATTCTTTGCAGATACACATTTCTAAATGTAAATTCATGTTTTAACTTTGTTATAGTCAGTGCTAGTGGTTGAAAACCCAAAACACCTACTCCTGACATTCTACTTTTAGGACAATAGGGAAAGAAATCTGACTCACTATTTAGCATATTATGACATAAACCCCTGACTGCTGGTCCCTGCTGGCCTGGGCATGAGCCCCAGTGGTTCATCAGTTATGTGATGATCTAATAGATCAGTTGTGTAATGACATGATTTGGCAATTATGTAACCATCATGTTTTGTGATATAAGGTGGTGAGCATCCATTTTTACATAAGGCCAGTTTTCATGTAACAGCCTAACCTTTGGAACCAAACCATGTTCATAAGTGAGGAGTATATATTCTTTGCTAGGAAAATAGCCCTTCCCTTCTGAGTCAGATTCGTATACTGTTTTCTGACTTAATAGAAATGTGATTCAGATGTCAATAAGAACTGGTTATATCAGCTGTGATAGGGCATAATGTACTGATGGTACATTGGTATTGAAGACCTTGGAACAGTTTCTGGATTTTTGTTCTTGAACAGCATAGACATAATTATTGGTATCCAAGCAGGTGCTTATGCAGGCATTAGTGTGGTCTCTATTCCATCTCTGCTGATTAGTCTCTTCTTGGGTCAAGGGTAGTGCACTCCAAAGTGAATGTGGTTGAGAGAGTGGCAGAGCAAGAATAAACTCTCTGTTTTATAATTTTCTTAATCTCTAAGGCACAGAAACCACCTCATTAAAATTAATTTCCAGTATTCATCTCTGTTCTTTGCTAGTAGCTTTATATGGATTATACGGGTACCCTGCAACAAAAATCTAGGAGGGGAGCAGCTCTCGCCTAGATTTAGATGCTTAATTATGCATTCAGAATGACTCTTTGTTGGTGGTGGTCTGTGGTGGTCTTTCCCCTTGTCCCAGTTCCAGGCTGATTATGGCAGAGAGACAGAAGGTAGAGGTCTTTTAGTATTTTGATAGATAACAAGCATAATTCTTGTATTTCAACCTCATTTAAAAGTAAAATAAAATGCCTTTGTGCTAATTCACTTTACATAAATAATTCTGAGTTTGCTTCTTTCTGCTGTTTTGTGTTTGCCTTCCACCTTATAGGGTATTTCTACAGTGAGGTGTATCGAGACAATGAGGCTGGCTCAGGATAGAGTAGGGTTTGGAGCTGTCGTACATAGGGTCACAAGTGACTCGATGGCATTTAACAACCGTGAAATAATACCATCATTTCTGTTTTCTACAATTTTACAAGTGAAATCTTAGTTTCTTTAGATCCTCCCCACACACACTTTCTGTGCTTTCAAGGCCACACGTTGATCAGCCTCTGACCCCCCTTTTTGCCCTGCAGCTCAACACACTGGATGTAGTGCTGAAGACTCTGACTTCTCCAGCCAGCGAGTCTTCAGAAGAACAGCCCCAGGAAGGTGAAGACCAACAGAGAGCAGAAGACGTACTAGAATTTTTAGATACAGAGGAAACAGAAGAGTCCAAGCTTCCCCAGTACCTGGAACAGTTTGAGGTGAGTCCCGTCGGAGCAGAATGGCTATTAGCTCATCTGTGCACTCAGCATGCTTCTCTGCGGTGGGAGAGCCAAGCCGGCCTCTCACGCATCCCTGTCACACACAGAGGCATTGGAAAGCGACATCAAAAATTAGATTTTTTTTTTATTATTGCTTCACACAGGGAGTGGTTTTTTAAGAAACAAATGGGATTTTTATGGCCCTTTTTGTGCTTGAGCTAATCGGTCACAGTTTTGTTTGAAGGCATCATGTCATTACTCAGTCTTCCCTGATGTATGTCTGGTGATTGAAGGCCCGATGGGCGGGTAATAGCTTGTCTCCTCACAGCAACCGGCTGACTCCAGCCCAGGTTGCAGATTATCATTTCTCCATATTGGCTCCTGGATAACCCAGAATCCCACGGAGGGGTTAGGGCTGCTTATCAGTAAGATAGAGATAAGATACAGACATCTTTTGCCCTCATCCTGGCCAGCATTGTGTGTTCACTGGACCATTCATTAGAAATACTCTCTTGTATGTGATGAAAGGTGAAAACAGGTTTGCACTATTTCTTCCAGAACAGCCTTGAGCACTCAGGGGCCTTCAGTAGTGTTCATGCTCACATTCCAAAACACCTCGTGATCAGCTCTCTGAAGGAAGAGCCGCGTTCCAAACTTAGGCTTTTGCCTTCTTTCTTATTTCATTTCTGGCCTCTGCAGTGCGAAGAGCAAGAAGTGCTGCCCTTACTACCTTTGAATGCAGCAGGAAACCTCCCAGCTCTTGCCAGACAACCTGGTGTCGTTCTGACATGGAGAGATGTAAACTTTACTAGGTTATTATGTTCCCGTATTTTCAGTAATTGTGGCGAATTAGCTATGGGAGGCCTATTTCCTTATTTTACAAATAGGCTTCTATTGTGTTTTTAGCAGCTGTTTCTCCCAGTACGTCTGTTGATATAATTTGAAACTCAGAGAAATTAAACAGTTTTTTTCCAAATTGACCAAAAATTGGCAATAGAGCTAGCCTTTTCCTTTGCCTGTAGATTCTGGAAGGGTTTAAAAATACATATATATTTAGCCACATTGATTATCGTGGACATTGACCAAGGCAACAGTAGTTGTGGCCTATTTCTCATGTTTCCTATATTCTCAGATAATAAAAATGTGTCCACATTAAATTCTCAGCTCTCGCTCTTCCACAAATGCGTTTTTATCAAAATCACAAAAAAGAGATGCATGTTTATTGAATACTACATATGTGTTAGACATCGTTGCTTTTCATTTATGTTCACAGAACCTCTGGGTGGCACCTGCTGCTCGTAGGGTATGACACAACACCAAGGGCTGAGAGAAGGCAAGAAATTGCTGCCACAGTGTTGAGTCCTTATACTGAAGCCCCAAGAAGTGTCCTTGGCCCCAGACCTCTTGGAGGGTGGTGTCAGAAAGAAGTCATTTTCCCCTTCCTTTTCTCCCAGTGGCCTAGTTGTTATGGAAATGGCATCATTTCTTTGGGGTCCATTTTTATAAGCGCTGGCTTCACAGGCGGTCTCTGGCCATTTCTTGAATCCATGGGCCCTGCACACCTTCCGCCCTCATTACTGGAGCAGGCCTCGTCACTTATGCCAATTAATTGCATTTGTTTGTGGAACATAGGCTGTGGGGTTTAAGCTACAGCTGAGGCCATAAATGTCTCTCTCTGATAATTTCCATCTTGAAGCACTTAAGTAGATGAATGTTTTTAATATTTTTACTTCTCCAGAAATACAGTAATCACCAAAGCAGGCTGCCATTTCAGATGGAGCTGTAAGCAGTCAGCATGTAAAGGCTGACCTGCCACGGCACACAGCAGGTGGATGCTTATAATAGTTCAGGCACTCATGGGGGCTGTTTAGCATACTATTAGGGAGAAATCCTTGATGTGATTTCCATCTGTTGAAAGAAACACTAGTAGGGCAAACAGTTCTTCTCTGTTATTCTGAAAGAAAATTGTATGGATGTGGGCTCCTGTTTGTCATATTGCTTTTGCCATTTGCTTTGCATCTTAGCCCTTTGTTCTTGGCATTTGCTGCTTGGCTTGGTGTAGGTCAGCATAGGTTTGTTGTCCTGTGCTGCCTTTCTGCCTTAAAACAAACAGCTATACAGGGAGGCACAGTGTATGAAGTGTCATTTACTGCCTGTGAATAAAGGAGAGCTGCCATGTGGTGCATCCTAGCAAAATTGTCAGGTTTAAGGGAAAAAAACAAACCCAAACCCCCACAGTGAAGCTGCATGTGTGTGGAGGAAAGGCCACCTGACAGATTCTAGACAAAGCACCTGTGCTGTGGACAACCTGCATGGACACTGTCCAAGTGGTTAACCTCTTCTCTCTTCCTCTCTCACCTGCTCTACTCCTTTTTCCTCTGATTCCCACCCCCCTTTATTTCCACAGGCTTTGTATTCTAAGCTACGGGCTCTGGGCAAAGTTGAGTCGGAAAGCCTTTTGACTCTGACCACCCAGCTTGTCAAGGAAAAGCTTCCCGGCTGCGAAGCAGAGGACATCGCCACCTACGAGCAGAAACTGCAGCAGTGGCACCAGGAACGACTGCAGCTGATTCAAAGGGAGCAGGAGCAGAGGGAGAAAGCGAAGAAGGCGTATCAGGCTCAGACAGCAGCAAAGGCATCTGCCTAGCCCGCGGGCCCCAGCCTGCCAAGCAAGACCTTCACTGGGCCCCTTCAGATGGTGTTGAGGTGACCGTGGTGGCAGCCTCAGCTCCTTCTATCTGCCCTCAGCTTTTCTTAACATGGGCGGTGTGAGGTGTCTAAGCCCAGGCGCTGCAGAGCTCTGATAGAACACACCTGGGAGGGGCAAGGGTGGGACTTGCAAGTCAGGAGCAGTACGGGGCTTGCCAGGTCCAGCCATCATTTTGTATAGTGTATTCAAGGGCTTCACATTACACTTGAGACTGTATCTTTTAGAGCTCTTCAGACCTTGTCATTCAGGATTCTGTCTGATTGCCCATCCACATGCCAAGAAAGACTGAACTGTGATTGTGGCAAGTGGTCAGATCATCAGCTACCTTAGAAGGGCCCTGGAAGCTTATGCTAGAGTTCCTGGGGGATAGGGATCAATTCTGAACGTTGAAAATTCCTGATGGTGGAAGATGTTACGTGACTGAAGGGTGAGCTACCAAGTGAAGCCTTTCAGGTTCTTCTCTCTCTCTCTCCAGCCCGTGCAGATTGGGCCAAGAAGACTTAAACCCCAGTCTGCTTTCCAGTGAGCTGGTTGTGGAGTGCTCACACATTCCCCCTTTGTCATTATCCATCATGCTTCGCTTCCAATGCAGAGCCTGGGCTGCACAGCGGAATCCCATAGAGGGAAAACATAAGCCATGAAATAGCTAGATTTCAAATTCACAAACCCAAAGTGGTATCTTCAGAATGTAAGACTTTGAGGAGAAAGCTAGCCTTAGCTGGAAAGCCTCTTAACTTGGCTTCTCCGAGATGCTGGGGTGATGTTTTGTCTTTTTCTGAAAGCATTGTCTCAGCTATTTTATCAAACATAGGAAAATCAGCCTGCTATACACACATACACACAACCCACAACTTGTGAATACACATTTCTGCTTAGACGTTGGAGAGGATGAAAACCAAGATGGGGTGTGAAATGGAGACATGAATAATTGTAGCACTGTCAGACAGTAAACCCTTTCTGACATTTCTCCTCAGTAAACGCGGTGGAGGGACAGCTTTTGCTTGCTATGTAATTTTGCCTTTCAGTGAAATGGTGTATTTTTATTCACAGTTATGCTCTTTCAGCAAGAACCTGTGGAAATAAATGCTATAAGAAAGAATATTTGAGTGTTTCTTTTGGGGGGAGGTGAGAGGTGGAAGTAGTAAGGGGTTTCACTATTTTATGAAGGCAGAAACAAGCTCAGAACTCATCTGAGGCAGCTCCCATAGCTCCTCGCACTGCGGATTGCCACCATGGATGCTGCTTGTAGTTGTTTTCAGCTCAGTTCCATCTCAGGCTGGCCCTTGTGAGCAGAGAACTGCTTATAGACCTTTTGAAGCTTCTAGAAGCAGATTGCCATGCCTGTTTTCTAAAGCTCTGCTCTAGGTGGCTTCAAACCACAAACCTTTTAGCTGGCATTTGAAAGCTTAACCATTTGTACCACCCGGGGAGCCTGCTCTCATTTTGTAACTGCTGTCAATATCCAGCATCTAGGGCCCTTTAGACTGTTGTCGTGTGCAGTTGAATTGAGTATGACTTATAGCAGCCCTATGAACAGATCTGAACCCTGTCCTTAGTCCTTCCTTATCATCTCTGACACACTGGAGCCCATTGCTGCAGTCACTATGTCGATTCATCTTGTTGAAGGTCTTCCTCTCCTTTGCTGACTGTCCACCTTTCCAAGCATGATGTTTCTTTCCAAGGAAAAGCCCCTCCTAACAGCATACTTAAGTACTCAGGCTGCACTTTCTTCAAGACACATTTGTTTGCTCTTTTGGCAATCCATAGGATATTCAACACTCTTCTCCAACCCCACGACTCAAAGATTCTCCTCTGTTATCCTTATTCATTGTCCAGCTCTCAGATGCATAGCAAGTGATGTAGAAGACTATGTTCGGCCTGAATCAGGCACACCTTAATCCTTAGACTGGCATCACTGCTCCTCAGTCTTGTTCAGTCTTCCTGAGGTCATAGACAGAAGTTAATTGTGACATTATACTTTACTGAAAACCGCTGCATTAAACCTGTTGCTTTTGAGTCAATTCCGAGTGGTGGCAACCGCTTCTACACAGTTACAGAGTAGAACTGTGCTCTGCCCAACTCTTCTTAGCTGTACTCTTTAAGGAAGTGGATCACCAGACCTTTCCTCTGTAAATCTCCTGACTAGGTTAACCACTAAACCTTCAGATCAACCATTAGGTTAGTGGTTGAGCTCAAACAGTTTGCACCACCCAGGACCCCCTATTGCTGCATGCAGTATCTATTTAATCTGTAGCTTGTAATATCTTTCTTCCTTTTCATCTGTCTTTGTTGCACCTCCAATCCTCCCAAGAAAGGGGGCCTCTTCTGCCACTGTGCTTCATGCACGGAGGAATTTTCTGCTCTTATCCTTGGGATTACTTCCACACTTGTACCCTCACATGCTGCAGATTCCCCTTTGAGAACTCTTCCCATCCAAATATAATGTTCTCTCCCTATACTATATAGGAAACTGTGGTTGCTTAGTGGTATGAAGTTACATCATCAACCCAAAGGCACACAATTCTAATCCTTCAGCTGCTCCAGGAGAGAAAAACAGGCAATCTCCTGTGCCATTTCGAACCTCTGAAAGCCCACTGGAGGGTCAGCTGTGGGTAGGTTCTGATGGGCTGGCAGACAGCAACCCCAACCTGTGATCTACTGAGCTAGACAATCCCTGTCCCACTTCCTTGATCGGGAGAGCTGACCACAGGTGTCCTTCTGATACCACCCTCGGGCCTTTCTCTCTGTGGAGGACACTAGCCTCTCAAGCTGGTCTCAGCTGTAATAAAGGGTCTTTGCTCTGGCTGAGTTACTGTGGTCTCCAGCCTCATGCACAAGACACTAGACCTTGAAGTCTCCTTCTCCCAGTCTTGCCCTTCTGTCACACCATGGTTCCTGCTGAGCCGGTGTCTCTATCTCTGAGCCTGCAAACGTTCATCCTTGTCTCACTGCTCCAGACCCTGAACTGCAGGACTCTGGAGGTGCCTCCCCCGGACACACGTCCATGCCCGCCCATCCCGCCACTGCTCTCGGAAGTGATTTTCATTTCCTCTCGCTCACTTCATCCAAACCTGTGCGCCGTCCTTACACCCAGCAACACCACTAGTTTCTTTGTTTGCTTCTGACATTTTATATATTGCTTTCACAAAAACATATGCAAGGCTCATAAATTCATCTATAAAAATTTGTAGCTATTTTCATTTCCATATTCTTTCATGGACTATTACCGGTTTTGCCCAGCAGCTTTTTTACTCTATGTTCTAGATTCATACCCTCAGAACAATCAGCAAAATATCAGTGTCTCTACTTCATACTTCAGCAAGAAATCTTGGCCGTATGATACATCTCAATCTCCATCCTTTTGGGGTGGGGAGAGGGAAAACCATGCCTAGTTTTTACTTTTATTTCAAATTTTTAAAACTGCAAATACCTTGAAGAGTGAAAAGAATATAAAATTTTCCATTTGTATTTTGTAAGTCACACTTTTTCTGGCTTTTTTAAAAAATTAATTTTAATGAAAGTTTACAAAGATTTAGGATCTCCATTCATTCATTGTTGTACATTTCTCCCTGCCCATCTCTCCCCCAATTCACTCCTCTCTTTGAAAAGTAAATGAAAAATTCTTTCATTGTTATACAATCCCTCCCCCCGGGTCCACTCCACTATGCAGCCTTCGTTCTGGACTGCTGTCATGACAATAATACCTAATCACATATCCCTTTTAAACAGTTCTCTCATCTCCATCCTTTGTAACTCGACAGTTTTCTGTCCTTCCCACACCTCCTTCATTTCCTTACTTCCAAGTGGCAGATATTCCTTCCTTCCCAGCACCGAACTCATCATTGGTGACCTTGATCCCATCATACCTGTTTGTCTTGTTGTGGACTGTGTCTCTCTTGTCTTGCATGATCTCTACGATTTCTCCTTCCAAGTTCACTGGCTAACTTAAGACTTTGTTCCCTTTTCAAAGCAGTAAGCCTTTAATAATAATAATGATAATAATAATAAAGTTTTCTTGTGTTTAAGGAAGGTCTGGTGGCCTAGTGGTAAAAAACTGTGCTACCAAATCAAAGGCACACGGTTTGAATCCATCAGTGTTTGCGAGAAAGATGGGCAATCTCCTACAAGATTTACTGCCTCTAAAAACCCGCGGTGATTGTTATGTGCCATTTTGTCACCTGTGACTCATAGCAGTCCTTTATGTACAATAGCTCTGAACCCTGCCCTATCCTGAGCCAGTCTCATTGATACATCTAATTCCACTGCCCTAGTTGTCATATCAGTCCATCTCATCTGGGGTCTTCCTCTCCTGAGCTGTCCCTCCACCCTTCCAAAAATGAGTATGTGAGATGGAGTTTCAAAAGTCTGGCCTCCATGAAGAAATGCTCCAAATAACTGGCAATAAGAGAGATGCAAATCAAAATCACAATGAAGTACCATCTCACTCCAGTAACAGTGGCAAAGTTTAACAGGGCAGCAAGTAATAGATGTTGGAGAGGATATGGTGAGAAAGGAACTCTTTATACATTATTGACGGGATTGTGAAACGGTGCAACCATTCTGGAAGGCAGTTTGGCGCTTTCTCAAAAAGCTGAACATAGAAATTCCATATGACCCAGCTATTCCACCATTTGGAATATACCCTGAGAATATGAGAACTGAGGCACAAACTCAGATTTGTACACCAATGTTCATAGCAACATTATTCACCATTACAAGGACATGGAAATAGCCCAAATGCCCAACCACAAATGAATGGATTGAGAATTTGTGATACATTCATACAATGGAATACTATGCAGTATGTAGGAGAAATGACTTTGTGAATTACTAACTAACTTGGGAGGGACTGGAGAGCATTATGCTGAGTGAACTAACTCAGTCCCACAAGGATAAATATCGTATAAAACCATTATTGTAGAATGAGTACAAGGATCCAAGAGGGGTGGGAGAGGCTGGAAGCAGAGGGATGTGGATGTGCAGGGGGAGGGGTGATTAATCATCAGGTTATACAATTTGATAGGTGGGGAGCAGTGATGGAAATTTAAAGAATTTGTTTGAATTTGTATTCAAATTTTGTAAATACACTCGTTTAAGTGCCTTTGAGTCATAGACAACTCATTGCGACCATATGAACTAAAGACCTGAACAATTGTAAAACTTTCATCATTTCTCCAAGTTCATAGGGTTTCCTGAGGCAAGCTATTTCAGAAGTGGATACCACTCCTGCTTTCAAGTTTGTTTTCATCAAGGAGCTCCACCAAACACTGTCCACCATGGGTAACCATTATCGTGTTTGGCACATCAGTGTCACAGTGTTGAGCAGCACAGCAACCATGAGTTATCTCTGTACAGCAAGTGGACAGACCAGGGCTATAAGACCTAGAAGAATGTGTGACCAAAAACAATTAAAACTAAGCCTCAGGGCCACAGATTAAAATCACCTACCTTTGACGAACATGCATCTGATACAGGCCATGGTCTTTGCAATCACTTGTTATGTGTCAGAGAGTTGGACAGTGACTAGGGAGGATAGAGAAGAATTGATGCCTTTGAGCTTTGGTGCTGGAGAAGAGTATTGAATGTACTATGTACTGCCTAGAAAACAAAGAGGTTCAACCTGGAAAGAGTTAAACCAGGCTGCTCCTTGGAGGCAAGGATTCTGAGACTTCCTCCGACATACTTTGGACATGTAAGGAGGGACCGGTCATTGGAGAAAGACATCATGCTTGGGAGGGTGGATGGGGGGGTGGATGGACAGTGCAGAAGCGGAAGACCCTCTATAAGATGGATTGATTCAGTGACTGGGGTAATCGGGGTGGGTGTGCCGGAGATAGTGCAATTAGCACAGGACAGAGCAGGGTTTAAGGCTATTGTACATAGGGTGCTATGAGTCACAAGCGATGGCACATAAAACAACAACACCACCTTTGACTTGGTAGCATAACTTTCTATCCATCAGGCCCACACAGCTCTCTCTATGTAAACTAAAGTAATAGAAAATACAATTTAAAAAAAAATCCTCGCCTCCAAGAAGATACTTGGTTTCACTCTCTCCAAGACAAATTTGTTTGTTCTCCTGGCTGTCCATAATATGTTCAATATTTCTTTCCAGCACCACAGCCCCTTGGAGGATAACAAAAAACCCCTGGAGGATCAACTGTGAGTCAGTTCTGATTCAGTGGTACACATAACAACAACACCATTTTGTTTGGGGTGGTGGTGGTTGTTGTTATGTGCTGTCAGGTAGCCTGCAACTCATAGTGTCCCTACGTACAACAGCCCGAAACCCTGCTCTCTCCTGTGCCAATCTTATTTTTTCTGATACACCTACCCCCATTACCTCAGTCACTGAATCAGTCCAGCTCATCGAGGGTCTTCCACTCTTACACTGCCCCTCCTCCCTCCCAAGCATGACTTCCCTCTCTGAGGACTGATTTCACTTTGCAACATGTCAGACAAAGCTTCAGAATCCTTGCCTCCAAGGAGCAGCCTGCTTTCACCCTCTCCAGGATGAACTTATTTGTACTCCTTGAGCAGTCCATGGTATATTCAATATTCTTCTCAATATTACAGCTCAAAGACATCATTTCTCCTATCACCCCTAATCATTGTCCAGCTTTCTGATACATAGCAAGTAATTGCAAAGACTATGGCCTGTATCAGGCACACTTTAGTCTCCAGACTGACATCGTTGCTCTTCAGTACTTTGAAGAGGTCTCTGACAGCCGACTTTACCAATGCAATTCATCTTTTAATTTTCTGGCTGCTGGTACCAAGAGTGTTGATTGTGGAGCCAAGCAAACTGAAGCTGTTAACAATCTCAATCTCTTCACCATCCAACATGATGCTGGCAATTGGCCCAGTGGTGAGAATCTTTTTTTTTTCTTGATGTTCAGCCTCAGTCCATATTGAAGGCTGCAGTCCTTGACCTTCTGCAGCAAGCATTTCAGGTCCTCAGTTTCAGCAAGCAGAGCTGTATCATCTACATAATGCAGATTATTGATGAGTCTAACCTCCAATCCTGATGCCACATTTCTCCTTGCAGAGCATAGCCTCCCAGATAATCTGTTCTGTATACAGATTTTAAAAATATGGAGATAGGACACTTTCTTGGCATATACCCTTCCTAATTTTGAACTGTGAGGTGTTTGCTTGCTCTGTTCTGACTGCTGCCTCCTGGTCTAAGTATAGATTTTGCATAAGCACAATCAAGTATTGTGGGATTCCCATTCTTCTCAGAGTCAGCCACAGTCTGCTGTGATCTACACAGTCAAATGCCTTTGCATAGTCAATGAAACACAGCCATTCCTCTGGTACTCTCTGCTTTCAGCCAAGATTCATCTGACATTAGCTATAATGTCCCTAGTCCCTCGACCTCTTCTAAACCTCGCCTGTACTTCAGGCAGTTATCTGTAGACGCTCTGTTCCAGTCATTTTTGGATAATCTTCAGCAGAATCTTGCTTGCATGTGAAATCAGTGATACTGTTGGATAATACCCGCACTCTGTTGGGTCAGCTTTCTTTGATATGGGAACAAATAATAGATCTCTTCCAGTCATTTGGCCAGGTGGCTGTCCTCCAGATTTCTTGGAACAACTTGGTCAGCATATCCAGGGCAGTGTCTGTTTGTTTAAATATGTCAATCGGTATGCCATCAATTCCTGGGGCCTTGGTTTTTGCCAATTCTTTTAGAACAGGTTGAACTTCTTCATCACCACAGGCTCTTGCTCATCTGTTGTTTCATGAAATTCTTCTGTGTCTGCCAATTTCTTTTGGTACAATGCCTCTGTATACTCTTTGCATCTTCTTTTAATGCTTCCTGGATCATTTAATATTCTGCCCAAAGAATCCTTAAGTATTGCAACTGGAGGCTTGAATTTGTTCTTCAGTTTCTTTAGCTTAAGAAATGCTGAGTGAGTTCGGCCCTTTTGATTTTCTGACTCCAGCTCTTTGCACATTTCATTGTTATACTTTACTTTGTATTCCCAAGCTGCCCTTTGGAATCTTCTGTTTGTGTTTGGGGTAGAAGTTTACATACCAAATTAGGTTCCCACTTAACTTGTATACACATCATCCTGTGGCGTTGGTTACATCTTTTACAATATGTCAGCCTTCTCATTATTTCCATTCTGTGTGTTCTGTCTCCATTGATCCAGCCTCCCTGCCTGCCATTACCGTGTCATCTGCTTTAGGGAAAAAGTTGGCTGTTCGATCTCTTCTTTAAGGAAGCATAACAGTCACAGATGCCCTTATTTCTTTTATAAGCCCCTCTATTTTTTGGATGAAAAGTGACTGTCTGGTGTAGTCTCAGTGCCAAACTCAAAGAGTATCTTACATGGGTTCTTCGATGCCCGATTGCCCAGTAAGTCTGGCCTTTTTGAAGGATTTGAATTTTATTTGCCATCTTTCCCACTCTATCTGGGAATTTCTGATTTGTTCCTGGTTGCAGTAAATCTTTGTCCTGCCACCAATCAAGCTATCTCACTCAACCTCATTTTCATCACAAACTCGAAGCATATTTCCTTTTCCTAATTGGTTAGTCATGAGACACTGAGAATTTGACTTGTCACTTCCGCACTCTGCCACACAGCACACGTGTAAGCTGCAGTGATCAGCTTGGCAGTAGTGACCGTTCCACATAGGCCACGAGAGGTGCCTGTAACAGACACAGTGCCTCCATCCTCACTCTGCACCCCTACGCTCACAAGCATGCGTTAGGCACAAGACTGAGTGCAAGGCACCGTGCTAAGTGCTATGGAGGTTACAAAGATGAGTAAACTTAGACCCAACTCTCAAATAACAGAGTCCAGTGAAGGCGGAAGATGGACAGTCAGACCTCCTCATGCTCAGATGCAAAGTATCAGAGAGACATAAGACCCAGTGATGTGGGAGTTCATAGGACAAGCGCTCCAAAGTCCAGACATCGACAGAGCTCTGATGAAGGGAAGTAATCACCTCCGCTTTGTGCTTTAATTAGTCACATATGTTTGTCTCAAACAGCCTTGAGGCTAGAAATCCTCCTCTCCACAGTCTTGTGTAGATGCTCTCAAGAAATACTGTTTTAGATTGAGCTAAAGTAAGCCACTGAGTTAAACCTGTTTGAGCCCATACCCCACATGCATTCCTGGCAAAAACAAAGGCAGGTTGATAGACAGGAGAAGAAATGATGGATGTACAGGCAAGCAACTTACTCACCTCTCCTGGGGACTGTGTTGCTGTAGCGCCAAACTTTGTATTTTGTTTCCCAAACGCTTCCTACGGAAGATCAAAGACTAGAGCCCATGAACTGCCAAAAGGACAAGCAGATATATCTTGGAGAAGGTGCAGCCAGAGTGTTCCTTAGAGGCAAAATTAGAAAATCTTCATTTCACATGCTTTGGATATGTTTCTAAGAGAAACTATTCCTTGGGGGGCAGGGGGGGCGGTGAAGGCATTATGCATGGAAAGTTTCGCAAAAGAAGACCCTCAACCACATGGGTTCACACAACAGCTGCAGCACTGAGTTCTAGTGTGTCAGAGACTGTGAGGATGGCACAGGATAGGACACAGTTCAGATCTGTTGTTCATAAGGTCTCTATGGGTCGTACTCTATTCGACTGTACCTAGCAACAACAGTAACCTTCAGACTGGCCATTAATATCAGATAGGGCTGGAGGTGAAGCTTGCTGCAGATTGTAGAAACAGAAGCTTTGAGAGTAAGTCCATTAAAGCCCTTTGTTCAATCTAGGGGAAAATAGAGCTAGCTTTAGCGTTCTGTCTCTTGTTTTTATCCCTGGTTTATAACCCAGCGTTCTGTTTGCTTTCTTTGGTGCACTGCTATGTTGAGCTAAAGAAAAGAGGAAATATAGTTGCTATTTCAAATACCAGGAATAGTCACATTTATGCCATGTTGGTAGAACAAGTAACTTGGTTTTGGATATGAAAGGCAGTTTAAGAAACTCATTATATCACTTAGGGCCTCCAGGAAGCAGATGGTGAGACAGGAGTGAAAGCCATTCATGGAGAAAGATAAGGGGGTAGAGTTAGGAGTGGGCAGGGGAGGCTCTCAGCTGCAGATGGGAGTCCGACATCTGTGAAAGGAGTGGGGAGGAAGCCGGCCACCTGCTTGTTGATTTTGATGGGGGCAGGAGCAGGCTAGGGACATCACCATCATTCTTGTCAATGAGCTTCATTGTTATCAATGAGGAGAAGGTTAGTGACAACGCCTTCAGTGCTCTCAGTTCCACTCCACCATGTCCACTGCCCTAAAATGTTTAATCCTTTTCTTCATGGTTTGCTGCATCTGTCCAGGTATTTCAGTTTTGCTCCAGACTTCTATGAGACAGCTTAGCAGCAAGTTTCTACCACCCTTTGTTTCTTAATATTGATGAGATTGGCATTAGATTTTAAACTCCATGAAGACAGATATCAGATATAACAGGTATTGTTAATTATTCTATCCCAGCACAGGGAACAGTGACAACTGTAAGATGAATTGTTGTTGTTGATTGCCATCGAGTCGAGCATGACTCATAGTGACCCTATGAACAAAAGGCTGAAGCCTTTCTATAACTCGTCATTTATCAAAGCTCATAGAGTTTTCAGAGACATGTTTTTAGGAAGTGGATGCCACTCCTTCTTCCAAACCTGTCTTAAACTGTGAGCTCCCCCAAACACTGTCCTTCATACGTAGCAGTTATGGCATTTGACACCCCAATGGCACATGGTTCGGCATCAAGCAACCCCAGGTTACCTCAGTACAGCATATTGACAGAAGAGTGCTGTACCACTTAGAAGAATGTTCATCTAAAATATAATAACAACTGACTTTTAAAATATGGAATACTTCATGAATTTGTGTGTTATCCTTGTGCAGGGGCCATGCTAATCTCTGTGTCATTCCAATTGTTTTTTTTAGTATATGTGCTGCTGAAGTGAACACATAAGGTGAATGTTGTGTTGTTAAGTGCCGTTGAGTCCAGGCGACTCATAGCGACCCTATGAAGGAGATTCCTCGATGCTTGGGTGCCTTTCATCCTCTCTCCAGGTTCATAGGGTTTCCAGAGGCAAGCTATTATGGAAGTGGATGCTACTCCTTCCATAAGGTGAATAGACAGATAAATATTTGTTGAGTGAGTATTGTTGTTGTTGTTGTGTGCTGTCAAGTCAGAACTGAACATAGTGGACCCTCCGGTGGGTTTTCAGAAACAGTAAATCTATAGAAACAGATTATACATCCATCTCCTGTGGAGCAGCTGGTAGATTTGAACTGTGTGCCTTTGGAATTGCCACACAGCTTCTTACCACTAAGCCAGCAGAGCTCCCTGTTGACTGAATAGTGTTTATTTGTTGAGTTAAATGTCTTTTTGACTGAACTTTAATTCCCAAAGAAATACTGAGACTCTCAGTCTGTCTCCCTCTCTCATGAAATACTGAGACTCTCAGTCTGTCTCCCTCTCTCATTGCTGTAGAGTCAGAACAAACTCATAGTTGTTCCCTCCAATAGTTCTTTGGAGGCTGAAAACCACACGGAAGGGAGTCTTCCATCTTTCTCCCTCAGAGACCCTGGTGAGTTCGAACCAGGCCCCTTTAGGTTTACAGTGCAACTTTCTACAGACTATGCCACCAGAGCTCCCTACTGACACTCTAGAAGCCATAGTACTTAGCTAAGAGCTTAATGTCAAGCCAGTCTCTTTGGACTCTACAAAATATAATGTTTACCAAACAAAGCTGAGCCCAGCTGGGAGATTCATGGTGGAAGAGGAGGCGTGAATGTAGGCGGAGAGTGTGGAAATGGAGTTCTGCTGAAAGTAACCCTGTTTCTTATCTGTATCACATATATCTCCATCAAAGCAGAAAGTTAGGAAGCTATGGAACTGTGTCTCTAACCTTCTGAGTCCTTTATAATTATACAGTCTATTGTCCTTCCTAATCACCACGGGGCCAATTGACAGCACCATAATAGATGGAGAAGAAATTGAGGTTGTTAATAATATCCACGTGATTGGATCCACAATCAACACTCTTGGCATCATCAGTCAGGAAATGAAAAGACAATCTGCGTTGCAATCCTGAAAGCATGTGGTTTGAATCCACCAGATGCTCCACTGGAGAAGGAGGGGCAATCTCCTCCTGTGCCAGTCAGATACAACTCGACAGTACACACACACAAGACAAACCAGATTAGGAAAGTCTGTTGTCAGGGTTCTCTCCAGAGTGCTAACGAGCAACGATGTCAGTCTAGAGTCTAAGGTGTGTCTGATTCAGACCACAATCTTTGCAATTACTAACTGTGCATCAAAGAACTGTATAGTGAACAAACATGCCAGAAGAAGGGATGTCTTTGAATTATGGTGGTGGTGAAAAGTATTGAACATACCATGAACAGCCAAGAGAACAAACAGGTCTGTCCTGGAAAGCTGCTCTTTTGAAGGAGGCAAGGATTTTTGAAGCTCCATCTGGCATACTTTGGGCATGTTGCCAGGAGGGACTA
The DNA here is from genome assembly GCF_000299155.1 of Elephantulus edwardii. Taxonomy (NCBI): domain Eukaryota; kingdom Metazoa; phylum Chordata; class Mammalia; order Macroscelidea; family Macroscelididae; genus Elephantulus; species Elephantulus edwardii. Next base: position 3,602,801 of record NW_006400021.1, on the reverse strand, counting down.
GTCCTTGGAGAAAGACATCATGCTTGAAAGGGTGGAGGGACAGCGCAAGAGAGGAAGACCCCAGATGAGATGGATTGACACAGGGACTTGGTAATAGAAGCAGATATGTCAGAGCCAGTGAGAACGGCTCAAAATATGGCAGGATTTAGATATATCGTACATAGAGTCGCTATAAATTGCAGTCAACTTGACAGCACATAACAACAAAAATAAATATTAGCATTTACTAGTCACTTATTGGGAGCACTAGTGGCCTAGCAGTAAGAAGCTATACTGCAATCCCAAAGACATGCAAATCTACCAGCTGCTCCATGCAGGAAGGATGAACGATATTCTCCCATGCAATTAACTGCCTCTGAAAAACCACTGGAGGCCCAGCTGTGAGTCCATTCTTAATTGATATCACACAACAACAGTCACTTATGGGGAGTCAGGCAATATACTGAACCTTTTCATGTGCTGTTGAATCCATAAAATTTGAACTCACTATTAAAGTTCCATTTTACAAGTTATAAGAAAGCAAAAACTTAGAAAAGTTAAAAAAAATGCCCAGAGTCATACTCAGTGAATTGGAGAGAAGTTAGGATCTCCGATCTAGATCTGATTTCTAACTACCCTCCCAAACTTTCCAGATCACTGCCCTGGCTTAGATTCTCCCCAAACACTGTCAGGAAGTCATTTGGGTTGCAAGAACATTGACAGGAGGTGATCGGAAGAAGCCATGCAAGGCAGAGATGGAAAGAATGCCAGTGAAGGTGCTCTGTAGTACAGTCCTTAGACAGAGTCACTCTGCTTATCCAAAGGTGGTGCCTCTCTGGGTTCAAATCCACCAGCAGCTCCATGGAAGAAAGATGAGCCATCTTCTCCTACGAGATATACACCCCTTGAAAACTCACAGGAAGTCAACAGGACGGTTGTCCCAACTTGACTGGCAGTAGGTTTTTACTCTTTATTGAGTGCATCATGCTGTGGGGGTGGGCTTGACGCTACTGGAGATAATCTTGATGCTGCAACACATTTCTGCTCTCCTGGTGCAACTCCAGCCCTGATCCAGAGCCAGAGAAGACCTTCAGGAAGACAGGCCAGAAAGGCACCCTTCCTCTTGAGGATGACTGCAGGTAACCTTGGGAGTAAACTAGGACAGTGGGGTGGTTTTGCTTCTCAGGGGACTTTGGATGATGGCTGGAGCTATTTCTGATCGTCACAACTGAGATGTTGCATCTAGTGAGCAAAGACCAGGGATGCTTCCAAATATATCACATGCACAGGATAACCCTCGCACCAGCCCAAAATGTCTGTGTTGTCAAGACTGGAAAACCCTGGTCAGGCTAATCAGGAAGGAGCCTTAGTGACATACTGGTTGGGAGTTTGAATCCACCATCTGCTCCATGAAAAATGAACTAATGATTTGCTTTTCTAAAGATTCCAGCCTACAAAATCTCAGGAGACAATTCTACTCTGTCCTGCATGAGTAGAAATAGACCTGATAACATACAGCAACCAAAGAGACAGGCATGGCCCTAAGGACATCTGTGGTCGTGTAGGAGAGGTATGAGAATGATGCTTGTGATGAATACTTCATTTCAAAATCGTAGTCTTCTGCTAAGGGAGCAGTTGACTGTTTCTTGTCTAACTCAATGTGAGTATAAAATGTGTAGTGACACAGGCAGGCCCTTCCTCCCTAAATCAGAGTCGTCAAAGAAAAGGGTAAACCATATATATGTTTGGGGAGAGGTAAAGAAAAAACCAAGAAAACACAATTAAGACTGACTTCATGAAAAACAATATTTTAAAGGATGAGAAAGAGCTAAAGGGAAGGAAGGTAGGAGCATTGCAATGGTGAGGAGACCAGGACCCTCTGAGCTCTTGGTTGGCTGAAGCAGAAAGTGGGAAGAGTTTTAAAAGATGAAGTGAGATGGTGGGAAAATACTGAAGTGTTTGAAAGGAGGCGAAGCCGTGGGCGAAGTCCGTCACATAGGGTTTTTTTCCTAGTTTTTGTTGAAAGCAAACGGAGTATGTAGTGTCTATTCTGTAAGGAACAGGAAGAAGATGAGACCAGGAACACACCCTTCTAGAGTTTAGTCAACCTGAGAGAAATTCTAATGCTGTCCTGGTCAGCCATTTTCCTACCAAAAGGTAAGAGGATCATAGAGATCAGAGACCACAGAGGACTTGGGTAAAACTCATCATTTTCAGGATATGTAACTGAGACTTGAGTTTCTTCAAGAGGATGATGCATGAGTCAGCAGACACCATCTCCTTTCACACCCACGAGACTTGCTGGGCCTGGATGAGAAAAGGATGAGGTTTGAAACAGTCCCCCCCGGAGCTTTGGCTGGAGTGAATCATAAAAGCAGAGAGTGTGTGGGTGATTGTATTTTCACCAAATGGTTATTAAAAACCCTCAAAGAGCTGAACTTTTCAAAAGCTGAAAAGGATGATTTTTTTTAAAAAATCCTGCCTTAGAAAATGGGGAAAGAGGAGTTCTTTTCCACATAATTATGTCGGAATGCTGCCTTTTATTCTACATGACAGCTTCTAAGAAAATAACCATTTATTTCCCCACTGATTTGGCCTTTGTCTGGCTTTGCGTGCTACTATGAAGATGTGACTGTGTGTGTGTGTGTGTGTGTGTGTGTGTGTGTGTGTGTGTGTGTGTGTGTTAACAAGGAAGTCCAAACAAAAGATGGCAGCAAAGCCCCTGAGAATGTGGCCGTAACTACTGGGAGCTTTGTTTAAAACAAAATCATTATTTGGGTTTGTGTTTATATACGAATGCTAGGAAATTGAGAGCTGAGCTAGACATATTCAGAAAACAAGTAGTTATTTTTTCAAAAAGCATATGAAAATAAACCATATTACAGACCCTGAATTACTGGGTCAGGAACTATGAAGAATTATGAGGGATTTATAAAAGGAGCATTATATACTTGACATACCCCATGGTAGGAACATTTTATTTCCTTTTTTTTGGTTCCCATGATGCTTCATCTCTACAGAGTTTAAAATGTTAGTCCTTATTATTCTCAATAGTTAATGTGCTCAAGATAGTAGTATATGGAACAGAGGAAGGACACCCGTTGGCTGTCTTGTCCAGTGGTAGTGTGGTCGGCCGCTACCAGACAGCAGCGATTCCTGAGCTTCAGATCTCCAGTAGTCGTAAAACTTGTGGGTGCCACAAACAGATAAAAATGCCTTGTTTTCCTGGGCCTCACAAGTTTTCCACCTTTGACTGAATGCAGTGTGACCACTTAAATCCATCCTTTTAGTGGATAATCTTGGAGTTTTCCTTTTCTGACTGGTCCTGTCTTACATTGGTTCTGCTTTCCCAGGTTTCACTACATAGAAATAGCACCTCTTTTGCTGATTATTGTCCTCCTTAATTAAAAGCGAGCTCTGGTGGCCTACCGGTAAGAAGCTGCTCTGCAATCCCCAAGGCACTCAGTTTGAATCTGCCAGCAGCTCCGTAGGAGGATGGACAATCTCCTGTGCAATTAACTACCTCTGAAAACCTACAGGACAGTCAGCTATGGGTTGGTTCTGACCAGATAGCACACAACCACCAGCACCTAACTAAATGCATCCTCTCTAATTTTTCCAACAACCTCGTTGTTTGTTAGTGCCATTGAGTCAATTCCCACCCCAAGTGACGCCATGTGCAGTAGAACAAACCCTTCCAAATCCTGCACCATCGTCATGTCTTCTGTGCTTATGCCCATTGTTGGAGTCACTGTTTATCAACCAGTTTGGCTGAAGATCCTCCTCATTTTTATGGACCATGTGCTTTACCAACCATGATGTTTTTCTTCAGGGACTGGGCCCTGCTGGCGACATGCTCAAAATATGTGAGCTGAAGTCTCACCACCCTTGCCCTTAAAGAGCATACCAGCTACACATCTCCCAAGACAGATCTATTTGTTCCTTTGGCAGTTTACGGTATAGTCAGTATTCTCTGCCAACACCACAACTTGAAGGCGTTGATCCCCACTTTATAGAGGAGAGGCAGACTTAGGGGACTTGCCTAGCGTCATACAATAAGTAAGTGGCCAGGACAATGTTTGCACTCAAGTTTGTCTGATTCCAAGCCTACTTTCCAGCAACTACGTCATGTAACTGTGTCAGCCTGAGACTATGTTCATTCATTGTTTCTGTGAGTATTTATTGAACATCTATTATTTTCACATGTAGTTTGAATCCACCAGCTGCTCCATGGGAGAAAGAGGGACTGTCTCCTCCTGTGCATTTTACTGTCTTTGAAAACCCACTAAAGGGTCAGCTGTGAATCGGTTCCAACTCAAATATACTCAATGACAGCATTACGTTCACCTAGGGAGAATATACTAGGTTTATTAGGAGCATAATAAATCTATTACTACCTAGGGACCTCTGGTAGCCTAGTGGTAAAGGAGTTGCGCTAACAACACAAAGGCCAAGGATTCGAATCCACCAGTTGGTCCACTGGAGAAAGATGGGCAGTCTCCTTACAGGCAAGTTATGGCCTCTGAAAATCCCCCACCAGGTTAGCAATAAATCAGTTCTGACTTGACAGCATGTAACAACAAAAACAATATGAACACTTAGGGAGCTCTACTGATACAGTCCCCAAAGGTGATGCCGTGCTGTCAGTTCAAATCCACCAGTGCGGCTCTGTGGGAGAAGGATGAGCAAGCTCTTTCCATCCAAAATTCAGCCTCTGAAAATCTTCTAGAGGGTCACCTATGAGCTGAATCCAATTCAATGATACTGAGTGAGTGAGTATTGTTTCAGACACTGTTAAAACAGTCACTCAGGAGATAAAAAAGAGAAAAAGAATTCCTTCCTATCATTTACATTCTATAGAAAGAGATAGATATTAAGCTAATTGTTGTTATTGTTGTTGCTATGTGCCATTGAGTTGTCTGCGATTCACAGTGATCTTATATACAACAGCCCTAAACCCTGGTCTATCCCTTGTCAATCTTATTGCCTCTGACACACCTACCCCCATTATCCCAGTCACTGAATTAATCCATCTCATGGAGGGTCTTCCTCTCCTGCGCTGTCCCTCCACCCTCCCACGTATGATGTCCCTCCCCAAGGACCGGTCTCACCATGCAACATGTCCAAAGTATGTCAGATAAACCTTTAGAATCCTTGTCTCCAAGAAGCAGCCTGTTTGTTCTCCTAGCAGTCCATGGTATATTCAATACTCTTTTCCAGCACTACTGTTCAAAGGCATCAATTCTTCTATAAACCCTAGTCATTGTCTAGCTTTCTGATGAATAGCAAGTAATTGCAATGACTACAGGCTGGATCAGGTGCACCCGAGTCTCTAGACTGATATCATTGTTCTTCAGTACTTTGGAGAGGTCTCTGACAGGAGACTTTCCCAATGCAATTCAACTTTTAATTTCCTGGCTGTTGGTACCAAGAGTGTTGGTTATGGAGCCAAGCAAACTAAAGCTATGAACAATCTCAATCTCTTACCATCTATCATGATGCTGCCAATCAGTCCAGTGGTGAGAATCTTTGTCTTTTGACATTGAGCCTCAATCCATACTGAAGGCTGCAGTCCTTGACCCTATGCAGCAAGCATTTCAGGTCCTCCTCAGTTTCAGCAAGCAAGGTTGTGTCATCTGCATAACGCAGATTGTTGATGAGTCTACCTCCTGTTCTGAGGCCACATTTCCCCAGAACACTTAATAATACTTACATGAAACCTATACTTAGACCAGGAGGCAGTCATCAGAACAGAGCAAGGAAACACTACATGGTTCAAAATTGGGAATGATGTACACCAGGGATGCGTCCTATCTCCATATCTTTTCAATCTATATGCAGAACAGATTATCCGGGAGGCTGGGCTCTATGTGGATAAATGTGGCATCAGGACTGGAGGAAGAATAAGCTATATAATATGTTATATGGGAAAAAATAAGCAAAGGACAAGAGAATGCTAGTTAATTGTTAGAGATGCAATTTTAAATAGTTGTTTAAAGAAGGCCTCCTGGAGAAGATGACATTGGAGCAAAGACCCCAGGGAATGAGGCTGAGAGCCATGGAGCTGCTTGGGGTGCAAGCAGTTCAGACAAAGGAAACCATCTGTGCAGAGGTCCTAAAATGGGAGCATTTCTACAGTGTCTGAAAGATGGTGAAAAGTTGGAGCAGAGAGTTGGGGAAGGTGAAGTCAGAGAAAGAAGAGGCATAGGAAAGAATGAATTTGTAAGGCCTTCTAGTGAAGGACACTGGCTTTTACTCTGAAATGAGGACTCATCCGAAAAGTTTGAGCCCTGGGTAGTATGACGGGTTTTAACATTTTCAGATGACTCTACTTTCCAGTTTTGCAGAGAATAAACTTCTCTAGAGGTTCCTGGTCACATTTTCTCAGATGATGGAGCAGTGCTTGGGAAGCTAGGTTCTCAAGGTGATCAAAACAACTACCAGGAAGATGACCTAGGCAACGACTGAAAGAATTGTAGAAGAATGGGCAAGGATCAGAACAGTGTGGGAGGGAAGAGGGGACATGCTGATGCCTTTGGAAGGGAGAGCCAGCAGATTTCCTGACTGGAAAAATGTTTGGGCCTGAGCACATGGAATTATGCATTTGCCATTTACTGAGGTGGCAAAGTCTCAGAGGAAAAACAGATTGAGGAAAGAGACCAGGATTTATTTAGCAATATATCAAATTTGCTTTTAGGGTGGGTTAAAAGTATACATTGGAAGGAAATGTAGGGACTCTGATGGCTTAGTGGTAAGGGGTTATGCTGTTAGTGCAAAGGTACGAGGTTTGAATTCACCAGCTACTCTGTGGGGGAGACATGGGCTTTACTGCCTCTGAAAATCTACTGTAGGGTCAGCTATGAGTTGGTTCTAACTCAACTGCAATGGAAATTCTAACAGGCAGCTGAGTAACTGAGTTTGGAGATCAGGAATGAGGTTCGATCTGAAGACACAACTGCACACACCATTTTTTATACATGGCATTTCAGTCCATGAGCCTGTCTTCATGAAATATTCATTTCTGGCTTGTGTGAGGGTTGAATGAACCATGAAATAGTACTGGGCCTATTGGTCTATAGACAGCATTGCTTCATCATCCATGAAAACATTGCCAGCAGCCCACAGAGAATCAGCTAGAAGACCTGCTTGTAGTAAAGGAGATGGCTGTGACCAAAGCCTGTGTGTCCAACACACACACAGAGAGAGAGAGAGAGAGAGAGAAAGAGAAAGGGGGAGGAGGGAGGGAGAGAGGGAAGGGGAGAAAGAGAGAGAGAGAGACCTCCAGAGAGAGAGACACAGAGAGAGACAGAGAGAGAATGAGAATGAATAAGATTAGAGAGGAGATGGTGACCTGGGTTTATGTATAAGGCCAATTCATGAGTCAGAAGGGCCTTGAAAGATCATTGCGGGGATACAGAAAAGCATCCAGAATGAACAACAGCTATAAGGCGACTGAAAATAACAGATTGATTTGACCAGAAGTAAACAGAAGGAGAGTTACCTACAAGATACAGAAAAGGACTAATCAGAAGGTTAAACTCTTCCCCATATCTGCTGGGCCCGTGATGGAAGAGGAGACAGTGAGCTGGTTGGGGCTCAGGTAGAGTGACCTAGTTTTCCCTGTACTCAGAGATTTCCTGGAACTCAGGAATTCCAGTGCTAAAACCAAATCAGAAGAGTTCAGGGAAAGCCACCATGGCTGGTCGTTCAAGGTTCAGGCTAGAATTCAATATTTTAGCTTTAGAATAGAAAACAACCACTAAAATGTAGCCTAGTAAATATCAGTAAAATTCTCAATGATGCTTTCTTATCCTGAGTCTTAACTTGACTCTTAATTTCTGGAAACATTTCAAAATTCCCTCTGGCAATGACTTTTTATAAGCTCCATTAAGAAAGTCCCCTGGTCTGGAGGCATAAGTTAAGGTCAGAGAATGAATGTGATCAACCTTCAGAATAACCTCCAATAATCTCTTGAAGTCATTAAACCATGTCTGAAGACAGGAACAGCTACTGGAGGTCTCCACCTGTTCTAGGTAGACTTTGTGGGCCCTGTAGAGACCACTGAGCTGCCTGGCCTTCCCATTTAACTCATTACCATTGTGAGCAGAAGTATGCTCCCGACACAGAGAACCTGCTCTTCACGGACTTGTGTGAACTCCTCTCCTGGCCTCAAATGTACTTTCTGCCTAATACAGACACACCAACACAGTCATTCCACCTTAGACATCACCTCTGGTGTTTTCACTGTGGTCACCTAAAGTCACAACGTAGCACCATTTTCTATTTGCTGATCTACCTTCTTTAGTCAGTTGAGGCAACAGTTACATTTTGTTGACTTTTAAAACCCTCTGACTTCTGGTAACAGAAATATGGTCCTTTGAATGGCTGAGGGGAATTCCTCTTCTTTTTCAGATATTCTGATATGCATAGTCGTTCTTCCTAAACAACATTTAGTTCCTGAGTGTGAGTCAAATCTCCAGAGCATTAATTGTTAGTTATAGAGAGCTTTCGACACAGGGTGTCATAAATTGCTTACACTCAACTGCTAATTATTTAAAAGCTTGGCACTGCGAATCCCCCAGTGGCACCATGAAGAAAGGCCTGGCAGTCTGCTTCTGTAAAGATTACAACCACGTCATGGAAGCGCAGATCTCCCCTGTAATGTATGGGGTTGCCAGCAGCTGGAATTGTTCCAAAGGCAATGTGCTGGTTTGTTTACTTACATAAAAATCGTATTGTGTAATAATGAGCAGAAGGTCAAGGCCTATAGTTTTCAACATGGATTGAAGTTTAACATCAACAAGACAAAGATTCTTCTCACTGGACCAAGTGGCAGCATCATGATGGATGGAGAAGAGATTGAAGTTGTTAACAGCTTCAGCTTGCTCAGTCCCACAATCAACACCTTTGGCCCCAGCAGTCAGGAAATCAAAGTATTAATCGCACTGGGAAAATCTGCTGTCAGGGATCTCCCCAGAGTATTGAGAAGCAATGATGTCAGTCTAGAGACTAAAGTTTGCCTGATCCAGGCCATGGTTTTCTCAATTACTTGCTATGCTCAGAGAGCTGGACAATGACTAAGGATGACAGAAGAATCAATACCTTTGAGTTGTGGTGCTGGAGGAGAGTATTGAACCACCAAGAAAACAAATGGGTCTTTCTTGGAGAGGGTGAGACCAAGTCTCTCTTTGAAGGCTAGGATTTTGAAGCTCTGTCTCACATACTTTGGACACAGGAGAGACTGGTCCTTTGAGAAGAACATCATGCTTGGAAGGGTGGAGGGATAGTGCAGGAGAGGAAGACCTAGGAAGAGAAGGATTGATACAGTAACTGGGGTAATGGGGGTTGGTGTGTCAGAGTCAGTGAGACGGACTCAGGACAGGGCAGGTTTCAGAGCTGTTGTATATAGGGTCTCTATGGGTCACAGGTGACTTAACAACATCAATAATGAGCAAAAGCTACTTAGGAATTCAAGCAAATAAGCCTATAGCAATAGTAAATGAAAATCAGAGTCATTTAGACCCAGGATGTAGACTATGCTCATGCTTTTCCAATCTTTTTGCCTTTATTGTGTTTACAAGAAACCTTTAAGAAAACTTTGATATGTTAGTATACTTTCAGATTATGCCTAAAAGAAAGATCTCTGGAATCTCTATGTTGTTGTTATTGATAGTTACTACTATGTTGATTACAGCAGCCCCGTATGCACAGAACAGAACCCCACAATAGAGTTTCAAATCTGTGGCTTTTCAGAAGCAGATCACCAGACCAGTCATTTGAGGCACAGGTTCAAATTAGCAGTCGGCTTTTTGCTAATAGGTCAGTGCATAACCATCTGAACTGCACTGATTTCCTCATTACACACTTTGTGATTCTAGAGGCAGAAAACCTGCCTCTTCTTCATCTCACCCACCCTTGTGGTGTTTCTCAGCCTAAAGGCTTTTACAAACGGGTTGTAATGCATCTCTCAGGATCTCAACCTCTGGCTATTCTTGCAGGCATCTGTGAGGACACTGGACATCAATAATAGCCCCTATTTCTGTGTGCTGTTAATTATAGCCAGAGTGGGAGGTGGGACCATTGGAAGTTTTCCAAAACACAGGCAGACAGTGGCACTTCGGAGTTAGGGTTGTCCTTGAACTGGCAGGACCTCATCCAGGGTGGCCTTCTGTGTAGTCACTGTGGCAACTGGTGTAGTCACCTGGGTCAGGCAGATGAGACCTTTTTCCAGAGCCATAAACCACACCATAGCCTCCAGTCTCATGCCTGCCAGCTTGAGGTAATTTGAAGATGCTCAAACATTGATAATATGTCCACAAGGGAAAAAAAAACAAACCAACACTTTACTTTGAATTTCCTCAATCCTTCCCCACGGATGCTAAGAGGGAAGAATACAACTTAAGCATTAATTTGATGGCTCAAATAAGTTTACTGGAGACATTTCATTCTATGATTAAGAGGGTTTCCCATTGCTTTTTCTTTGTCCTTTAGGGTTTTTTGGTTTGTTTGTTTGCTTGCTTGCTTTTTTAAAATTAATTTTAATGAACATTTACAGAGACTTTGGATTTCTATTCATTCATTGTTGCATTTTTTCCCCGCCCAACCCTACCCTAGTTCACTCTTCTCTTTGAAAAGTAAAAGAAAAATTCTTTCATTGGTATACAATCCCCCGGCCCCCAGGACACTCCACTATGCAGCCATCATTCTGGACTCTCGTCATGACCATAATACCTAATCATATGCAGAACAGATTATCCGGGAGGCTGGGATCTATGAGGAGAAATGTGGGGTCAAGATTGGTGAAAGATCTATCAACAGTCTGCGATATGCAGACGATACAACCCTGCTTGCTGAAACTGAGGAGGACCTAAAGCACTTGCTTCAGGGGGTCAAGGACTGCAGCCTCCAATATGGGTTGAGGCTCAATGTCAAGAAGACAAAGATTCTCAACACTGGACCAATTGGCAGCATCAGGATGGATGGTGAAGAGATTAAGATTGTTTACAGCTTTAGTTTGCTTGGCTCCACAGTCAACGCTCTTGGCACCAGCAGCCAGGAAATAAAAAAACGTATTGCGATGGGAAAGTCTGCTGTTAGGGACGTCTCCAAAGTACTGAAGAGCAATGATATCTCTTTGGAGACTAAAGGGTGTCTGATACAGGCCATGGTCTTTGCTATCACTTGCTATGTATCAGAGAGTTGGACAATGACTAAGGAGGATAGAAGGAGAATTGATGCCTTTGAGCTGTGGTGCTGGAGAAGAGTATTGAGAATACCATGGACTGCTAGGGAAACAAATAGATTCATCCTGGAAAGGGTTAAACCGGGTGGCTCCTTGGAGGCAAGGATTCTGAGGCTCCATCTAACATATTTGGACATGTTGTGAGGAGAAACTGGTCCTTGGAGAGGGACATCATGCTTGGGAGGGTGGGGGGACAGTGCAGGAGGGGAAGGCCCTCTATGAGGTGGATTGATTCAGTGACTGGGATAATTGGTATGGGAGTGTCAGAGACAGTGTGACTGGCACAGGACAGAGCAGAATTTAGGGATGTTATACAGAGTCACTATGAGTTGCAAGTGACTCGACGGCACATAACATCAACAACAACAACATATCACTTTTAAACAGTTCTCTCCCTTATCTGTTTCAATGCAGTATACATAATTTATCCAATCTTTCTCAGTCTAACCCCAACCCTGATGTCAGTCCCCTTCTACAACAATGGCACCATGCAGTATTTGTCCTTTTGTGCATGAGATATTTCATTCAGCATAATGTCTTCCAGGGTCACCTATTTTGAATAATATTTTATGAGTTCCTTGTTTAGGTTTTGATAGAGACATTTTATTTTCACCCTGAGGAGTAAAGATATAGATAATAAGGTTTTAAGTGTGGCTTATGAGTGACTTTTAGCCTGGAACTTTGTAGAGCAAAGAATATCAGATTTGGGACCATAGAATTTGACTATTTTGTCAACATCTTCTCATGTCCAGTTGAAGAAAATGATAAAGGATTGTCAGACAAGAGGCAGTGGTTTGTAGCTATGTGTGCCCACGCGAGGGTTATGAGAACCTAGAGCTTGTCATCATTGTGGTTTATTTGTGGTTTGTACAGGACACTTGCTCAATATCCTTCTTCAACTACACTCCTGATTACTTTTTTCATTTTCTTTGTTAATGACGTTATTGTTGTTGTTAAGTGCCATCAAGTCGAGAATGATTCATAGCAACTCTATGAACTACAGATATGAACACTGTCCTATCCTGTGCAAATTAATCTCATTGAGGGTCTTCCTCTTTCATTGAACCCCCAGCATTCCAAGCATGATTTTTCAAAAAATAGCCTCTCCTAGGAGCATGCCAAAAGTATGTGAAATGAAGCTTGTTGACTGCAAGAAGTACTCTAGTTTCACTTTCTCCAGAACATACCTGTTTATTCTTTCCGCAGTCTATGGGATACTCAGCACTTCGTTGCAACACCACAACTCAAAGCATTGATTCCTCTCTTGTCATCCTTATTCACTCTCCAGACCTCAGATGCAAAGCAGGTGATTGGAAAGACTATGGCTTGACATTATCACTCTTCAGGACTTTGGAGAGATCCCTGACAGAGGACTTTCCCAATACTTAAGAATTTCAGCTTATTCAGCTCCACAGTCAATACCATGGCACCAGCAGTCAGGAAACAAACAAAAAACCAAAACAACCAAATTGCACTGGGAAAATTAGCCCTCAGGGACCTTTCCACAGTGCTAAAGAGCAACAATGTAAGCCTAGAGACTAAAGTACACCTGACCCAAGCCATGGTCTTTGCAATTACTTGCTACACATAAGAAAGCTGGACAGAGTCTGGATGTCAGAAGAACTGATGTCTTTGAGTTGTGGTGTTTTGATGCTAGAGTACTGAACATGGACTGCCAAGAGAACAAACAGGCCTGTCCTAGAGTGGGTGAAACCAGGTTGCTCCTTGGAGGCAAGGACTTTAAAGCTCCATCTGACATACTTTGGGCATTGTTGCTGGGAGAAACCAGTTCTTGCAGGACATCATGGTTGGAAGGGTGAAGGGTCACTGAAGGTCAGGAAGACCCAGGATGAGGTGGATTGACACAGTAATTGGGATAATGGGGAGGCTGTGTAAGAGATAGTGAGTCTGGTTCAGGATAGGGCAGGGTTCAGAGCTACAGTGCAGAGGGTCACTATGAATTCCAGTTGACTCCACAGCATATGTCTCCAGACCTCTTGACTGCTCCTAGGAAAGGTGTTAATTGTGGATCTAAAAAATGGAATTCATTGACAATTTCAGCCATCTCTCCATCTATCATGTAGCTTATTGATCCAGTGGTGAGGATGCTTGTTTTCTTGATGTTGAGCTGTAATCCATATTGAAGGGTGAAGTCCTTGATTTTCTGCAGTAAGCTCCTCAAGTCCCCCTCACTTTCAACAAGCAAGGTGGTGCCATCTTCATAACTCAGGTTTAGTCTTCCTCCAATCCAAAAAGTCTGGTTTCTCTCATGATTTGCTCAACATGCATACTGAATAGGCTGTTACTGTTAGTTGCTACACAACCAGCACCCAACTTATAGCAACTCCATGTACTGCAGAATCTCCCCCAGCCCACCTCCAAAGTAGATTCCCTGACTTCCATATCAGGCTGTAATCCTTCATCGAAAGAATAAATCTGGCCTGGAGGAAATGCAGTCAGGGCAAGGACAGGGAAACTCCATTTCACATATTTTGAACTGGTTATCTGGAGGGACCAGTCCCCGGGAAAAGATATCATGCTGGGAGAAGTGGAGGGTCAGAGAAAGGAAGAACTTTAAGACGAACTGACCTCGTGATTGTAACAATGTGCTGGGGCTCATTAGAGGTGGCGAGGATGGGACGGATCAGTTTGTTCACAGGGCCACTGTGCGTGGTAATTAAATTGATGGCACCTAGCAACCTGTCTCCTGACTATTCTTTCAAACCCATCTTAGTGTGAAAGCTTCAAGGAAGTCCACTCAGCATCATGGTGACTCTCCCACACTGAAGTCTACCACAGAACTACCACATCCCACTTTTTTTTTCCTCTTCAAGAAATAGTCCTAATTCTCACCTCCTAGTTTCTGAGATTGATATGTTCTTAAGCCCTGAAGTAAGTACTCAGGGCTTGGCTAGCAGCTGCTGCATACTGTGGGAGCAAAGCCCTCTCCCTGCTTGTCCCATCCTGAGATCCTTCCAAGAACACTCACCCACCTCAGTGGTCCAGGTTCTGTGTGGCTTACAAACCTCAAAGTCCCAAGACCCAAACTCAGTAACACAAAACTAAAGGTCACACACATACATAAATTTTTGCCACTTTTTGTATTTTTATTGTGGAACTGAGCTTTTTTTTTTTCCTTTTACATCAAATATCCTCAATGGAAGAGGGGATATTGCACACAAATATCATAAAAGCACTACATATTACTTTCACTGGAAACTAATTTTCTACATTAGATATGACTGGATAGGATAGAAGTGATGCAGGATTATAAGATATAATACCATACACAGCTGCAGACTGACACAAACACCATTCAGAACAAGAGAGAGGAGTGTGAGGGGCTTCTCAGGCAGGCTGACGACCGCTCCTTCCCAGGGGACTCGAAGGCTGCGTGCAGCACACAGAGCGCGACCCATGGAGGCTGCCATGGGGACTTGGTGCTGTGCCTGCCAGGGTGGCCCAGCCTTGCTGCCTCTTCTCGGCGGTTCCTGCTCTCAGGAGTTCCAGAAGAGGACAGAGAAGCTACTTCGTTTTTTCCCTTCCTTTTCAGCTTTTGATGCTGCCTTTTAAATGAACGTAGTAAAGTCACAGACATTTTTAATAGCAAATCGTTTTAATACCAGGTGAACAACCGAATTGCTTTTGAAGAAATGCTCGTCCCTACGCTGCTTTTGGTGTGTTGTTCAGTTGGCTAAAAGATAAAAGCCTATAGTTCCTTTCATATGGAAACAGGATCTTTTCTTCTAAATCAGAAGTGGAAAACAAAACAAAAGACAACTCATTATTCTAACTCACAATATCGTTACTGAGCAAGAACCTCTTTTGATAGGTGACTAGAGAGGTCAATCAAAGCAACTTCGGAATTGTAGGACAGCTCCTCAGAGCTGAAATTTGAGAACAGAGGAAAAAAATGGAAGATGGTGAAATTCCATTAGCAAATGATTACTTATTAAAGGAGTACTGAAAAGCTCCTAAGCCGCGTAAGCTATTGGAAACACTTAAAACATTCATATACACTGGGGAAACCATTCACTATGAGATGGAAGGGTTAAAAAAAATTTTATTTTTTTTTAACTCCATGGGCAATGGCGTTTAAAAGGGGAATCAATCATTGTATCCAGTCCCACCACAAGACTGAGAAAGCATGCATAGAGGGTTGGGGTTTTGGTTAAAGGGGTAGAATTGGTTAAAATTGAAAATGGAGGTTCATCTCTAACATTTAGTCTCTGTAGAATTTTGGTTAGGAATACTACCAAAAAGGACATGATCATGAATGCTATCTCGATGGAATCCTATCACTTCAGAAGAGTGTCAATTCCTTCCACTCAAATATTCAAATCTATACAACTGGAATCAGGAATCAGTAGCAAACAAAGCTCCTAGAAGTCTGTGTCAATCTTCAGCTCTCACCATGAATGTACATGGTACATTGGGATGGCTGTTATAAAACTAATTGTGTACATGCGGAACTAGCAAAATCAGGTTAGTCCCACAGGTAGGAAATGAGTCTGGAAGGACAGGAGCACCCTGTAATGCAAATATTGGTTTTCCTGATGGTCATCATTGGGAACAAGGGATAGAGAAAGGTAGTGAAATATTTCATAGGCAAAAGAGCCAGCTGACCAGTGACAGTTTTTTAGAATGTTCCCCCCTCCACCTGACTTTCAACGCAGAAAAGAAGAGTGGGGTAGAGTGGTTATAATTAAAGGTAGCCTATCATTCTTCTAAAATGTCTGTACTTTTCTAAGTAAAATAATGTATGTGTTAGACACGTTTAATTTGGGAAAATTGGGAAGTAGTTTCATTTTCTAACAAAAAAAAAAATTCAACCAGAGGTCTGAATTTGGCAAAAGGTTGCAAATCACTTTCTCTTTACATTATATGGACCAATTAAACTTATTTTGAATATTTTAAGTTATCTCATAAGTTTGGAAGCAGATGAACATAATTATTCAATGAAATAGTTTTCATCATGATGACTCTACCATCGTATGTTAATATTTTGTACCCTTAATCAATTTGTTAATTTTTAAGGACTTGAAAGAAATTGGGCAATAAATAAAAGTGTTTCTAGAAAAACCTAACAAAAATAGATTATTAATTTTAAAAAACCCTCCTAAATATTTGAAAAAAACAATGTAATTCACAGCATTAAGTAGAACGCATAGTCCCTTGGGGAAGGGACCCTGAAGAAGCACTGTTTAAACCCTCATAGTAGTTAGCAGTGCAAAATGTACACTTAGCAGTCAAAAAATCAACTAACAATGTTAATTTTGAAATAAATAACTAACAAACAATAAAATGAGGTCACTGTCCACTACTTCGTAGATCTTGAGTCTGCAGGAAATGCAACACAACAGACACAGTACAGTTAGTTGTCTTGGATACGTTGCTCCATCTGAACGCTGGGTGCAATCAGCTGCGACTTGAATCTTGACATCAGTTTTAACTATGATCTGGCTTTCCAGGTTCATAGTTCAATGAAGACAATGATAGAAATGATCTCTACACTCTACATGATGAATCATAGGAGTTAGGAATTTACTTGCTTTCAATGTACTTGGTTTTGTTGATTTTTTTTCTCCATAAAAGAAAAATCCAAAGCAAACTTGCGCTAGGGTTCTTTGAACCTGGCTTGGCTCTTTTACCTCATGGCTGAACATCTTGAAAGAAGTATCTAGGATGATGTACTTGTAAAGGCCCTGAAATGTAGCCTATCATGCCATTCTCACCCACTTTCAAATATCACATATTCCGATTTCTATGTTATGGGAAATAAGGGGTGAGAGGTACATTATTTCTACTAGTTAAGATTTTTAAAAATAAATATTACTGCAATATCAGACTTCAATCTCACCAGAACTTCAGAAAAACATTTTTTTTCTGTCTTACAAAACACTTAAAAAAAAAAAAAGACTGTCACTTGAAAATTTTCTTTGCACTTTCTGATAAATGAAAACATTTGTTAAAAAGTTCATCTATGAAAAGTTCTCACATATCTAAAAAAAAGAAAAACCACCAAAATTCTTCTGTACATTTGTTCCCATTATTATGCTGAAATTAATGAAAAATTTAAAAAATAAGACAAAAAGAAGGTAAATGCTATACACTTGCTTAGAATCTTTTCTCCTAACAAGATCCGCTGTTTTCCTGGTTCTGATCATAGAAGCCATTTCAATCTTGAACTTGCAGTAGCAGAGAAGCCATGAAAGGCTCAACTTGTTTGGCTGAGGCTCCAGAGGTGCACTGAGGTGGTGGTCAACACATGACTCAGCATCAAACCGTTCCACCAATCAGATCAGCTTCTAGTACCCACCCCCACGCGCACACACATGCTCCTGTAACTCGAAAATCTATACTCCTACACGGATGTTTTATAAACTTGCTGTCTCACATTAAAAAATAAGTGCATCAAGTATCTTTGTACATTCAAGTCACTTTCTAAGGCAAATTGTCTACCATATGTACTCCCAACGGCTTTGGTATTTGCTTCAGTTAATTGGGGTGGAACTGGTTGTTAACACATGCAGGTTAATTGACTTAGTGTGGCCTAAGTGGGTGGACAAGTGCTGGGAGCATGCCTTAGATCAACCTATACTCGTGTGTTTACAAAGTCTGAGAGATTGGGGTTCAAACCACTTGCACGTCCAGTCTACACTCATTGTCTTATGTCAGTATGCAGCCCTCAAACTGAAGGAGCTTAATTAAGGTGTGAAAAACCTTACATGCCTTCAAACATAAGTTTTGCACTTTCTGTTTTCTTCCAACCACCTCAATTTAGAAATGTTAGACCCTTTTTTTTTTGATGACTCAAACTGACATACACTGAAAACTTCTCATATTCAGACTATAAAATATCTATGCCTGAGAAAATACAGATCTACCTCTGGGTTATATATTGGACCTTATCCTACCCTGCTCTCTCTCCTCCTCTCTGGGTATCTCACCAGACATCCTTCCCTTCCATCTCCTTCTCTCCATTCCTTTTCGCTCCCATCCTGTTTCCCTCGATTCCGTGTTCTCTCTGTGTGTGCTCGCTCATGTCCTCTTGCTCTCACTCTCTCTTGCTCTAGCTTTCACTCTCTCTCTAAGACAAATGCCTCTACCTAGTGGAAGTCAGTTGGGTTTGCTAGTGCATGGTGTCCAAATGTTCAGCAGAGATGAACGGGGGTAGGAAATTTTGCAATAATTTGAACCCTAGTGTGGGAATACTGTTACTTCCCTTAGCAATTAGCAAAAACTGAGAAATATTAGTGACTTGCATCACCATGACACAGTATAGCATTTGGCAGGTAATATAGTTCAGCGACTTAAGTAGATGAATTGACTTTTTTTTTTTCTCTTTTTTTTAGAAAAGGTGGTCTCAAATTGAAGAATTTCTGGACACAAAGTTCAAATCCCATGGTGTAGTTTGCCATGGTTTTTACAGTTCAATCTTGCATGCAGGGAAGGATTCATCTTGCATAACCACTGTGCTGCTACTAGCTAAAACCATGATGTTGAGGTCTTGCTGTTTCTCATGGGTCTCTTGGTACCATTCTCTCATCACTTCTGAGTCATGAGTTGGAATCAGGGTCACCTGTAGAGAAAGTAAAAAACAAAAACAAAAACAAAAAACCCAATCTATTTAAGAGTGAAACCAGAAACCAGAATAAAAAACAAAACCAAACCAACAACAACAACAACCACAAAACAAACCAGGAGAGCAACTGCCAGGTTTGGCGACGACAAAGGGAAAGAAAGCAACATTTCCTGTCGTCTTGTATGCGGACCATTTTCCAGGAGCCAGAATAAATTATTTCTTTTCAGGGGAGCTGAAGGCTGGAGCTGAAAGCAACTACTGACTAATCAGTGCATTCACCTATCTTACTGCAGTTTTTCTGCCAGTTTCTCAGTGCCTTGGTGTTAAGAGAAGCATAGCAATTATGGTATAATTTGTTTCATTTCCTTTAACACAACTGGTGAGTTCTACATTAAAGATGATGTATGTTGAATCCACAGGATTATGGCCACTTAAAGCCTTTTGAAAGGCCACTAATTGTGTGCAGTTAACATGTCATCCTGACCAAAGGTCTGAATCCTTGATTTGTGCATGTGGTTGGGAGTGGAGGAGTGGGGTGCATGGATGACAACATGAAGAGTGAAACTCTGATCTAGCATTCATTAACAGGTCACTGGGTGCTTCTCATTACATCTCAGATGATTAAGCAACTAATAATTCTGTTTCGTATTATTAAAATAAAATGTACTATGTGGTTCTTTGAAGAAATGTAAGCAAAATGTAGAGAAAGAAAGAATACAGCTGAAATAACACCGGGTGATTCATGGCCAGACACGGTGTTTGAAAGTAGATGGTTGGGAACATCCTGTAGAGGAACATTTCTAGCAATGCTCCAGCTGTGTTCCTTTTTGTAAAATTTCACATGGACAGTTCAATTTCTAGATGCTACATTCCTAGCCTGATCTGTTTGTGAAACAGAAAGAAGACAAAGTAGTAAATTTCTACTAGCTTTCACATTTAAATATGACCACTTGTTCATTCATTCTCTCTCTCTCTATTTGAAGGCCCGACAAGTAATCTCAATGGGCAAGTATCCATTATGCACATAAAATTAGTCATGACCTTATGAAGATGAAGTGACCTTCAAAGCCATCATGGTGCCAGCACTAGTATTTGAGACCATGTCCTGATTGCTGAAGCCACTTTGCCTTCAAGCTAAGTCATGTGTTCAAACTCATGGAGCACTTGATGTGGATCTGCTCTGGACACAGCTACATTAGCTCTGTAGACACTGTCCTTGTGCTCTTACCTGCATGTTGCTGCCCCACTGAGCCTTTCCTTCCAACAAGGCGTCCAGGACAGCCCGGCTGGGCTCCTCGGCAGCAGGGTCATTTCCACTCACCACGTAGTAGGATGACCTGACTCTCTTGAAAAATTCGACATCAACATTCTTGCTATTGCTGTGATTAGGAATGTAGCACAGGTCCAAATACACCGGGGGACCTGGAGGCACGGCTGAGGATTTGGCTGTCTTGGTGGCTCCTGGTCCTTTGGTTAAGAAAAACAAACAGATAGCAAGAATATATATATAGTCTTCCTTCTATGCTCATCCAAGTAGAAACCCTCTAGGACATAAATAGAGGCACTGGATATTTCTATCCTCTAATAACTTATAGGGGACATTTAACAATGGCAATTGAAAAAAATATGACATGGTAATTAACCTTCACAACACAAGAAATGAGAAGTGAATGAACACATCAGAAGAGTGTTTCAACCTCTAAAAGATGAAACTAGATAGCAACGTTTCTCCTTCAAGAACTGCTAATGTAAAAAAAAAAAAACAAACCAAAAACAAAACTGCTAATGTGCATCTTAATTTGAAAAGGGATCTAGAAACAGATTTTAAAGTCAAGAGAAGCGCCAATATTTAGTATATCATAGTCAAGGCACCTTCTTAATCCACTCTAAGATCTCATTTGATAACAATTTTAGAAGCAATTGATTATTTTTACCCTCAAATTTGGTCTCATAAATAAATCTGATTTCAACCCCGTAAGGATTGCAAAGGCTCTCTACACCCCAGCCTGATGAACCATGAAGTTCTTTCCTCAACAGAGTACTCTAAAAAGCCAAACATCACTCCTTAGGACAAGGCTAGGGCTTTGACAAGATGAAGGCTCAAAAAGACTGGGTTTTTTGAATCAAGCAGAACATACCACACTTAAGAAAAGGGAATTTTACCACCAAAATTCTCAGTCTAAATCAGAACAGCCTGAACAAAGTAAGAATTCAGATCAATACAAGAGTTTTTTTTGCAGTTTATTTGGTGAGCCAGTGTTCTCACTTGTTCCAGGAAGCAGGGGCCTTCAGCCAGTTCTATTGAAGTGGGCTCCTCAACCCTTTGTTTTCTATTAGGTGGAGGAGTGAATAATTTGCTGCAACTGAATCCCACAGGTTCTTCTGACTGGAGGCTGGGAGGTAGTGGTCTCAGTAGGTCTTGTGACAGCTTTTCTGCTTGACAACAGTACTTCCCATTTTGCCCCATTGCCGCCCCAGTACTGAAGCCCACCCAGGCCAAAGCTGAAGCTGGGGCAGGGGTGATATGAGAACACAAGCCATTAAAATTAAAGGTTGTTGTTACTGTTGTTGTTAGGTGCTGTCAAGCTGCATATGATTCAAAGTGATGCTATCAACAAACCTGAACTCTGTCCTATCTTGTGCCACCCTCATTGTCTCTGACACACTTTTACGCAAATCCAGGATGCCTCGCAGGAAGACATGAGAGAGACTGAGGATGATACTGAGTCAGTTAAAAGAAAATGTTCATTGTAAATGACTCAGATTAAGGGAAACTGATCTTGTATCCCTTCCTCAACTCCACTTGAATCCCCACCAAATCCATGAAAGCTTAGCATTTTAGAAACTCCAACAGAGCTAAGATGGGAAGGCAGTGGTTCTTCACCCTGTAAGCACAAATGACCATTTGAGGGTCTTACAGACCTGCTGCTCCGGCCCCACCAGAGTCTGATTTACGGCTGAGGTGGGGGCGTGGTCATCACCAATTCTTAAAGTTCCCAGGTGATTCCAATGTGCATTGGTTTAAAAACCATCACTCTAAAAGTCACTGAAAACATGAGCTGGGTCCTAACTGCTAGACCCTCTTTCTGTTCTCCACAAGGTTTTTAAGACCATCATCACTGAGTCAAACCATAAGTGAACGGTGCCGATTGTGTGACTACTTTTTGCTGGGTGGTGACCAGTGTTTGGAAGGTAAGAGATAGCCTGATACTTTAGACTCATTTTTGGACTAGGTTAACTGGTCATTTATATGAATCTAAGCAGAAGGTCTCAAAATATCTATATGTGGACCTCCTGAAGAATTATGACTTGGTGCAGAAGTTTGTATTTTTTTCTTTTTTTTAAAAAAAAACCCAACCAAACAAAACCAAAAATAAATAAAACTTGAGTATCAACTCATTGCTTTCAATGTCAAATACTGAGGAACTTGCCAAAAGTCAACTCAATTTTGTTTTAGAAATAAACGATCAGCTATGGGTTGATTCTGACTCAACGGCAGTGAACTGAGTTGGCCCACAAGCCAACTGAAATTCTGTTATCTGGTGGCTGATAATAAAACATCACATTGCTTTTACATGGTCAATACTGCTAGCCTGGTGCCTTTTTTTCCATTTTTTAAAAAAAGTGGAATGTAAATCTTGACATTTAACTACTCATTCCAGGGTTGACTTAAGAGTCTTTGTCTTCATCTTTTGGACCTTCTGTGGCCTGTGTCACCTAAACTCAATTCTAGAGCCAGTGTTTCTAAAACCAATGACAACATGGTCAGGCAGAGGAGGTTTAAGCACACACCTTGGATACTAAAACTACTCTGAATAGAG
Source organism: Elephantulus edwardii (assembly GCF_000299155.1). Classification (NCBI taxonomy): domain Eukaryota; kingdom Metazoa; phylum Chordata; class Mammalia; order Macroscelidea; family Macroscelididae; genus Elephantulus; species Elephantulus edwardii. The sequence goes on along the minus strand of NW_006400021.1, from coordinate 3,580,174 downwards.
CTTCAGCTGCTGTGTTCTAGAAAGATGCAAACCCAGAATGCCATCATGTAAACCAGATTAGGATCATCTCTTGAGCTCTCTCAGAATCTAAGGGCCTCACTGGACCAAGATACTAGGATAGGAAAGGGACAGTACAGGCCAATCTGTGCTCTTTCATCAATCACCCTAGCACATTATCAAGCAGGGAGATTTAAAAGCCACAGACAGTTTCTCCAAATGAAGCAGAACTGCCCTGGCCTTTGTCAAGGGACCCACCTCTTCCTGACCTACCTGCGGTGGCAGTCTTCACCGACTTGGATGTGGAGACGTTGGTGGCGTTCTTGGTCTCCTTGTCTTTCTCTTCCCCGCGGGCGGCTTTGACCTCAGGAGTGGTGGTGGTTTTCGTGGCCTTTTCCACAGATTCTTTCTTCTTAGGAGAAGCCACTCTGGACACCTTATCAGAGGCCTCTTTCAAGCCCACTGGCTTTGGAGAAGCAGCAGAAGGTTTGGATTTACCATCCCCTTTTTTGACAGGTGAAGATGACTTGGTCTTTGTGCCTGGCTTTTTGCTCTTGGTCTTCTCTTTCAGATCCTTCTTCAGAGCTTTGCCCAGGTTCTGCTCAATGGCCAAGGCCTCGGGGTCCACCATGGACACGTCAGGGTGGCGGGGAGATGGGCTGCGGTCTTGCATGGGGGCTGGTGGTGGGTCCATGTGCCTGTATGTGACGGTTTTGTCCGTGGGGATGGTTTCAGATTCATCTTCAGAGTCGATGTTGGCATCAGCTGTGATGGAGGGGCACTCTTCCGTTTCCGGGGGAACGTCTGAGTCTGTCTGGGATGGAGCTGACTCGCTGACTGAGGTGGGTGGAGTTTCATCACACTGTCTCCCCTGCTGCTTGCCTCCTGGCGGTGGTGGGGCTCCTCCTGCTTGAGTGAGGGGCCTCTCAGACTCTTCAGTTGGGTCTTCACTGGCAAACCACTCTAAAGGATTGGGGTTAATGAAGGACGGGGACAGCTCTGTCTTGGGATGCTTGTACTCACAAGAAGACACCAGGCATAAATCAACATCCTGGCGGGCCTCTGAGGGGGACTTCTTTTCTGCAGTGTAGCATCGGTCTGACGTCTCATAGGAGTACGTAGATGCCTGAGGGGTCCTGGTGATTTTCTCTGTGGTCTCATAACAGTATGTGGAAGAATCAGGGGACCGTGTGGTCTTTGTAGATGTCTCATAGGTATACGTTTCAGACTCAGGAAAACTGGAAATCTTCTCAGTGGTCTCATAAGAGTAGCTTGAATCTCCAAGTGTGTGGCCACTATCTTCAGTGTCATCATAGCCATTGCTGATGTCGTCCAGGAGCCTTCGAGACCTCTCAGTCTTTTCATAGCTGTAACCACTCACTTCAGGGGTCCTCGTTGTTTTCTCGCTTATCTCATATGAGTATCCACCCTCTTCAGGGGTCCGTGTGGTTTTCTCTATAATTTCACAGGCATAGCCACCATCTTCTGGGGTTTTGGTGGTTTTCTCAATGGTCTCATAGGAGTAGCCACCATCAGATGGGGATTTTATGGTTCGCTCTGTCTTCTCGTAGTAATAGCCTCCCACGTCTGGGGTCCGATGGGTTTTCTCATATGACTCATAGTTATAACCTTCTTCGTCGGGAGACCTGTCTGCTTTCTCTGACTTTTGATAGGCATAGCTAAAATCACCAGGTGTCTTCCCTCCATTGTCGGTCTCCAAGCCAGAGGCAGTCAAATCTCGATTCAAGGCTAGATGGTGTTGCATTGTATCAAATAACATTGAGGCACGGAAGCCGTAGGGCTCTGTGGATGCTGCATCCACTGGGACAGAAGAGGAAGTGTGGCAAGCTGCTGTGTCTTCTTTGACGGCAGAGGTAGAATCAGAAAAACTAGGTGAGTATAAAGGAGAGGATTCTCGTGGAGTTAGCGGAGAAATATCAGATTTCGGTGAAAGCTTCTCTCCTTCTAGACTCTGCACTTTCTCAGAGGTGAGAGAGGCATATAAGGAGATATCTCTGGGAGGAACCACATCGGATAGGGTATCTTCCTGGAGAGGAGAAGCTATCTGAGACGGGGTGTGTGCAGATGAGGTGGATGGGGAGGCCTCTACCTGAGATACAGAGATAAGCTCAGAAAGATCATTATCTTGGGTGTAGGACGGCTCCTCCATTGGTGGTATCTTATGTGATAAACTAGAGTCCTGCAAGTCAGGACTATAGTCCACTTCAGTTGGCCCATTTTCTGTGATGTGAAGTGCGCCTGCACCCACAGCAGGTTGATCTGGAGACTGGCGACTAAAGTCCATAGCAAGGGAGTGGTCGGGGGATTCTTGACCAAACTCAATAGACATTGAGGATTGTTCAGATTTGTGATCTTGAACTGGCGTCCTGGATTTAGCTGTTTTAGGGGAGAAGTCTGGTGGAGAAATTGACATCGGTCTTGGGCATTCTTCTTTAGATGGAGACATTTCTGTTTCCTGGAAAGTGGTGGGTGTTTGGACAACAGACACTGAAAGGGAGTCATCGACTTCGGTGGAATGGGGAGAGCCAACCTCAGCATGCAGAGAAGGAGACACGTCATCCGTTGTTGGCTCTGGGAATGAGCTTGTAGCCACAGAAGCTGTAGAAACAGAGGCTACACCTTCCATATGAGAGTAGGTGTCTTCTGCTACACCCTCGTCCACGGGAGTAGCTGATTTGTCAGAGACGGTTCCTTCAGAAATGGACATCTTGGTGTCTTCCTTAAAAGAGCCAAACTGGCTGACATCAATTTGTGTAGGAGAGACATCTCCTCCTAATTTTCTTTCATCCAAAGCCAGTTCTGGTTGAGAGCTCACAGCTTCAATATCATCAGCTTTCTTTTCTTTGTCAAAGTCTTCCTTTATTGGTATAAAGTCTGTGTCTTTCATTTCCTGTTTCTCTTGGAAAAGGCCAGAGGAAGGTGTTTCAGAAACTGGACTTATTTGATCTTGGAAATCTCGTTTGCCCTCTTCTCCTTCAAAGGGGCTTTCAGTGCACCTGCCAGGCGTCTTGCCATCATCACTTAGAAAACTTTCATACGCAGACTCTGATCCAATTAGGGGTGGGCTTCGTAAAGGAGACAAAACTTTTTCAATAGGAGATTCTGAATCAGGTACAGGTTCATCCATCGGGCTCATAGAAGGCCTCTCATTGTCATCTTTGGCTTCATCGAATTCAAAACTCTCTGGAGCTGCTGGTGTTTTTTCGATGACTTCTGTGGGGAGGTGACTGGATTTCTCATCAGTAGGAGATTGGTAGTAAGGGGTGTGACCAGCACTGCCAGTCACAGACTGAGATGGAGACACCACTTCCAGAGTCTTGTCCTCTGGACTGGCACAGTGTTCTTCAACTACTTCTTGAGTCACCCCGGGAGACAATGGGACTGCTGTTTCTGCTGAGACATTAATCTCATTGGGTGTCAGAGAGAAGTTCACACTACGTTCACCCAGAGGGGTCTTCTCAACAGGTGATGGTGGAGAAGGACTCAGAGATGGACTCTTGGATGGACTGAGTTTTCCATCTAAAACAGCTGAGGTGTCTTTGATTTCCAGCGTGGCACTGCCTTTCACTTCTTTCTCTTCAGAGTAAGCATCACGGAGAGCAGATTTGCTGAATTTGTCTTCCTCCATGGATGAGGGCGGTGATATGGTCGAGGCTGAGGCATTGTAATCCTTGCCGTCAGTGGCATCTGTTTTTGACACGTCAGAGAATCCATTGAGTGACACAGCAGGCTTGGAGCATTCCTGAGCATACAGAGAGGACTCATATTTGGTGATGTTTACAAATTCTTGAGATGGAGATTCGGTCTCTTCATTGTTAGTCTCATCGCTCATCACGTCCCGAGGAGTAGACATCTCGTCCATCGGGGTGGGTTCGCTGGATATCTCAATGGTGGACTGTGTATAGCCAGAGGTAGCAGTGAATTCTTCGGGCTGGTCTTCTCGATTCTCCTCATCGGAAGCGGTGGCCTCGCTCTCCGAGCCTCCAGGTAGGGTCTCATCATGAATGGACGAGGCAGGTTCTTGGGCAGGAGACTGGGCTCCAGGTTGCTTGGCCGGCGTGGTAAGGAACCCGTACTGATCCTCAGCACCACTGGCCTCTGCGGCCTTGTCAACCACTGCCATCACGTAGTCTTCAGCTTCGACCTTTTCAGGCTCATATTCCTCATCTCTGGCATCCTCAGCTTTGTCCTCCTCTTCTTCCTCCCCTTCCTCCTCAGATTGCTCGGCCTCCCCTTTCTCCACTGCCTCGTTCATGTCTTCTTCTGCCCGGTCATCACCGCTGGCCACAGATTCCCTCTTCTCCTTGATGTGCACGTCGGCCTCGGCCTTGGCACTTTCCTCATCCTCCATGGGGCTGGGCTTTGAGCTTCTCATGCACAGATTCTCTTCACCATCGTCTTCGGGCTCCTCCGCCTCCTCGGTCTCAGCCTTCTCTTCATAGTCTCCCGTCTCTGAAGATTCTTCAAAGCCAGCGCCTTCATCTTCAAACTTTTCAGTGTCATCGACCCCCTGTTTCTCAACGGGCTCCAGCTCCTCGGGAGTCTGCTCGCACTCCCCCTCGCCCTCGGTCGTGGTGATGCCCTCATCGGGGGACTCAGCAGGCCCTTTGATGACTTCTGTCTCCTTCTGGATGACATAGGCCTCCACAGGCTCACTCTCCTTCAGTTTCTCTTCATCCTCAATTAGCTCCAGCTGAGGCTTGATGTCCTTCACTACATCGACCTCCTCAGCCTTTAACTCCTCAAAGTCCTTGGTGAGATCCTCCGGGGAAGACATGAGGGAGCGCTCAGCTTCCAGCTCTTTGGCAGGGCCGGTTGCTGCGGCTGCCACTGACACAGCCGCAGCAGTGGCCACGGCGCCGATGGCTGCAGCGGCCGCCTCTGTGGTCTTGCCTTCTTTCTTAGTGACTTTAATTTTCCCTTTCTCCTTTGGCTTCCCAGCAGCACTTAGGGCGTCTTTCTTGACAGTCTCTTCCTTCTTGGGCACTTTGGGTTTTAATGCAGCTGGTTTTTTTGCTTCAGAGAGAGGCGTGGATGTTTTCTTTATATCTTTAGAGACCTTCTTGATTTCTTTTTTGGGCTCCTTTTCTTCCTTTTTCACTTCTTTCTTGTCTTCCTTCTTCACTTCCTTCTTGGCTTCCTTCAGCGGCGTTTCTTTCTTAACCTCTTTCTTGACATCTTTCTTCTCTTCTTTCTTGACTTCTTTTTTGACCTCTTTTTTCACCTCTTCCTTTTTGGTTTTCTCCTCTTTCTTGATGGGTGTCTTGTCCTCCTTCTTAGCCACTTCCTTCTTTGGCTTGTCCTCTTTCTTTTCTTCAGACTTGAGCTTCGTCTCTTTTTTCACAGGGACTTTTTCCTTGGTGACTTTGGGTTTGACGTCCGTGGCTTGCTTTTCAGCCACCTCGGTTTTCGCCAAGGGCTGGTCTTCCTTGCTGGGTGCCTCCTTTTCACTCATTGAAGGCTTCACCTCTGGCTTGGATGGCTTATCTTTTTTCACCGTGACCTTTTCTTTGCTTTCCACTTTGGGTGACTTTTCCACATGGTTAGCTTTTGCAATGTCCAGGGTTTCCTCTTTAGACTCCTTCCGCACCGTTTTGCTTGGGACTGGCTTTGGGGCTGGCTTCAGGCTTTCTCGGCTATCAGCCCTCTGTTTCAGCTTTATTTGCTTCACCGCAGGAGAGGCTACCTGGCCAGTAAGATCTTTCTGGGTCGCCAGTGGCTGTTTCAGGAAGTCCAAGTGTTTTAGTTTCTCCAGGCCTTCTAGAATGTTGTATTGGGTGCTATTTCCAGGAAACAGGACTCGGATGATTTTCTCAGCAGGGTTTGCTGGGTGCCACACGATCAAAGAGGAGACTGACGTTAAATAGGAAATTGGGATGTCTATTTCTTGACCATTAGGCAGAATTAGTTCAGCCTTGTCTTTATTGGTGCCAGTCCACTGCTGCATGAAATACTGCATTTCCTTGCTGTTCTTGACTGGGTTAAGTACATACATCTCCAGTTTCCCAACTCCCATTTTCTGGAAAAGAATGACAGGATCGATGGTATTGCTGACACTTCTGAACAGAGGCTCTGGTTTCATGGATAATTTGTTGAGGTACTGCAGAGTAAAACAAGCTTCTTCTATGCTTCTTTTCATCTTGATGTTTGGCTCGGGGTTTTTTAGATTCTCGGGGACATTAAGAAACACAACCCCTAAGTCGGGGGAGATGAGGTTTTTCATCCAGTCACTGTTGGTGGTGGAGCCCTGGGACTGCTCCTCCTCCAGCTCCGCTATCTTTCGCTGTAGCATGCTGTTTATGCCGGGCAGGTTGTCATCCCCAATGTGGGTGAGCAGGATGGAGTCCACTCGGTCCAAGTGTCGGATGAGCTTCCAGAAGCAAGACTTTCTCTCGGATCCTCCGTTGATGAGCATGTTGAATCCATTCACGGCAAATAGTGCGGAATCACCCCTCCCTCCTGGGAAGATGTAACAGCAGGGCTTGGACAGCTTGAGAAAGCCCCCGGACGTGGGAGGTTCCAGGATGTCAAAGGGAGACGGGACTTCCACCGACTCAGAGAGGTACTCAGTGAACTCAGAGAGTCCTTCCATTTCGGGCAGTATAGAGGCTGAGTTGAGTTTAATGTTGATGAAATCTTGGAGATTGTGTCTGTCGAGATTGGAATTCTTCCAGTCCCCTTCTTCAGGACAGAACAGGGTTAAACTGGCTTTGTTGGCTGGATGGGTGGTGCTCAGTAACTCCCCAATCTGAGATTTTAAAAAAGAACAAAAAAAGCGTTTAAGTGACTATTGTCATCCCTGATCCAACACCTTTACCTAATTTTAGATATTAGAGTGTGGCTGGATTCTTACATGGCTCATGCACTTGTATAGTGATGCTATTTGATGCCAAACTGCCTCCATATTGAATAGTCAAGACATATATCCTAAGTCCCTCCTACTACACTCCTAACACCAGCCTCTCTTTTGGAACTGCTTCTCCTTCCTCTGATCCAGCAAACTTGAGGCTCTTCATGACCAGAACTCCTGCTCTGACTCTGAGTCCAGTGCCACTTGATTCATCAGGGTCTATGTCACACAAATGATGTTGTTATTGTTGTTGTGAGGTGCTATCAAGTTGAGCAACCCTATAAACAACAGATCTGAGCCCTGTCTTATTCTGCATCAATGATGGAATACTGTGAATATCACCATGAATATCCATGCTTACCATGAAAAGATACTCTTTAAAAAAAGATTTAGCTATCAAAGGGGAAGGCTGTGTGAACTAGTCACCAATAATACAGAATATTTTCTTTTATTCTTCTGGGTTTGAAAAAGAAAAAAATCTTGATGACACATTAAAGGTATTTAGATAACAGGATATTTGCTGGTGTCTCCTTTTACACTTTGGTGGATATAAAAGGCTTGGCTTCGTTTTTCCTTTTTTTGCCCCCTGGGAGACAGGAAGTTATGGATTAGCCATTACTGCAAAATTACCTGTTTCTGGCATCAGTTCACACTATTTGAAACTTGAGTAGTTCACCCAGAAGATTCTCATACTATGATTTAAAAGGCAGTTTTGCAAATACAGATGCTTTTGTTGACCTCATTAAAGAGTGAGCTAATTATATAAGAAAGTGGCCAAGTTCACTTCTTGTTTGCTTATGTTTAAATACAGAGTGATACAGCATGTTCTTTCACAACTATCATCCTTCTAATTGAAAGTGAGGTGTTAAAGGATGAAGATCAAATTTAGCTGAAATGGTTTCCAATGTACACTGTTTAGTACTTCTTATAGGATGAGAAGGTGATAAAGTAAATAAAAAATAAAACCAAGATTACAGCTAATTGAAAGGTATTTTCTCCCCACTTGGGTATATAGCTATGTTTTCTGGCTCTAGCCTAGTAAATAAGGGAGAATCATACCAGGAACCCCTGTCTTTCTTTTCTTTTTTTTTTTGTTTCTTCAAAATTCCCAAGTCAGGTGAGAGTTTCTAGTTGAAAAAGGCTCTGGGCATTTTATGGTACATGATGAAAAGGCTAAGAAAAAGTTTCATTTAGGGTAAGCTTCACCAAGCCAGCAGGTCTGAATCAGGATGTGAATTGGTTCCTCCTATTCAGCCATGGCTGATGAAGCAAAACTAAAATGGACATGAATTTGAAAAGTGCAGGTGAACTGGGACAATAAGTGGAATGGGGAAAATTGCAGGTTTATGCCTTGTTAGAAACATTATTATCTCTCTTGGAGGGGAAAAAGGGACAGCACACACTGTGCATAGCAACCAAATCTCTTAACAAGCACAGGTGGAAACAACAATGCCCTGCTCAAAGATGGCAGCCAACCGCACCATTGTGAATGTCTGTCACTCTCCACTCTCCTGGCAATAATCCACTCTCCCACATCTGGGGTCTGAAAGAGTTCACTAGCCTTTTCTAGGACTTCTATCCCAGGGCTTCCACAGTAATTTCCATTCCAATTATTATTCTCCTCCACCCAAATTCCTAAACTGGTTCAAATCAGTTTGATGCCCTGGACTGAACCCTTACCTTTTACTACCAGAGTGATTTTACTCTGCCCACACAGCCCTGCAGAATATCACTATTCTAAGGCCTTAAGCGTGTGTGTGTGTGTGTGTTACTTAGAGACTGGGACGTTTCCTACATTTCATTGCAGAATGCCATTTTTATTTAGTCTTAAGTATAAAATTTTATAGGGGGGGGCCACAAAATAGCAAGCCTTTAGTCAGTTTCCTTGGATTTAATTTTACAGCTTCCTAGACAACAGATGTATTGTGTTGGGAAAGTCTTCAGTCAAGAACCTCTCCAAATTATTAAGGAGCAATGATGTTAGTATGAGGACTAGGGTATGCCTTATTCAGGTCTCTTCAATCACTTTCTATGCTGCTGAGAGCTGACAATGAATAAAATGACAGAAGATTAATTGATGCCTTTCAACTGTGGTGCTGGAGAAAAGTACTGAATTTTGGACTAGAAAGAATAAATAGGGGAGCTCTGGTGGCCTAGTGGCAAGGAGCTGCAACTACAATCCCAGAGGTACATGGTTCACCAGATGCTCTGCTGGGGAAGGAGGGACAATCTCCTCCTGTACCAGTCAGATCTGATTTGACAGTATACTCACACAAAAATAATAATAATAATAATAATAATAATAATAATAATAATAGAATAAATAGTAACTATAAGTAACTATTCTTAGGTGAAGCCTTTGTTCAATGTGCTGGTCAAAACAAACATTAGCACAAAATACCATCTCTTGCCCAATAAGTATCACAGACCTTTATCATTTTAACAGCATAACTGGGATTCTCTCAATTCTAATTATTCACATATTCATTTGACTATGTAACTATTATGTTATACATTTTAAAGTGCTCTGGTGGCCTAGTGGCAAGGTGCTGCCCAGAAATACCGAAGGCCCACTGTTCGAGGCCACCAGCTGCTCCGTAAGACAAGGTTGGGCAATCTCCTCTCTTGAGAGTAACTGCATCTGAAAACCTGCTGGAGGGTCTATTATGGGTGGTTCCAACTTGATGGTACACCACTACCACCACCACAACAACTACACAATACATTTTAGAGAAAAAAATCCAGGATAACTTAGTTTAATCTTTAAATTGTGAAATGTTTAAAATGAATTTTTAAAAATTCTACCCTAGCTTAGGTGTATTGTTGTTGTTGTTATGTACTGTAGAGGAGGAACCGGTCCATAGCTGACCCTCCAGTGGGTTTTCAGAGGCAGTTAATCACATGGGAGGAGATTATTCATCCTTTTCCCACAGAGCTGCTGATGGCCTCAAACTGCATCCCAAGGGTGTAACCAGACAGGGCAGGAGGTACTCTGTTATTCATTCTTTTTATAATATGATATATAATATAATAATAGGATAGGATAGCATAGAATAGAATAGAATAAATAGAATAGAATTAATATAATTAATATACTATAATATGTTGTTGTGTTGTTGTTATGTGCCGTCGAGTCGTTTCCGACTCATAGCGACCCTATGTACAACAGTCCTAAACCCTGCTCTATCCTGTGCCAATCACACTGCCTCTGACACACCCATCCCGATTACCCCAGTCACCGAATCAATCCATCTCATAAAGGGTCCCCTCCTGCGCTGTCCCTCCACTCTGCCCAGCATGATGTCCCTCTCCAAAGACCTGTCTCTCCTTACAACATGTCCAAAGTATGTCAGGCGAAGTCCCAGAATCCTTGCCTCCAAGGAGCAGCCTGGTTTAACCCTCTCTAGGATGAATCTATTTGTTTTCTTGGCAGTCCATGGTACATTCAATACTCTTCTCCAGCACTACAGCTCAAAGGCGTCAATTCTCCTTCTATAGCACTACACACACACACACACACACACACACACACACCCCTTTTACCTTAAAGAAGGTAAAAAGTTTGAAGAATACTTTTGTACTTTCCATCTTATCAATTGTACTATGGGCGGCTGTAAAATGATTGTATGAGCACCATTCCCCCTGTTTAAAAAGAAAAAATGTTTGCAGAACATTCTGAGGTATCATGGGTAATGAAAAAACAACAAAGACAGGTTGACAGATGGAAACTCATGACACACACAGAGAAATAGAAAAAAGGTCAGCCCTGCTGGGGAGGTTTCTTTTCAGAGATGAGAAAAAAAGCAGCACAGTGTGCATGGGAAGGCAAAAATGCAGAGATGAGGGCTGGAGATGGCCAGCCAAGAAGGAAAGAGAGGAGGATGGGAGGAAGAGAAAAAAACAACTTGTAAGTCCTTGGAGCTGCCGAGAATAATTGTCTCAGTGTAAAAACCTTATGTGTTACTGTGGATTATCCACTACAGTTTATCTAGCCATTGTTGGTACAGCGCTCACCACATGCCTAGGTAGGACTATGCAGATGTTACATGTTACATGCTTGTGATTGGTCAGGAGGATCGTTTGACTGACTGACATCAAAAGAAGATAAAGAGTGCCCTTTGGGTGCAAAACAGTGCAAATAAGGTGTTTAAAGTGCTTGCATGAGGATTGATCAGATTTACCATTCTACCAGGTTTAGACTGGGCATGCCCAAAGGCAGAAAATGGGGATGCCATTGCTATCAAGAAAGGAGAAGAGAGGGCAGTATACCCTTTGGGCCAGAGATTCCTCTACAGATCAGAGTTAAAGTGGCAGAGTGAGACAGAGAGATGGCCACCAACAGTAGCAGCATCCCAAGTGGTGGAGAAACAGAGACCAGTATGAGACAGAGTACATGGGGCACCTCTGTGGATCCCTGACGGAGAGAGAGCTGAGCACCTTTAGGCCTGGGTTTACTGGTGGAGAAGGGGTAGGACATAACTGGAAGAATGAAAAGAGCTTTGTTGCACTTGCCCCAAGTCGTGAAGAGTTTAAATCCAAGAAGTTAAGAGTCAGAGAAGCCTGCCTATGAACACATTTAAGAAGAGTCTGTCCCCAGAGGTATGCAGTTCAAATCCACCAGATACTCAGCTGGAGAAGGAGGGGCAATCTCCTCCCGTACCAGTCAGATCTGATTTGATGGTACACGCATAAAATAATAATTTTTTTATTTTTTTTTAAAAAGAAGAGTCTGTCCTGATTGAAGAACTATACCCTGAATGTTTCCAATCTCAGAACCACATGTGACTTGCTACCTCACATGTAGCATCAGGATCGAAGGAAGACACATTAACAAACTGCATTTTGCAAATGATACAAATCTGTTTGCTGAAAGTCAAGAGAACTTGGCTGATTTTGGCTTGAAGATCATCACAGACTATATATAGAATTCAGTATGGGTTATACTTCAATATAAAGAAAACCAAAAGCCTCACAAATGGACCAATAAGCAATCTGGCCAGTTCAATGCACCTTGTCTTCTGAGAGTGGCTTCTTAAGATATGATGAAAGCCTGCTAGTCTTTATTTCCTACGCACATTGACTGGTACCCTCTCTGACTTTTATAAAGATGGATGAATGCCATGCCTGGAAGAAATACTGCTTCGGGGCAAAGATACATCTTTTTTGTTAATTACATTTCTTTACTAAATGCAGCCAAGCAGGAAGAGGAAGCAAGAGATAAGAAATAAATGGTTTTTCTGCAGATGGAATCAAAGAAATAAGATTTGAATTCATAAACCACGGGCTACTAACTACATTTTTCTCTTGTGATTAGGTTACTTGTGTGGTTAATGAGGAAATAGAGTAGACAGCTTATTTCTGGATTTTAGCAAGGCACTTACAAGGACTTCAGTATAGTGTAACAGTGAAATTGGGTCGTGTACAGCCAAAAGATTCTCCATAAGATGGATCTTCACAGTGACAGAGTCACTATACAGAATCAGTGGGCTTGAACTATCGGATCACGTGGATGGTACAGAATAGGGCAAGGTTCAGATCTGTTGTTCACAGGGTCGCTATGAGTCATAGACAACTTGATGACATCTAACACCACACAAACGTGAAATGTTTTAAAAACCGGGGGAAAGTTGCTGCAAAATCAACTCACACACATGGTGACCCTGTGTGTGACACAACAGAACTATGTTCCACAGGATTTTTGGTGGCTGAATTCTCAGTAGATCACCTCTCTTTCATGGACTCAAACCTCCAGTCTTTCAGCTTGAAGCTGACCAAGTTAAGGGTTCACACCATTAAGTACTACACGTAGAAACAGTGCCGCTTAACGGACACATGAAGGAATGTCTGTGATGACCAGCCTCAGGGCTCATTTTTGTCTTTCATAGGACTGACTCAGATAAAATTGGTAAAGAAATATTTACCAAATCTGTGGGCAGCAGGAAAACAGGATGAATAGCAAAATGGGAGGTGGTAGAATGAAGACATTTCTAAAAACACCTAACACTGGATGACAGCTAAGCTGTTCTAACATGATGGTGTTTGAAATGGATAAATGAAAGGTCCCGTGAACAAGCTGAGTAACGTGCAGGATTGAATTAACAACAATTCCCACAGAAAAGACTCTATGATTTTGATTGAGAGTCAAACAAATTTATTATAAAGCTATAGAAACTGCAGCTTTCAGGCTTCTCACAGGGATGGTACCCTTGCAAACTTCTGTATTTATTGTATAGTGATACTTCTGTAATTATTTCTTTTCCCCCTTAAAGGGAACACAAAATTGTGTAAATTGTAGAGTATCTCAAAACCAGCATCCTCTCCCAGTTAATATTTTATCATGATTAGGCGGCTTCAGTTACTTTCAGATGGCTGTCAGAGAAGATCCACTGACAGTTAAAACATTTCACCAATTTTTACAATACTAGCCTGGCCAATTGGCTTCTGGAAAGTGGTGTCCAGTTTGAATCAAAAAACCTGGAATAAGCTTCCTTGCTGGAATTCCCACCATCCTAGTCTGAACCTCTAAATGCTAGCTATGGGTTCCTTATTCTTAAGACATTTCTCTCCCTCAGCTCACTTACCTAGTTTCTAGGCTTTATGTACTGCTAATATGCTACAGAGGGAGATCTGGTTGCTTAGTGAGAACTGCACTGCAATCCCAAAGGTATGCGGTTCAAATCCACCAACTGCTCCATGGGACGATCAAATGATAGGCTGTCTCCTTGCATGTGATTTCCAGTCTCTGAGAACCTGCTGGGAGTCAGCTATGAGTCGGTTCTGACTTGACAGTACACAACAACAACAATAACATACTAGCGCGCTGTGGTGAGAAGCTATGATGCAATTATCAAGGCAAGTGGTTTGAATCTACCAGCTGCTCTGTGAACAAATGATGGGCAATCTCTTCCCATGCAATTAATTAACTGCCTCTGAAAACCCGCTGAGGGTCAGTTATTGGTTGGTTCTGACTCGATGGTATTCAACCTCACTGCCAATATAAATGCTGGGAAGTCTCTTCCAATATATTTTAAAGTTTCTGAAACCTGGTGGAGGACCACCATGAGTCAGAACTGCCTCGATAGCAGTTGAGTTTGAGTGTTTAATAGCTTGCAAATCACAATCTCTAGCCCAACTCTGAACTGCAGATCACAGATCCTACTCTATGGGTAACACCCAGAACTCAATAAGACCAGGGCTGAGCTCCCTGCCAACATCAAGGCTCTAATATAGGACTAGGGCTGCACTGCCCCCACACCTCCAAACTGTATCAATAGAAATACCAGGTTTATCTTGCACAAATTCAAGAAAACTAACAATGCCAGATACTGAATTTCTATTGCACTGACTATCCTTTGAATTTCCAGGAATAAACTACTGAATGCAGACACCATGCAGTGCACTAGGGCTGTACTCTTGAACTTTCTACCTACCCAAGACATCTCCCCTTCCTGCAAATGGAGCAAGGCTGAAGGACAGCAACAGGGAATGTGAAGAACTTTTAATATATTGTTTAATGAAAGACAGTGGGTGAAACTGCTATTTAACCAGGAAGGAGAAAAATAATGTTGGCAGTGATGGTGGAGGGGGTCTAAGACACTGTCATCAGTGCTGTTGACTAATAGCAACTCCATGAACACAGATCTGAACCTTGCCCTGTTGTCCACCAGCCTCAGATGCGGATATTGTTTAGACACTGTTAGGGAGGAAAAAACGATCATATTCCTTCCTTGAAGATACAATGAGACAAATAAGGAAACTTTTGCTAACAGAAGGATTGAATAATGCCCTCAGGAGATGGTGACTTCACATCCCTGGATTTCAGAGTGGAAGATCTGGCCAGATACTAGTGGCAAGGAGCTGCAACTACAATCCCAGAGGTGCACGGTTCGAATCCACCAGATGCTCTGCCGGGGAAGGAGGAACAATCTCCTCCTGTACCAGTCAGATCTGATTTGACGGTACACGCACACAAAAATAATAAAATAGAAAAAAAAAAAAGATTCCCAATTAGTGATTTTAAAATCGGGATTTCCCATTGGCTTCCAACACAAACCCCCTAAAGCTGTAAATGCATTGGCAGTTCTAATTGTAATTTCTTTTTCGAGATTCTCTCCAAGGAGGTTTTCTTTTTCCTGAATTGTGTTTCTGGTTTCTCTGGAGTGATGTGTCTGCTTCAAGACCTACATAAACAGGGCTAGAACTAGACACCAAATGGCCTTAAAAGTCCCTTTGCTATTGAGACATTCTTTATTCTTCTTCCAAAGAGATAACAAGCAGTCACAACTCCAAAAAAGGCTGGAATTTTGGTCTAGTCCGGAGATTTTAACTTTTCTTTAACCATGATGTCCTTCCTTCTAAACTCATAATGTGTAAAACAAAGGTTGAAATGGGGAAGGAAAAAGTAATTCTTGCAGTGCTGACCCCTTCCTCTGCCTCCCTAACACCACTGATCTAATAGTTTCTTGCGGAATCTTTTGCATATATATTGATCGTACTTTCTCGAAATCTCCCAGAATGGGTGGTAATTAGGGAGGCAGACTAAAATAATACATCTAGAAAAAGAAAATAATGCATCTCTTCTACCCTTATATCAAGCTCACCCTTCAGAAACATACCCTTCAGAATCACCCCTGGTCCCACAATTATTATAAACAATCTGCGTTATGCAGATGACACAACCCTGCTCGCTGAAACTGAGGAGGACCTCATGCACTTACTGCAGAGGGTCAAGGACTACAGCCTTCAATATGGACTGAGGCTCAATGTCAAGAAAACAAAAATTCTCACCACTGGACCAATTGGTAGCATCAGGATGGATGGTGAAGAGATTGAGATTGTTCACAGCTTCAGTTTGCTCGGCTCCACAGTCAACACTCTTGGCACCAGTAGCCAGGAAATAAAAAAATGTATTGCGATGGGAAAGTCTGCTGTTAGGCACCTCTCTAAAGTACTCAAGAGCAACGGTGTCTCTCTGGAGACTAAGGTGCACCTGATACAGGCCATGGTCTTTGCAATCACTTGTTATGCATCAGAGAGTTGGACAATGACTAGGGAGGATAGAAGGAGGATTGACACCTTTGAGCTGTGGTGCTGGAGAAGAGTACTGAATGTACCATGGACTGCCAAGAAAACAAATAGATTCATCCTAGAGAGGGTTAAACCAGGCTGCTCCTTGGAGGCAAGGATTCTGGGGCTTCGTCTGACATACTTTGGACATGTTGTAAGGAGAAACAGGTCTTTGGAGAGGGACGTCATGCTGGGCAGAGTGGAGGGACAGCGCAGGAGGGGAAGACCCTCTATGAGGTGGATTGATTCAGTGACTGGGGTAATCGGGATCAGTGTGTCAGAGGCAATGAGATTGGCACAGGATAGAGCAAGATTTAGGGCTGTTGTACATAGGGTCGCTATGAGTCACAAACGACTCGCCGGCACATAACAACAACAACTGCCCTTCCTTGAAATTCATTCTTCATTCAATTAGGGCCATTTCTTTGACTTCCGTAATTAATAGAGAAATCCAATAGATGCACACATCATATTCCATTTATGTGGATCAGCAAAAATGACTTATGCAACAATATTCACAATATTTTGTTGTTATTGTTGTTAAGTGCCGTTGAGTCAAGCATGTCTCATAGTGACCCTATGAAACAAGACCTGAACCCTGTTCTGTAACTATTGTGATTTCTTGACGTTCAAAGAGTACACAGCACTTTAACTTACTAAAAAAAGAGATCAGTTGATTCAGATGCATGAATTGTGATACCTCCTTATTTAAAAAAAAATGTGGCTATGAAAATCTCTTTCCTCTGTGTAATTCCTTTGTGTGGTTTTACTATGAAAAATATTAGTCAATGATGTGGAGTCAAAACGAACCACTAGACACTAACTTCAGAACTGCACAGGAATGCAGAGAGGTGTACAGATGAATGAGTTGAGGGTTCTGGGATGAATGGGACCTATGAGCAGCCCAGCTAACTGTTCATGCTTGGTTCTACGTCCATGCCACTGCAGATCTCCCCCTTCACTGGGGAAAGGTACTGAAAGGAAGTGTGTGTGACCTCACCAGCTCAGACAAATGTTCTATTATTCTTCAGCACAACATGAGCACAAAGACACAATCTTGCAAAACCCACCAATTCTAGTTTCAATTAGTATTATTATTTTGTCATTTTGGTGCAATTTAGTTACCAGTAGGTTGACTGTGACCCATGGCATATACCAGGGTAGAACTGGCTCCAAATGGTTTTTAATGGCTGATTTTCAGAAGCCTCTCATCAGGCCATTTCCCTAACACTTCTCTGGATAAACTCAAAGCTCCAACCAATCTGTTAGTAAAGCACATGAACTGGTTACACATCCTATCAAGGGTTTACTGGACTTTTATCCTATGCTGTGAGCAATGGAAATACATATGTAAGAGGCACTGAGCCTGGATTCTAGCAGCCATGAAGGAAGACAGCAGACTCGGGGGAAAGACAAGGCAGAGTTTTGACTATTGGGGAAAGATGGTTCCAGCGGTAAGTGAACCTGAGCCTCAGAGGCAGGAAGCTCATGGCCTGGCTGAGTTGAGATCCCTTTGCAACTAGGGGAAGGCAGTGCTGGTTGCCTCAAGACATAGAGGACACCACTGTTCTGTGAGCTCAGACTTCAAATGCTAAGTGAAGGGTTCCTTTTCACAGTTCTTTCTTTCTGCCCAAGGATGCAGAGTCCTCTGTTCCAAGCACTTAACACTCAGTTGTGCCATCTGACAAGTGTTTTCGCAGAGCCCTCAGGTGAGTCAAATGAAGCTAGATGACACGTTCCTGGCCATCGTCAGGGCTAAAAAAGTCCACAGAGAGACCTCTGTGAGGGGCAGGGCTGCAGAAGATTAAATTCACTAAGAAGCATGGCTTTCTGTGATACACATGAGATTAAGGGCTGCCACCTCAGGAAAACGGTTCCTAAAAGAAGTGGGAACTCATCTTGTCAGCATATCCCGCAGTCCCTCCACCTAGAAATACACGCTCAGCTCCAGGCAGGACCCAACCAGTTGAGGTGAAGACCCAGAATTGTCTAACTGCAGTATGTAATTAATGGAGACAACAAGGCCTGTTATCTTGGAAATGGCTATTACTCAACCACAATACACTGTCAAATAGGAATAACAACCCAAAAAAAAAAAAATCTCCATTTATCTGATTTTATCAAACATTACTAACTTCATATCATTTTTAATATGCTACGTCATGCTTGGGAAGGTGGAGGACAGTGCAGGAGAGGAAGACCCTCGATGAGATGGATTGATTCAGTGACTGGGGTAATAGGGGTAGGTGTGTCAGAGACGGTGAGATTGGCACAGGATAGAGCAGGGTTTTGGGCCATTGTATATAGGGTCGCTATGAATTCCAGGTGACCAGATGGCACATAACAACCACCACAACAACATTAATTATCTTTGAAAAAGATAATTGTAAGAAATACTAATGGCTCAGCTTCCTTCCGGTCAGCTACTTCAACCATATTTTCTTAGCTCATAGACACGCCTTATTTTCCTATAGTTCCTTTCTGGAATGTGCCTTCTGAACCCACGTGTGAGCAATGGCACTAGAATTAAAAGCAAAGACATCAGAAATTATTAGAAGAGGAAATGTTGTTGTTATGCGTACTGCAAGTGAGCAAGCCAGGCAAATCCCACCTAAAGCCCAAGAGATCTGGGGAGTATCCATCTATCAAAACCTGGCTTTTCTTTCTGGCTCTGTCATTTCAAGTTTCTTGGACATCGTTTTTGCCATCTGTAAAATGATGACCCTTCATGGGTACATAAAATGGTGTCACTTAATTATAGTTGAGTCCAATTAATTATCATTCATAATAGGCCACTGGACTCTAGTATGTTGTTGTTGTTGTGTACAGCAGGGTTGAAACCGACCCAAAGCTGACCCTTCTGCAGGTTTTCAGAGGCAGTTAATCTCACAGGAGGAGATTGCCCATCATTCTCTTTCAGAGCTGCTGGTAGCCTCGAACCATGGGCCTTTGGAATTGCAGTGGAGGTTCTTGCCACTAGGCCACCAGAGTTCCCTAGGTTAGATGACATATTTTCACTTATTTCCTTATGCTTCTAACTCCCTCCAGTGCTTTCAAAGTGCAGCCTTCATTAGCAACCATACAGCTGGAGCTCATACAATAACCATACAACTAGAACTTATGCTTTTTCCTGATGGCACTCACCTCTTGATCGGTGAAGATCTCTATGAAGTTCTGGAAGGAGAACGAGCCGGACTGGAGGATGAGCTCACCGGTGTTTTCAAAGCACTGTCCCGTCAGCACCAGCAGCTTGTGTCGGGCAGCGTCTGTGATCATTAAGCGCACCTGAAACGACGTACAGGGAGCCAGGCATGAGGTAAGTAGTACTGCTGCCCCTTCTGGGAGAGGAACCCTTGATACGAATTAACAACAAAACTTACTCATTCTTATTCTCTGGTATTCCTGTTTCCTTTGAGGGGTTGGACATATTGCCATCATCCCCAAAGCCCATGATGCCATTTTCAAATTTTTGCTATAATCAATATTAGCAGTCTTACGTGGATTTGAGGAGAGGTAAGGAAATTGTGTGCAACAATGAGAGATTTTTTTTCAAAGAGAAAAGTGAACTGGGGGAATGGGTAGGGAGGAAAATGTGCAATGATGAATGAATGGAAATCCAAGTTCTCTATAAACTTTTGTTAAAATCTCAACTAAAATAAAATAAAATAAAAAAACCAATCAACAAACAATAGCAGTCATAGACACTTATCCCCCATAGTTCCTTCTCTTTCTCAACACAAGCTTCCAACCTTAGCACACAGGTGTCTCGAAGTATCTGTTAGCAGCAGGTGACCTGTGGGACAAAGGTAAACTTGCAAGCATCTCATATGAGTTACCAAGTATGTCCAAGTCCCCAGGTGACTAGGGAAGGCTAGGTTTCCAGGTGGGGTCCCAAGTTAGCCCTCCCTCCCACCAAGGACCTTTCTCCTTCCTAGCCTGAGCATGCAGTCTCCAAGTGAGTCTTCAAGGAGACTGATAAGGAGCTGAATGTAAACAACATAAACAAAAGGCTATGCCTGAGTGGTAGGGTTTCAAATAGAATTGTCCGTGGTTTGCACTAAAGAACTTTCTGTGCACTCTAAGGTGCAGGAAGCCAGGCAGCCCTTCAGCAGAAACAGGGGCTCCAGGCACCAAGATACTCATTCAGATCACAAATCCGTTCAGCACCCACTCCATGTCAGGCAACATGGTGGACACCAACCAAGTCATGACCCCTATCCCAAGAACCTCACAGTTCAATCAAGGAAAAGCCATATGCCTAATAAAGTATTGCAGCCCCATCTGCTCCACAAGTGAGACCAAGTTCCTGAAAGTCTTTGTTTTTCCTTTTCCATTGGCGCAGCTGTTCTAGGCAGGCTGCCTAGACATACATTAAATCCTCTGCCTTACTTCAGTTATAATTACTTCCTAATTCTGTTAGTCACAGAGAAATGGTTATCCCATCACTTTGCTCCACCATGAGACTTAAAGGAAATATCAAAGAGATCCTGCAGAGTGGAAGCAGGGAGAACTGGAATCAAAACAGTGTACATCATTATAAACAAAAAGTGGCTAAAACCCAAACGTCTATCAAATGGTGAATATACAAACAAAATGTGGTATATCAATACATAGAATAGTATGCATCCAGGAGAAAGAATAAAGCAATGGTAAATGATCCAGGTCATAGTCTTTGCCATTATTTGCTATGCATCAGAGAGCTGGACAATGACTAGGGATGAAATAAGGAGAATTGATGCCTTTGAGCTGTGGTGCTGGAGAAGAGTGTTGAATATACCATGGATGGCTAAGAGAACAAACAAGTTCATACTAGAGAGGGTGAGATAAGGCTGCTCCTTGGAGGTAAGGATTCTGAAGCTTTGTCTGACATACTCTGGACATGTTTCAAGGAGGAAACAGTGTTTGGGAGAGGGATGTCATGCTTGGGAGAGTGGAGGGATAGTGCAGGAGGCAAAGACCCTTGATGAGATGGATTGGTTTAGTGACTGGAGTAATGGGGGTGGGTGTGTCAGAGACAATGAGGTTGGCACAGAATAGAGCAGTGTTTAGGGCTGTTGTACATAGGGTTACTATGAGTTGTTGGTGACCCAACAGCACCTAACAAGTGATAAATGGTAAATGACAGAAGCTAGGTACAAAAGGCCACATTCTACATGATTCTATTTATGGAAATCAATAGGAAAATCTATTTAAAAAAATCCCAAAGAAGTGACTGTCAAGAGCTGAAGGCAGCAAGGCCTGAACTATTTTAGGGTAAATGGAAATGGTCAGGAGTTATATAATGATGATGGTTACACAATTTAGTGAAGACACTAAAAATAACAAAATTTCATACCTAAAGTGGTGAATGTTATTGTATGTAAATTATGTCTTATTGAAAAAAATAATACAAGTTGTAGATAATAAAAAAGATGATCAAATTACAGACAGAAGAGACACCAGGACTTTGGGTATTTTGATGTCCAAGAAGCAACTTGGTCTCAAAAGTGCTAAACAGTAACAAAGGAAATGGAAAATGCAGCTACATCAATTAGCCAAATTCTTATCTCAGAGTGGCTCCAATCACTCACTTTCTGAGGCACCAATTTCACATGGTGATAAATTAACACAAATTAGGAACAAAGCAAACACTCATATTTCTGATTTTACATGCTACAGTCTGTTCTAAGCATTTGACACTTCTCATTACAATACTGGCCATGAATATTGAAGGTAGGCTCTGTTACGATCTTCATGCCATATAGGCGAAAATGGAATCAGACAGTGAGGAATTGGCTTGAGGCTATCAGCTGCTAATGGCAGGTATGGGATTATGAAATCAGATTTCCCTCACCAGGACCCATGCTCCTGACCACTACACCCTCCTGCCTTTCAGCAGTGCAAAAGGATGCAGGGAAGCTCATTCTTCTCCTCTGTTGATTATGGTATTTCCCAGGCTTGGTGTCTATTTCCCTTCCTGCATCCCTCCCAGATGCTATGCCAGCAACATCACCACCCCTCATATGGATTCAAGATTTTCCACTCCCCGGCCCTGGCAAAGCATTGTGATTCCAGTCTGGGTCATTGTCTTTGTCATTGTTGAAGAGGGGAAGAGGGATGTATGAAGTTCAGAGGAACAAGATTGTTAGGGGTGGTTCTGATGCAGAACACCGCTCAATGACTGGGAATTAACAAGCACCACTGCACTGGAACCACTCTCATGTTTTTCTTTGCTGCCACCTGCCCCAATCCCTCCGCCGTCTACCCTCACCTCTCTAATGTGTCAGGTCGCCCCCGCGACTCAGCAGAACCCAAGCCTTACCTCAGTGCTGACTGCTTCATCTGAAGGGTTGATCAGAACCACTGTTTCTAAAACGTCACTTCGATGATGCAGGATTTTCTGGCCTGCAGGCACAAACACAAAGGAGGAAACTTTAGGCTTTTCCAGATCCGAGCTGCCCCGCCCACTTCTGGGAGCAGAGGCGGTTCTCTCTCTGAGGTTGCAAATCTACCACATGAGAATTCCCCACTATCCTGGGAAGCACAACTGGTGTCCCCAAGACGGAGTGTGAGCACCCTGGCGGGCTGCTCCAGGGGTGGGTCTGTGTGGTCTGGGTGCCTCAAGCTCTCATTTTGTGGAGTTAGGAGCTTGATCATCAGCTTTGATGGCTGTTTTCTTCGGAGACAAGAGGTCGGTGCCAGGAAAACTCAAATGTCCCTGACATTTCCTTTCTCATGGTAATTGGGGATGTTTCTCCATATCAGCCTTTCTTCTGCTGAGAACTGCCTGCGCTGAGATTAATTAGAAGCCTTATTGTAAAATGAATGGCATCCAGAAACCTCAGCTAACAATTAGTCCAACAAGGAGAATGGCTGTCTGAGGCAAGCTTACAGTCTGTTGGAGTATTCATTAATTCATTCACTGGGTTGTAGTGGAGAAACGGAAAGTAATGAAAAGTGGGAGGAAAACTCTCCCACTGGACTTCCAATCCAAACCCATTGCCACCAATCTGACTAAAAGATGACCATCTGTTGGCCTTTTGAGGCTGTAAATCTTTTTGGGAGGAGATGGCCTCATTTTTCTCCCTTAAAACAACTGGTGGATTAAAATTGTCAACCTTTTGGTTAGTAACCCAAGATGTAACATACTACGCAACACCAGGGCTTTTGACTGAGAACAAAGAGCAAAGCAAGATGTGCAATCTGAAGGAGTCATTTAAGGAGGGTTAAAATTCTGCTAAGCCTTTGGCATCATATTTCATGAGTTTTAGAATATCCAGTCTTCAGTATGGATTGAAGCTCAATATCAAGAAAACAACGATTCTCACCACTAGGCCAATTGGCAGCATCAGTATGAATGGTGAAGAGACTGAGATAGTTAACAGTTTTAGTTTACTTGGCTCCACAGTCAACACTCTTGGTAACAGCAGCCAGGAAATCAAGAGACGAACTGCATTGGGAAAGTCAGCTGTGAGGGTCCTCTCAAGAGTACTGAAGTGCAACGATGTCAGGCTGGAGACTAAGTTGCGCCTGATCCAGGCTACAGTCTTTGCTATTCCGTGCTATGCATCAGAGAGTTGGACAGTGAATAGGGATGACAGAAAGAGAATTGATGCCTTTGAGTTGTGGTGCTGGAGAAGAGTGTTGAATATACCATGGATTGCTAGGAGAACAAACAGGTTTGTCCTGGGGCGGGTGAAGCCAGAATGTTCCCTGGAGTCAAGGATTCTGAAGCTTCGTCTGACATACTTTGGGCATGTTGCAAGAAGGGACTGGTCCTGGAAGAGGGACATCATGTTTAGGAGAGTGGAGGGGTGGTGCAGGAGAGGAAGACCCTCCATGAGATGGATCTATTCTGTGAGTGGAGTGGTGGGGATGAATGTGTTTGAAACAGCGAGGCTGGCACAGGATAGAACGGCATTTAGGGCTCTTGTAGATAGGGTTGCTATGAGTCGCAAATGACTCAAGGGCACATAACAACAACAACATGGCTCTGGTAGCCTAGTGGTAAGAAGCTGCACTGCAATTCAGAAGACACACAATTCAAATCCACCAGCAGCTCTGTGGGAGAATGATGGACAATCTCCTCCCATGCACTTAGCTGTCTCTGAAAAGAAGCTGGAGGGTCAGCTACGGGATGGTTATAACTCAGAGACACACAACAACAACAACAACAATATGGCTGAGCCAGGGAGTTCTGGTGGCTTAGTGGTGAGGAGCGGTACTGTCAACCCAAAGGCACATGGTTCGAATTCATTCAGTTGTCCCACGAGAGAAAGATGGATTCACCTCTTTCTCCCATGTGATTTACAGCCTCTGCAAACCTAATGGAGGGTCAGCTATAAGCTGTTTCTAACTCAACAGTACATGACAACAACATGGCTGAGCCACCTCCAGGTGACCAGATGATCTACAAAGACTTTCCCTCAACCATGAGATGAAAGGGAGTGGGCAGATGTGTGGCCAAATGTTGGGGATCCATGTGCTGTGTGCTGATGAGATAAAAAAAAAGAGAGTTCCCTCCAACAAAAGGCTGGAAGTCTAGAGAAGAACATGGCTGCTGCTTGGAGCAAGAAAGAAAAGGGAGACAGGAGGAAATGGAATCGAGTGTAAGGTGGACAGAGAACCAAAAGAGAGAGGTATAACATAGAATGACTTATATTAGTAGTCCAGGGAGCACAGCTTAATTAAGAGATTTTTATCACTTATACCATCAAGCAGCTAGCTATACTACAAAACCATTAACAGGCTGAAATACCTCCCTCCACTCCAAGCAACAAGCCCATGGCCCATGCTCATCTGTTGCCTCAGCCTCTCTTACAGCTATTACTCACCAAACAAACCTCACATTAGACATAGATACCCAAACCAAACAATAATAATGGCATTACTATGTGTCAAGCACCATTCCAGTCACTTCCCATACACTTCACAGAGGATTAATTTAATCCTCCAAAGAGAATTCTAGGGAGCACTGGTGGCCCAGTGGTAAGAAGCTGCACTGCAATCCCAAAGGCACGCAGTTCGAATCCAACAGGTGCTCCACGGGAGAAGATGGGCATTCTCCTCCCGTGCAATTAACTGTCTCTGAAAACCCACCAGAGGGTCAGCTATGGGTTGGTTCCAATTTGATGGTGGTAGACAACAACAATAACAACAAAGAGAACTCTATGACATAGGTACTGTTATCATCCCCTTCTATGGTTGAGGAATGGAAATCTCTAACAGAGGAGAATGAATTAGCCCAAGTCACACAATGAGCAGGGAGTCAAGTCAGGATTTGGACCCAAGTAATTTGGTTCTAGAGTCTACAAGCTTAAAGGTGCTCTAGTAGCCTAGTGGTAAGCAGCAGCACAGCAATCCCAAGGCACACAGTTCGAATCGACAGATGCTCCATTGGAGAAGGATGGGCAAACTCCTCAAGTGTGTTTTATTGACTTTGAAAACCTGCTAGAAGGTCAGCTATGGGTTGGTTTCAATAGCAAACAACAAGCTTAATTGTGATTCCATAGTGTCAGAGGTAACTGGTAGTTCCTGGGGCCGAGATTTAGAAAACTGGAGAAAGCACAGGATATCCAAGGCCCAGGAGGAGCTGGGGCCAAGTCCAAAGAAGTAAAACCAGAAATGTGCTTGAAGAAGCAGGAAGCCAGAAAGCATTAGAAGAAAACTGGAAAAATACAGGACAGGTAAGTGTGGCAGAACATGCAAATAAAAGGGGGTAAAATGAAGAGAAGGTGTGTGAAGTTTTATTGCCAATGCCTAAAATGCAAAGCAACTCCCAAACTCCACACAACTGGAACTAAAGGAGCAGAGCTTGAAGAAAAGAGGGGGGGAAAATTCAAACTAAGCCACAGGAAAGAAAGGTCTTTTATTATGAATGCCGAAGTCTGTAATTTTGTTGAGAATTGCCTTTGCACTTGGCTGTTTTTGCCTCTGAGAATCATGTACATTTTAAAGCAAAAACCAAGCAAAACTAAGTAGGCAAATGATAAAAGGAAATTAGAAAAACACAGAAATACCCACTGTCCAGAGCCTTCCTTCGGGTAACCCCTTGAAATTAAGACTTGAAAAATGTCATGAAAGATAAGCAGAGACAGAACAAAGCAATGCCTAAGAAAGACCAAGCAGAAAGAAATCATTTCCTTGACCATACTTTTGGCATTTCTAGCACCAAAAACATCAGACAGGAGTATGACCAGAGTGGTGACTACCTTTTGGAGAAATTCATTAAGTTAGGACTTAAGCAAGTTCCATGAAAGTGACTCCCTCCCCAAAGCATGATAAAAAAACCAGAACCTCCTTCCTCCTAAGGGATCTTACATGATTATCCCAACCTGGCTAACTGCACCCTTCAAGACTCGTGTCCAGGCAACAAGAGCCCAGCACAGCCTGAGCTTCAGCCACATCCAGCACGTCCTTCCCCAGACAGGCAAGTAAGGATGATGCCTGTTGCCACGGCGCTGCCCAGCAGGAGGGTTCTTACCATCTGCAAAAAGGTCCTTTCCTCTTTGGCTTCATCACTTGCACAAACAAAACAAATGCCATATGACGGCTGCTGTTTACCTCAACTCCTCTCAACTCAGCTTCAGACCTGTTTGTCCAGAAAGTCGACTAACAATTTTCTCTGTGTCCATCTTTGGTAATACTGCGAGGAAGATGGTACCAAGATTCCATAGCCGCTCCTTCAACAAAAGCCTTTTTATAGGACTTGATTTGAATGAAGGAGGGGACTTAGAGAGAAGCCCCTGCTCTTGTCACAGCTGAATGGCTGGCCAGGTTCTGCTGCAGGACCAACTGTCCCAGCCTCTAACAGACTAGGTCCCGGGTGCAGTATCCCCACCCAAGGCAAACCCGTGAGATGCCAAGCTTGGCCAGCAGCTCTCAGCTCAGGCTGTTGGGACGCTCACAAAGTTGCATATTTGGGGAATGTTTCACGCTGGGCAGCAGGCCAGGCATTCTGAAGGCCAGGCTACCACCCTTGGCTGTAAAGGTCTCATTCAGCTGCTTCAAAAAAGAAGTTCCCAGGAAGGACAGACAACATGTTTCTAGACTCTCTCCCCACCATTAGAGTCTACTCTCCCCATGCTTGGCCTTCCTCAAAAGGAAATCACGTAGCAGTCCCAGCGAAGAGTTAACTTCTTCAACACTGGTCTGAGGGACACCAAGTGGGGGCTTGCTGTGGAAAGACTGTGGCACTGACTGAATAGAAGTCTACGAGGCTCTTTCTCCACACATTGTTGTTTGGCGCCTTCAAGTAAGTTCTGACTCATAACGACTGTGTGTATAACAACAGAATGAAGCACTGCCCAATCCCGTGACATCCCCACTACTGCTGTTTTGCTGGTGCAGCCACTCTGCCCATCTATCTCACTGAATGCCTCCCGCTTTGTTGACGATTCCACTTTTCCAAGCATGATGCCCTAGAGACTAGCCTCTCCTGGTACGCCTGAAGCCAAAGTATATGAGATGAACTCCTACCATCCTAGCTACTAAGGGCACGTCGGTTGCACTTCTACCAATATAGCTTCATTCTGGTAATCTGGTAGAGTTTTCTTTGACAGCACCATGAATGCAAATGCATCATTTCTTCTTTGGGTTCCTTATTTGTTATCAGCATCCACATACACATGAAATGACTGAAAGTATCACACTACCAATGTAATTATGAAGGCTTGACCACTGGGGGAAAACCCTATTATGTGGGTAGCGCTAATGGTTATGCTCCCAGCTGCTAATGGAAAGGTTAGTAACTCAAAATCCACCCAGATGTACTTTAGAAGGCCTGCAATCTAAGTGTAAAAGATCACAAACATTGAAAACCTACAGAGCATAGTTCTACTTTGAAATACACGTGGCAACCATGACTGGAAATTGACTCAACGACAACTGGTGTGTGTGTGTGTGTGTGTGTGTGTGTGTGTGTAGATTCTTTTTTTTTTTTTGAAAATGGCTTTTATTTGATATCATGATCCAGCACAAGAAATATTCCCAATGTAAATGAGCAGAAATCATGGTTGTTGTTGTTAGGTGCTATCAAGTTGACGACAACTCATAGCGACCCTATGAACAATAGACTTGAACCCTACCCTATCCTGTGTATGCATCCCAATTGCCTTCAAGCTCTAGCCCATTGTTTCAATCGGGTCTCCACCTTACCCGAAGGTCATCCTCTCCTTCCCCAACCATCTACTTTTCCCAGTATGATGTCTTTTTCCAAGGACTGGCTCCCCCTGAAAACATTCCCAAACCACAGAGTTAAAAAGGGAATACATGAGGTAAAGCAGAACTGGAGTTATGGAACTAGAAGTAAGACTCAGTAAATTAATAATGCTACAAGCACAAAATGTCTTCCCCCCAAAGTCCATTTTCATTAAAGAAAGGAAAGAGGAACAGACAGAATGAGAGCACTGAGTGTTCGCCAACTCTATCTCTTCACTAATGTGGATTTTTGGAGGAGAAGTCTCTAATCTCTTGTGCAAAAACTACATCCCAGGACAAGACTCAGCTAAACAGTTAAAAACAAGAAACAAAGGGTGCTCGGGGCAGAAACTAAAAATTAATTAAATTAAGTTTCCCCTAAACCAAAACTAAACCCACTACTATCAATTCCATCTAACAGGGGACAGAGCAGATCTGTCACATAGTTTCCAAGGCTATAAATCTTTATGAAGTAGATTGTCTTATCCTTCTACCACAGAGTAGCTAGTGGGTTCAAACTAGCAACCTTTTGGGTATTAGTCACTCTGTTTTGCTACTGGACCACCAAGTCCTGGAAGCTTAGTGGTAAAGAGCTGTTCTGCCAACCTAAAGGCATGTAGTTCAGTTCCACCAGCTGCTCCACTGGGTTACAGATAGGCAATCTTTCCCCATGCAATTTACAAGTCTCTGAAAGCTCACTGGAGGGTCAGCTGTGGGCGGGTTCCCACTCAGCAGTACTCAGTAACAACTGTGCCACCTGATTTCCTTTCTCTAGGCAGCTCTTGTTTTTATTGGTTTTCATTCACTTAGTCAAATATTTTGTTTTCTACATTACAACTGTACAATGCCATTATTTACAGTGTCTTAACAACTTTTTGATTTTGAAATAACATCCCAGGCTCACAGCCATATCACCTTCAACGTGCTTAATCTAATTTGAAATAATATTCAGGCCTCATTCCTGCAGCAACCAATATAAATGCAAAGCAGAAATGTGGTCTGTTTGGAGAGAAAGGGAGCTGGAGGTGGGAGGAGCTGTAAAATGGCTGAATCAGCAAAGCTTCCTAATGAATCTTCTTTTCTTCTGGAGAACAGAAACAGCCATCAGCAGCTCCAGAGGGCACACAGAAGTCTTCTGTCTCCCTGATAGTTAATGTTGGGACACAAAGCAACCCCTGGGCCCTGCCTGGCAGATGTCGGCTAAACTCCCTCCTCAGACGTTACCAGTAAGTAAGGTAATCTCATGAACAGTACAAAGACCTCCTAGAAGCCTTCGATCATTTCTCCTTGTCCTCCCCTCCTTCTATCCCACCTAAAGATTTCTAAGCAAGAAAAATAAAGGGGGGGGGAATGGTGTGGATATAGGTTACCTGGTAACTGTGCTTCAGAGAAGACTCAATGAGCATCTTTCTTCCCAGATGCCCCACTGTTTTGGTCAGAGGGGGATCCAGAAGAAGGATTAAGGGCTGCTGTTTCTTGGAACAATAATCACCTCAGACCTGAGGGAGAATGAGATCATGGACACAGACTGGACAGTTAAATCCCCTCACCCCACTGCTGAGGCGCTTTTAAAAACAAAGGTGCTGGGAGACTTGGTTATCTTCTGATTGCAAGGTTCCCCAAAGACCAAGAACGTCAGCACAGAAAACAGAAAGCAAACACATTCCCTCTCAAGGGATGAAAACTAACATGGAGGGAAGGTGTGGCACCCCCTGGATTTCCCAGAGGCCCACACACATCAACACCAATTGGTTCATCTTTTCAGATCAGCTGTTCTTGCAGACCTCTGCCTCAGGCTCAGAAAATAACCCCTTCTAGGCTGGGTGTTTCATGGGCAACTGAGAGTGTGGTTGAAAAGATAGTAAATGCATAATCCAATCATGCATGCTGCTTTTAAGATCTTATCTAAAGTATTTTATCTGCAGTAATGAAACTGTTTTTATTGTTATGTGGACTCCTAACTTGATAAAAAATAAATAAACACCACCACCAAAACCCCCAAAACACTCAATGCAAGACTAATGCCTGTAAGCAGTTACTGGTAACATCTAATTCTTTGACCCCTGGAAGGCCAAGACCAATAAAACTTTATACACATGTTGTTGTTGTTGCTATGTGCCATCGAGTCGCCTGCAACTCATAGCGACCCTATGTACAACAGCCCTAAACTCCGCTCTGTCCTGTGCCAACCGCACTGTCTCTGACACTCCCATCCCGATTATTCCAGTCACTGAATCAATCCACCTCATAGAGGGTCTTCCCCCCCTGCGCTGTCCCTCCACCCTCCCAAGCATGATGTCCCTCTCCAAGGACCAGTCCCTCCTGGCAACATGTCCAAATAGAACCTTATTTAATCCTAGTATGAAATGGTTGGAATAAATCTCACCCTACTCTTGGCACTCTCTGCAATGCTAACTCAAAGCTGGCACCTCTTTGGAAGTTTGAATCCAGCAGCAACTCCTCCAGAGAAAGACGGGCAATCTCCTCCCATAAAGATTTACAGCCTCTGAAAACTGCTGGAGGGTCAGCTATGAGGCAGTTTTGACTCAAAGGTGATGAGTTCTTTGAGATGTTTCAGGAACCAAAGCTCTCAGGTTTAATGACTCAAGTTCTCACAAACAATTTGGAGGTATAGAACAAGAAGCAGTGTCACATGCCTCCGGGGCACCCAGAGCTGGGGGAAGGACTGTAACACCATTCTTTCTTATCTTGATCCACTCCAGTCCAAAATGAAATTTTCAAGTTGTGATGCCAAGATTTTCCTTCCTCCGAGATAAACACGCAGCCCGAGATGGTCAGGACAGTGCTGGTCAGCCAAGGCCTGCTGAAATCCAAGGCACGAGGAAAATCATTCTGGCACAAGGGGTCTGGCACCCCGGCCTCCCACACACAGCACAGGGGCTAATTCCCTCTTTGTTTCTGCTCAATAATCAGAGTCAAGTTCTCGCCCACTTTCTCTGTGATATTCCCAGAAAAGGCTTTTCTGTAGGAAGCACATTATTGGTTCATCCTCGATGCCTGTTGCTGCGTGTTACATCATTCCCAAAACATTGACTTTTTTTCCAAGAGAATAATAAATTAATAATAATAAATCCACTGTACACAAGTACAGGAGCTTTTGTATATATGAGTATATAATTTTTCTTATTTAAATTACTTAACTGTTCCCTTTCTAGGCATTGCTTATTGCCGGGGAATTAAGCATTAATTTGACATTGAACATTTTGTTCAGGATTAGTCAGTTTAGGTTTAGTCATTATAGAATTTGTATATACCTGTGGTTCTCCATATTTTCTAAACCTTGCTGCAGTTAAGTGTGCTGAGTTTGTTTGGGCTGCTCTCATTTGTCTCTTAGTCCTTCCACACCATTTCCCTTTGGGTTCTCTGCCATCTTCTGTTTATGCCTTCTGGTCTCTTAGCTGCTTAGATAAGCAAAACAATGCAAACCCCAGACTTCCAGGGTCTCTACTTTTCCTAACTGTATTTACAGTACACAGATGCAAACTGAGGCTTCAGGTAGGGTGGCCTTGTTCCTGGCTGCAGAGCCGGCTTCAGTTTGCATTTCACAACACATCATGTTCCATCTGTTCCCGCCAGAAGCACAACACCTGGGATGCAAGATGACAAGAGATTCTGATTTCTTTTTTTGGGTACTGTTCTTATTTCATACCCTTTCCAAATCCTCTCTTGAATGTTTTCTTTTCCTACCTAGTTCCATATTCTAAGTCTACATCCTTTTACCCTCTTTTTTTGACAGTCTTAGGTAAAAGAATGGGAACCCAGAATATAAAAAAAATTTACAAGGCATTTCTGTGTCCACAATATCAATATAGCTCACAATAAACAAAACAAAAATGAGTAAATATATATACTCTGAAAAAAATTAGAAATAAATGCACATTCTTTTTCTTCTCTATTTTTTTGTTAGTCTCTCCAAGAAGTAGAAATTAATGTCATAGATATTGCTGATGAAAACTTGGCTCCCAATAGGGAGGGCATCTAAGGAGAGGCAGCAATGCCAGATACTGGCGCCAATGAGGTGGATAAGCAAATGAAAGGTTGTTTCTTTAATCTACAGCTACTACAGTGTTTTAAAAGGAAACCTGGTGAAGGACATGTGATAAGTTTGGTTCATAACCAATTATGGTCATATTGCAAAGAAAGAAACAAGAAGCAGTCATTCAAACAGAGCTGGGGCTATTTTCTGGTTTAAAATCAGGAAAGGTACGCATCATTATTGCATTCTTTCTCCATGTTTATTCAATTTATATGTTGAACAAATAACCCGAGAAGCTGAACTATGAAGACAAGTTCAAAGAAAAGACTCATCAACAACCTACATTATGTAGTAACATAACTCTCCCTGCTGCAAGGGAAGAGAATTGGAAGCATCTACTAAGCAAGATCAAAGGCTACATAGCCTTCAGTATGAATTACACACAAATACAAGAAAACAAAAATCCTCCCAGTTAGACCAAAAAGTAACATCAAGATAAATGGTAAACAGACTGAAGTTGGGTTTTACTTATTTAGATCTACAGAAGAAGACTCAATGCCTTCAAATTATGGTGCTGAAGAAGAGTCTTGAACATACTATGGACTGCTAAGGAAACAAATCCATCTGTCTTGGAGAGGGTGAAACCTCTCCTAGGAGGCTAGGATTTTGAAGCTCCGACTCACATAGTTTGGGCACATGGCCAGGAGGGACCGGTCCTTGGAAAAGGACATCATGCATGGAAGGGTGGAGGGACAAAGCAGGAGAGGAAGAGTCTGGATTAAATGGATTGATACAGTGACTGGGGCGATGTGGATGGGTGTATTAGAATTAGTGAGACTGGCTCAGGACAGGGCAGGCTTCAGAGCTCCTGTACATAGGGTCACTATGGGTCACAGATGATGACACATAACAACAGTCAACATCCATGGAAGCAGCAGTTTAGAACTCAATGTATTGCATTGGTCAAATCTGCTGTAAGGACTTCTTTAAAGTGCCAAAGAGCTAGGATGTCACTTAAAGACTAAGGTGTGCCTGCCACAAACCATGATATGTTCAAGTGCTTCATAGGTATGTAAAAGTTGGACAATGAAAAAGGAAGACCAAAGAGGAAGTAGTGAATTTGGATTTGGGGATTGGTGAAGAACACACCATGGACTGTCCAAGAATGAACAAATTTGTCTTGAAAGAAGCAGAGGCAAAATGTTCTCTAAAACCAAGGATGATGAGAGTTTATCTCATGTCCTTTGGACATGTTATCAGGAGGAACCAGTCCCTGGAGATGGAGATCACGCTTCGTAGAGTAGAGAGGCAGCGAAAAAGCGGACACACAGTGGCTGCAACAATAGGCTCAGATACAGCAAGGATTGCAAGGATAATGTAGGACTGGCTGGGGGCTTCGTTCTCAGGTACACAAGGTTGCTGTGAGTTGGGACCTACCTAACAGCATCTAACAACAACAGGAATAAAGGAAAGGTGGTGGTGCACTGACTGGTCAGGCCTCCTTAAAAACAAAGAGCAACATCTACCTCGTTCTTTTCGTCCACCAAGTGCTTTTCTCTGTATTAATTCATTTGAACCTTGATGACAGCGTTCCAATTCTATGAACTCTCATGAATTGGCTTCTTAATGCCAAGTCCTGTTCTCTAATTTGATGCTGACAAAAATATTTCCACTCTCCATGCACAAGAACATAGCCATTTCTGTCTTCATGATGTGATGAGCCCCAGAGCCAAGGAAAGAACAGTCTACCTACGCACTTGAGAAAGATGTGTATTTTTTTTTCCAGGCACTAGGATAGGGACTTTTATTTTTTTAAAAACCCCTGCCATGAAATGAATTCATGGTGACCTCATATAGCAAAGTAAACTGCTCAGAGTTTTTAATGGTTGATTTTTTTTTCTTCTTTTCAGAAGGAGATCTCCAGCCCTCTCTTCTGAAGTGCCTCTGAGTGGACTTGAAATATCAACTTTCCTGTTACCATGCTACTGTACCAGCCTGGGAATCCATTTAAGGTAGGATGATTTGAACAGTTTCCAGAATTTAACCCAGAAAATCAGTGCTATTTAACCCAGTAAAATCACTTTGATCAACTGAGCATTGAAAGGAAAACATGCATGGGATCAAGGAATAGGAGTAGCAATTCCTATCCTGAAAAGCAAACAGTTTAATGGTTTGATAGGGAGACTTGGTAGTTTTGATACTGTCTCATTCGGGAAACTTAAGTAGCAGTGTTTGACACACTGAGGTGTTCAATCAATATTTGATAAAGGAATGAATAATAAAAAATGGCTAGGATATATTGAATAACTTCCCTGGGCTTGACCCTAATTCTTTAAAAGCATTATAGTAAGTAACCTTCATATTAGCCCCGTAGATAAGTGCCATTCCTATTTTACTGGTGAAGAAACAGCAGCATAGAACAGTTAATCAACAGCCCAAGAATCGGCACAAGGAAGTAGAGGAGCTAAGATAGAACCCCAGGTGGTCAGTCTCCAGTGCCCAGGCTCTTGACCAACAGGTCATTTTTTTTTTTTTTAACTGTCAACAACTTCATCTTACATTAATCCACAGTTAACAACATTGGTACCAGTAGTCAAGAAATCAGGAGATATATTGCAGTTAGGGAACCTCTCCAAATTTTTATTTTATTATTTTTTTGTTGTTAATTGACAGTCTATTCATTGTCCATTTTTTTCCCCCATTTGCACTTTTCTCCCCTCCTAATCCTTTCCCCTAGTACACTACCCTCTTGGAAAAGTAAAAGAAAAATTCTTTCATTGTTTTACAAACCCTCCCCCAGGTTCACTCCACTATGCAGCCTTTGCTCTGGACTCCTGTCATGACAGAAATATCTCTAATCACATATCGCTTTTAAACAGTTTTCTCCCTCATCTGTTTCAATGCAGTATGCATTATTGAACCCATCTTTCTCAGTCTCCCCCCAACCCCGATGTCAGTCTTGTTTTACAACAGTGGCACCATGCAGTATTTTTCCTTTTGTGACTGAGATACTGCACTCAGCATAATATCCTCCAGGGTCACCCATTTTTAATAATATTGCATGAGTTCCTTGTTTTTCAATGCAGCGTAATATTCCATTGTGTGAATATACCACAGCTTCTCTATCCATTCATTTGTTGATGGGCCCTTAGGTTGCTTCCAACTCCTTGCTACTGTGAACAAAGCCACAATAAACATGGGTGTGCATATATCTGTTTGGATGTCAGTTATGGTCTCTTTGGGGTATATTCCCAGTAGTGGAATTGCTGAGTCAAATGGTATCTCTATTTGCAACTTTTTGAGAAAGCACCACACCACCTTCCATAGTGGGTGCACCATTTTACACTCCCACCAACAGTGAATAAGGGTTCCAGTTAGTTTCTCCACAACCTTGCCGGCATCTGTTGCTTGCTGTTCTATTACATTTTGCTATTCTGACTGGGGTGAGATAATATCTCATAGTTGTTTTCCAACAGGTCATTTTAAAAGGCAACAATGAAGATGGGTGAGAGTGAGTTTGTTGGGGGTGTGTTTAGTTTGAGGTCTCTGCGGGATATGCAGGTTGCTCTGTCCAACAGGCAGTAGGTTGGGCCAGGAGCCCAGATCTGGGAGGCATGAGCATATTTTTAGTTGATGCTCTTGGGAACACAGTTAGAGCCACTTGCCAAGAATAGTGTTGGGAAATGCCACGGTATAGAGTTCCTGGGAGCTGCAAGTGCTTACTGCATGCAGCTGTTAATGGAAAAGTTAGGCCTTCAGGCCCACCCACCAGTGCCTCAGAAGATAGGCCTGATGATGCAAGTCCTAAATGCGTGCTATTGAAAACCTGTAGAGCTGTTATACTCTGTCGCCATGAGTGGAAGTCTGCTTGACAGCAAATAGAAAAGATGGTCAGGCAAAGGCAGGACAAAGAGATGAAGCAAAAGCGCCAAGGAATTAGTTATTGGTGCCACCTCCTTTTCTGCTTCGATTCCTCCGCTCACCAGCTGAGGCTCCCTGTCACTGACACGGACACAGTTCTCTGGCACCGTCCTGACGTGCAAAGCTAGGTTCACCTCTACGCAGAGAAGAAGGGAAGAAAGAATCCAATGAGATCATAATTCACACTTGACTTTCAAATTCGACACAACACGTACTGCATGTGACACATAGATCCCCTACAATACAGTACATGGTCTCAGGGCACCGCTCCTTCTCCTGTTGGAGTTCTGGGAGACCAATTGTCTATTGTTGTAAGGTATCAGAGGTGGCTCTCCCACTTAGCCACCCCACATACAACAGAAGGAAGCCCTGCCCAATCTCCCTTGTGCTTAAGCCCACTGTTGCAGTCACTGTCCCAATCCATCTCATTGAGAGTCTTTCTCTCCTTTGCTGACCCTCTATATTTTTCCAAGTGTGATGTCTTTTTCCTGGTACTAGTCCCTTCTTCTAAGGAGCATTTTGGCTGCACTTCTTCCAAAACAGATTTGTTCCATATTCAATATTCTTCACCACCATCACACGTCAAAGGCATCAATTCTTCTTCAGTCTGCCTAGCGGAGGAAGATCAACAATTCTCAAGTGTTTAGCTACCCTACAATCGCCTGAGAGGCTCAATTAAATGCAGACTTACCAGGCTAGCCTCAGAAATTATATTCAGGTGGTATGGACTGGGGCCCGAGCAGTACAGGTAATAAACATTTTCTTGAGTAACAACAAAATAATAAATGACTATTGAAAACTACCTTCACATTTTTTTATGTTTGTTATATGTTAGCCTCCTGATGTCTGAACATAATGCTAGAATTATTTCCCTTGGGAGTAAATGTGATAATTAAAGGCTCAAACAACTTTTCCTGCTTATGTATTGATTTTTGGAATTATTTGACAGGCTTAGCCGACATTTAATTTGCCTTCAAACTCCTGCCATTTATCACAGCCAGGAAAATGTCTGAACTTTCACCTTCATCTGTTCCTGTTCAGACCAAATTATCACACTATTCACCCTCAAAATCAGAACAAAATCAAGTTAGGTATTTTTGGTATCTGATCAGGAAATAGAAAAAGCGAGAAAAAACCCACAAACAGCTGACGTGACACATATTAAACCTCTCACTGTAGTAGAGGTAGAACTGATTCACAGCTGACCCTCCAGGGGGTTTCACGTTCACAAAGATCCTCCGTACACCAGAGCAAAACCTTGCCAGTCCAGCTCACCCTCACATTTGCACTGTGTTTAAGGGTCTTCTTCTACTCTGGCCCTTCTGAGAGCACATTAACCCAGTCAAGTCATTGCCGTCAAGCCACAACTGGCTCATGGCTGACCCTCCAGTGTATTTCTGAGGCTGTGAACTGCACAGGAGAAGACTCCATCATTCTCCCTTAGAGTCAATGGTGGATTTGAACTACCAGAGAGGCGCATCCTTTAGTTTAGCTGCATAACCCTCTATGGACTATGCCACCAGAGTTCTGCTTCTCTGAGACAGTTTGAATCTATTTCCCCCTGAGTAAAATCCATATTTGAATTGTGGTGCTAATAAGAATGTGCAACATTAATGAATGAAAATTAACTTTTCTGTAAACTTTTGTTAAAAAATCAAAATTTGTATATATATAATGCAGAATATGCTATGGATTTCCAGAGGAATAAACAAATCTATATTAGAAGTAATACAACCAAAATGTTCCTTAAAACCAATGTTCATCGCAGCATTATTCACTGTCACAAGAACATGAAAACAGCCCAAATGTCCAACCACAAACAAATGGATTGAGAAATTATGGTCCATTCACACAACAGAATACTACACAGCATGCAGGAGCAATGATTTTGTAAAGTATTACCTAACTTGTGAGGGGCTGGAGAGCATTATACTGAGTGAACTAACTCAGTCCCTCAAGGATAAATATTTTATAAAACCATTATTATAGAATGAGTAGAAGGCTCCAAGAGGGGTGGGGTAGGGTGGAAGCAGAGGGATGAGGGTGTGCAGGGGGAGGGGCGATTAATTATGGAGTTGTACAATTTGATAGGTGGGGGCGTGAGAGAAATTGGAAGATTCTGTTCTCGAAAACAGTGTATTTGTTCAGCATTTCTTAAGCTCAAGGAACTGAAGA
>NW_006400021.1:3536567-3540700 GCF_000299155.1 Elephantulus edwardii | reverse complement strand
CAGAGAGCTGGACAATGACTAGGGAGGATAGAAGGAGAATTGACGCCTTTGAGCTGTGGTGCTGGAGAAGAGTATTGAATGTACCATGGACTGCCAAAAAAACAAACAGATTCATCGTAGAGAGGATTAAACCAGGCTGCTCCTTGGAGGTATGGATTCTGGGGCTTCGTCTGACATACTTTGGACATGTTGTAAGGAGAGAGAGGTCTTTAGAGAGGGACAGCATGCTGGGCAGAGTAGAGGGACAGCGCAGGAGGGGAAGACCCTCTATGAGGTGGACTGATTCAGTGACTGGGGCACTCGGGATGGGTGTGTCAGAGGCAACGAGATTGGCACAGGATAGAGCACGATTTAGGGCGGTTGTACATAGGGTCGCTATGAGTCGCAAACGACTCGACAGCACATAACAACAACAACAACAAATAAACTAGTATAAAAAATGTCAACTTGGGGAGGGAGAAGGGAGAGAGAGGGGATAAAACGTGCAACAAAGAATGAATGAAAATCTAACATTTCTGTAAACTTTTGTTAAATCACAACTAAAATGAAAAGTTTATTTATATTTTTTTTTAAAAGTAAGGATAGCAGATGTCAACTTTCATACTCTAGACATGTCACCGGGAAACCAACTGTTAGGAGACAACATCATGTGTGGGTAAGGGTCAGTAGAATCAGGCGGGCCCTCGCTGGGATGGGCTGACACAGCAGTCACAACAAAGGGTACAGGAACAATCATGAGGAATTTGTAAGACTGAGCGACATTCCGTCTGCTAACTGCACGGTTGTTATGAGTCAGAGCCAACTCAATGGCAACTAACAACGTTTCTGAGCAGAATGAGGGAAGAGGCAAATCCACCCACCACGGCTGCATCAAGCTGGGTGCAGCAAACATCCTGGCCGCCTGCCGGCAAGGACCTTACTCACATAACCAGGATCCTGACCTGAGAGGACGAGGCATAAGAGCTCAGATCTGGTCTTAGCTGATGATACTTCAGGTGACACCACTGCAAACAAGCAATGTTTGTGAGTGCCCAAGTCTGTCCTCCAACCAATATGAGTAAGTCGGTCACCTCCTTTAAAGCACTTGATGTAAGTCTCATCCTCACCTAAGGAACCTGTGACTTTTTTTGTTGCTTTGGTTTTGTTTATGTACTGCCTCCTTTCTCCAAAGGTGAGAAGGCAATGGCTAATTTTTACAGGCTGGTTGAACCAACACCTGTACCTTTCCACTTCCTGTTGTGTCTGTTCTATTAAGTCATGCTCTGATGCTTGGCTGCCCAGAAAAGTACACTCAGTTCTTAGTGACCTTGAGTCTTTTCTCTCCCAGGACGTACGAGAAACTCTTGATACATCAAGGACAAAGCTCTGATTACTCTTTACTTTCGTGTTCTTGGCCCATGGTTACACATTTTGTGTCTGCTGACCCAAGAGGATGCCTCTCATAAAGAGTTTAGTTCTCAGCTTCTCTCAGCCGGATGCTCCATGCATTGGACTGTATCTGAAGCTCAGTCTGTCCATTTCCAAATGTCTTTCCTTTAAGTCCATCATCCACACCTGTCTTTCATTATTACCACCAGAAGTGCAGCTTTGATTCCTTGCTGTCTTCTAACAGAGAAGAAAATATCGTATTTGCTCATGCTTTTCTCCTAAGTATTACTAAGGTTTTCTTATTCTAAAGTGTGAAGAAGGCAGTCTTTTCCCCACCTCCTTCCCATCCATGGTATCCTTCGCTGCTTGCCACACATAGTTCTGATAAGCAGCAGTGGGAAGACTTTGCAGACATAGAAGGCAGAAAATACATATTCAAAGAACCTCCTCTCATTAAACTTTCCCTCTTCGTCCCACAGCAAAATCCAAACTCTGTATTTCAGTAGTAAAATAGTTACTAAAAGGGAGCTATTGCTTGAATAGGCTGGTCCTTGGCTGGTGCAAATGGTTAACACCCTCCTTATCCAAACGGAAGTTCAAATCCACCTATGACGCCTTGGAAGTAAAGCCTGATGATCAACTTCTGAAAAAAATCAGCCACTGAACACTTACATTCTTCTACACTGGCCCATGTAGGGTTGACATGTGTCAAAAATCAAAGCACAGCAACTACATAAACGAATGTCATACTCTCATAGGAACCAGACACTGCTAAGTTCACTGTCTTTCAATTTGCTGTTTGCTTTTAGGAAGGATAAAGAGCTAAGAAGCCATGGTACTGCTAACTAGAACCACATGAGAAATCATGCTTTAATGGGTAAGAAACAGGTCCCTGGCTTTCAATTCAGTCACTGAGACTTTTCACCTAAAAGCACTCAGCCAATGAGGCGTATGATTAAAAGCTTCCATGAAATAAAATGGTGATCTCAATGCTGTTGCAGTAATTTATACTAAACAATCTAAATTTTCAGAATATCTAAATAAATCAGATATTCATGTCAATTGATCACTGCATTCACTCCCACTTTGTAGCCCTCTATCCCGGCGGGTAGTTTGCTTGATGGTAGTTCTAAATAAAGGGTGTGTTGCATCATTTAATGTCCTCCTACACTGAAGGCATTAAACCTGCTTAACTCTGTCTATTCCTTACAAGTCCCACTCACATCCTATTTCCTCTGGGAACAGATCCCCATCCAGAGTTGTCTCTTCCCCCTCAAATTCCAGCAACAGTTAAATGGCCTCTCTCTTATACAAGTCAATTAAAAGTATGCAAGTACACCTAGTCCTCATTGATCCACATTCTTATTTTTGACATTCCCCATTGACAAGAGTGAAGAAATCCTACTGTCCAGCTATTTTGTGCATTAACAATGTACATTTGGCAATAATGAAGGAAGAATTATGAGCTAAGAGTGATGTTGGCTGTAATGGTTAAGGTTATGTGTCAAGTTGACTTGCCCATTATTCTAATTGGTTTGGCAATTTTATAATGATATATAATATGACAATTGGCAATGACGTAATTTAGCCGTTCTGAAATGATGTAGTCATTCTCCATCTTGTAAACTAAACCGGTCACTCTTATCTTCCCACAATACTGATTTCTGCAAAACAACCTGATATTTGGAACCTAAATGCGTCTATCAGTGAGGACTGGGTGCATTTATTTGAGCTATTGTCTTCAACTAAATAATAACACTTCAATTAACAAAATGCTTTTATATACTTTCAAGTACAATATCTTATTTGAACTTCCTTTGAAGCTGACAATAAATCCTGCCTAACCTATCCCAGTCTTCCATGTGTAAGCATTCAACAAATCCGATAATAGTCTTTTGCAAAACATAACAAAAATATATTGTCTTGCAGGAAAAGAAACCTAAACCCACTGCAGCTAAGTGGATCATAGCCCACAGCAATTCTCAGTCAGTTTCCAATGCTGCTTGTCTTCACAGGAGGAAACTGCCTGTCTTTCTCTCATGGACTGGCTGGTGGATGCAGCCACTGACTTTGTGATTAGTCCAATATCTTACACACAGTTACATACACACCCGCAACGAAATGGTGAGTGGGACCTAGTAGAGATTAAAAGTCAGCCTTTAGAAATGAACCATTCAGGTGATCTGAAATATACACTCTTGTATCATCATCAGGAGGGCATTCTGGTAACCTAGTCCACAGGGTGGTGCTGCTAGCTCAAGCCACTCTGGCGTTCACGACCACTGGTGTGTCCGCAGGAGAAGGATGTGTAATCTCCTCTCAAATTATTTACAGCCTTGGAAAAGCATTGGAGGTTTAGTTATGAGTCAGCTCTGACTAGATGACATAAGAGGTCTTCTCACTAGGAGAAAACCCATTCATTGTTATAGGAAAACAGCCTAGTTCTTTTTAAGAACATGTGATTAAAACAAAAAAATTCCAACAGTTCCAATGGTTATTGGGTTTCTTTGTCTGTTTTAACAAGTACATTGAATTTTGCCTTTGTTCAGCCAGCCATCTTTTATAATTCCTTAAGGAGTTAACAGAGGATCTTTAGAAGGTTTGATTTGGAGTTTATCTTCAACTACAAGGCCAATATTAAAGGAGAGTTGCAATATATCCCTCAACCAGGCTTTTTTTTTTAAATTTAGGTTGTTTATTTTTCATTTCAATGAACATCTACAGAGATTTTGGGATTCCATTCATTCATTGTTGCACCCTTCTCC
>NW_006400021.1:3489948-3536412 GCF_000299155.1 Elephantulus edwardii | reverse complement strand
ACTTCAATGCCATAAACATATTTCATCCAAGCTTTTTATGGAAGACTTTTTTCTACTTTAACAATGTACTTATTTATTTCTTTCAAATTGAATATATTGACCTTTTCTGAAATTCTCCCAATCAAAATGTCTGTAGATTCAGGAAAACTTGATATAGGGAAACAATACATAAAGAATAAATTCAGAGCCATATGCTTAATTACTGTTAACAAGCAGAGATTTGATTCCGATACTATGCAGCCATATGTGGACATAGGACATTTTCAAGACACTGACAAATGTTTTTGGAACCAATAGCTCCAGCTTTCCTGAGAAACAGAACCTGAACCCATAGGAGGCATTCAAGTAAATTTCACTCTCTTCTATCTTCTTTTTCAGAAGACTGAAATTCTAGTTTAGAAGGAATTTGGAGGGGAAGAAACATTTATTCTAGAGAATTCCCCTGATGATCTCAAGTGTTTAAGAAGTAACAGATTTTCATAAGAAAGTTTACAAGCAGGAATCACTTTTGCATTCCGATCTTGCCTTACTTCTCTTGGATATATTTAATACTCTTGAAATATATTCAGCTATACATGGTAAGCCAAAGGAGTGCTCACTGGGAATTACCTTTTGCTCTCTCACAAATAAAGCAATGAAACTTGTGAGCATGTTTGGTTCCTACAAAAACGTAAACAAGTAAACAAGCTCTGGAAAAGAATGGCTCAAATTGGGCTGTGTGTCATCTCTGACGACCATGCTCTCAGAGCAAACATAATTGAAAGAAATAACATCCAGTTCCTCTCCAGAAAGGAACACCCAACACTTCTCTACTTATTTTGGATAGAGGCTGGCATGTGAGAAGCTAGAAAGGTGAGACAGGGCACACAAACATTTTACGGGTGAAAGTGACTCAATTGAAGCTCAGATACTAGAATATGCATTGATTCAACATCACTGGAGGACAGATACAAAGGTTCACCTGTTAACACTTCAATCCTTGGGATTTTGATGCCAAAAATAAAGAAACGTATAGCAAGAGAATTGATGCCTTTGAGTTGTGGTGCTGGAGAAGAGTGTTGAATATATCATGGACTGCTAGGAGAACAAACAGGTGTCCTGAAGAGGGTGAAGCCAGAATGTTCCCTGTATTCAAGGATTCTGAAGCTTCGTCTTGACACTTTGGGCATGTTGCAAGGAGGGACTGGTCCTTGGAGAGGGACATCATGCTTGGGAGAGTGGAGGGATGGCGCAGGAGAGGAAGACCCTCGATAAGATGGATCTATTCTGTGAGTGGAGTGGTGGGAATTAACGTGTTTGAGACAGTGAGGTGGGCACAGGATAGAACGGTGTTTAGAGCTCTTGTACATAAGGTTGCTATGAATCGCAAACGACTCAATGGCACATAACAACAACAACCACATTTTCTTTCTCTGCAAAACATTTGTGCAACAATTAGTTTCAATGGAGAAGTTATTCTTTTGACACGTTGATCTGTTTCTATTTGATTTAAAGAATGATCTTTAATCAAAAGTATCTAAAGGAACATAAGTTAGATGACCTGACACAAAGAAAACCTATTTCTTTCCTATTAATTGATAGAGGGAGACTATTAAGTCAATTCAAGTGGGCTCGATTTCACCTTTTCCTTAGTTTCCACCCGAGTTTCTTGACACCCTGAGAAATGTCTTGGGTGGGAAAAAACAACCAGTAGGGGGAAAAAACAGCTCATATTTTCTTTTTAGTAGTTGTTATAAGCTAAAAAAAACTATCCTAGAATTTCATCTTAACTGGCTGTCTAGTCTTTGGGTAGGTGGAATTTTGCTTCTGGCTTTAAAAAAAAGAAAATCCTATTAACACAACCCAGGCTGTAAGGCAGATGTCATGAAAGGCGCAATTACACGTAGTGAACGAATCATACCCTTCTGTTCACTT
Source organism: Elephantulus edwardii (assembly GCF_000299155.1). Taxonomy (NCBI): domain Eukaryota; kingdom Metazoa; phylum Chordata; class Mammalia; order Macroscelidea; family Macroscelididae; genus Elephantulus; species Elephantulus edwardii. The sequence continues at coordinate 3,534,498 of NW_006400021.1, read as the reverse complement.
ATTTTCTATAAGCTTTGCATGCAACAGAGCCACCGATATAGTAGAACGCTAAACTGTTTTGCAAATCTGGATTCCCCGTCTCCCTTTGTTCTGCTCTGCTCTTTTGGTAACGTCTACACGTTGGCATCTCTGCGTTGCCTCTTTGGTTTCTGAGTTTGCCCACTGAGCAGTCTCCATTTGAAAGAAAGAAAGAAAATATAGCAATTAGCATATATTATGCGGCTGCAGCAAACCAGTATCCTCACTCCTCAGCACGTCTGCACAACAGAAGTCTGCCTGGCTTTGTCCTGTGTGTTGCTCTGCCTGTACTACTGACAGCCTGCCAGTTGCCAACCAGAGATGCCCACCCCTCCCCTTCATCCTCACCTAGCCCTCCCAGCCACTGCACAGCCCAGCCAGCTTCACTGCATCAAAGTATTTAATGAGCTTTTAATTCAGTTTTGGCCCTGGACTCTGGCCAGCTCCTGCTGCCTGGGGCTGGCATTTCCCTTTATACCCATCTGAGAACAGTCTATTGGAGGATTCATTCTGCCTCACATTATCACAGGATTTGCCGTTTGCCACAAAGAAAGAAGGAAATACCTCTGTGAGCTCGGAAGCAATTGCTTTGCCCTTTCCAGGAAGTCATTATCCTTTCTGCCTCCCAGTTGTTGAGGTTTTGCACTTTTCCCCATTATAGTACTTAATCATGGTATCATGCTTGATCAGCTTATCTCCCAACATGTGGTGCTGGGTCTATTGGTAACTTGAGATGATGAACAGATGAACTTATTTTAAATTTTCATAAAAATACATTATTAATAGTATATTGTTATATATTACACATAGGTTATATAAAAACACATATATGCACGTGTGTGTATATACCTATGTACATGTATATGACAGTTTCTTGGGAGAAAGATAGACAATCTCCTCTCTCAATTACACGCTCTTGTGTAAGAATTCACTTAGGATAGTGATAAAGTTATTGTTCAATAAATGCATAAACGAGCAAATGGTCATTACATCCAATCTCCTTGATGAGTAGGAGAGAAAACTGAGCAGTTTTGACTTTCTCGTGGTTGCCCTGAACTAGGACAAGGACTAGGGTTATTAAGGAGCCCTACTGGTATGGTGGTTAAAGAATTCGACTGGCAGTTTGAACCCACCAGCCACTCCTCAGAAGAAAGATGAAGCAATCTTCTGTAAAGATGTATAGTTTTGGAAACTGTAAAGATTTGGAATTTGGAAGCTGTCAAGATTTAAGGCTTTAGAGTAGAACCTACGAGTTAGTTCTAGGACTACCTAATGAGGTAAGTAATGGCTCTCTTTTATTCACATTTTAACCAGTTAACGTATGATATCTCTAAGCCTAATTTATTCTGGACACCGGGTCTCTGTGGATTTGATCTAATTTGTATTAAGTATTCACTCACACATTCATCTGCTCAACAAATCTAAACCAAACACCTACTATAGGCCAGGTGCTGGGGATTTAGCTGTGGCTAAGACTTCCTCTTTGAATGGTATAACAACTCAACAGCAACTCACTGCCTGCAAGCTGGAACCAAAACATAGCTGACCTTTCTGCTGGTTTGCTCTCATTGCATGAGAGAAGACTGCACACCTTGCTTCCTCAGAATAGCTGGGGAATTCGAACCACTGCCCTTGCTTGGGTTGGCAGCCTAATTCCTTACCTCCTAGGTAACAAGAGCTTCCTAGTGGGGGCACAGGGACAAAAGAAATAAGAAAAATACTTGACCGTGATTAGCAAGGAAGTAAGCTCCACGTGAAAAGAGATTGGATGACAAGTTTTTGACCAAATACCTGATTAACACCAACACACTAAGAATGAGCTGAGGAAATGAAGTTTTACTTCTAAACCGATGACCCTGATGGTTTCTGTGTTTTGATTTTAGCCTTTCAAGGTTCTTAAAATGTATCAAAATCAACTCTAGGGCAGTGTATGATGGTACACGATACAAGTATCCAATTACTAGTAGAGAGAGATAATTGTAAAGAAAACTTTAAAACAGAAAGGAAGGATACAGACGAGAGATTTTTGAGGGGGAGGAGAGGGAATACCAATGAATAGGTTAATACTATCTAAAAGGTAAAACTCTCAAATAAGTACTAAAAAGAACCTAAATCAAGTATCTTTTCAAGAAAATACCTACAACAAGTACTATTCGCCTGACAGACCAAGAGTTCTTCCCCATGGGAAGCGTTAGTTACCTGGGCAAAGAACATCCCACAGGGCACATATGAGAGCTTGAAATGGGATTCCACTCATCTCAGGATGAAAGTCTTATTGAAATTTTAAGTTGTTTGCAGTAGCTTCCTGGTTGCCCTATACTTGAGGTTGTTGTGTGCCGAGGAGTCTGAACAGACCTATGGCTGACCCTCCAGTGTGTTTTCAGAGGCTGTAAATCTCATGGCATGGGACTGCCCATCCTTCTATGGAGTAGGTGGTGGATTCGAACCATATGTCTTTGGGATTGCAGCAAAGCTTCTTTCCATTAGGCCACGAGAACTACCTGCACATAATTCCCTTAATTCTTCACTAATGTCTTGTCTTGGAATGAGCTCTGGGGTCTAACAAGAAAGCTGTCATCCAGCACAAAAGAAGATGACAGTTATCTCCAAGGAAAGAGACAGTGGCATTCCTGGCACCATCTACCTCGTCATCCTCTCCTTTCATTAGCATTTTAACCGGCCAAATCGAGCTCAGTGGCTTTGAATAAAGGAAACACTGCTCTCCAACCCAAGAGGCCCCAAAGATTCTAACCTGTAACTGCTGTGAAAATATAAACTTGAGAGCATAGATAATTTAATCTCTGTCACAGACTATCAATGCCCCTCATCTAGACTATGAAATGCCTTCTCCCTGCTCTCCTTACCTCCAGGTAGATAGATCCCTGTCCAATCTATTCTCCACACTACACCCAGAGGGATCATTTTACATACAAATTTGCTCATAGTGAAGAGCTCAGACTCTGTTAGCAGAATTTCAACTTTACTCCAGATAGGATATAACACCTCAAAAAAGTGTTACCTGACTTCTCAGTTACCCCACCCTTCATCTATAAAATGAAAACAATAGCAACATCTACTTTAAAGGGTTTCTGGGAGACCTAAATGGGTTGATAACTAATATACTTAGCAGAGGAATGGTAAGTAAGTACTTAAGCTAGGTTTTAAATGCACACACCATACTTCATTATTACCATCAAAAACATGTTCTCTTTCTCCCTGAACATTTCTCAGGACTCCCTGGTGTCCTTGAGATAAATTTAACTTTTAACTATGGCTCACAAAGTCATTCACAATCCAGCCCACTATTCAGACTGCATTTCAACATCATGGCCTCTCTCTAAGCTGCAGATATGGGATACTATTTGTACTTCCCAGAAACTATTCCTTTCTATGCATTTTTTTCCAAATCCTTCTGAGTCTTTGCCTACCAAGAATAAGGTTTGTCTCCAATTCACTTGTATGTTTCCTCTTTGTTCTTCTTGGAGAGACAGGACCTCTTTGGGAAAGCCTTTTCCGGATGACCTATTACCCAGAGCACCAGTTCACTTCTGTGGTCACAAACCCCACACTATGCTTTACCACGTGGTCAGCACTGAGACTCCCTGTTATCAGAAATCAGGTTTCCAGATGGAATCAGTGGTTTCTTCCAGATAGGAGCCTGGCATTTATTCATTATTTATTAGTTAAGATGACTGTGTGAAAAACCTTCCTAATAAAACTAGTGGTCTGAGGTTTTCTAAGGAGTACAGAAATCCTGATTAAACAAATGATGTAGAATTGTTGAAGAGGGGCTTTGTAAACAAAGCAAATGGGAGGAAGATGGATTTTGACTAAAAAAGTCAGAGATTTTTTTAAATCTACATAAATTTTTGCCTATAAGCTTTACTCTAATCTATTCATAAAGACCAAAGAACAAGTGGTTTCTATCAACCAGCCACTTTAATCTGGGTAATAAGTAAATTCTATATTTCACCTACAAACATGGAGTTTGACTCTAAACAACTGACAATTTAATTCTTACTGAGTCAAGGTACACTCTCAGGAACTGGGCTGTGAGGAGAGAGAGAGTTCCTTCATGAAGTAGTAGGCCTCCCATCTTTTTTTTTTTCCTGTTAACATTTCCATTTTTCAAGGTAACAGGAATTGTATACAAATGACAGTAGACCCTTGCCTCTTTGCTTTTATCTAAATAAAAGATAAGATGAATTTTCAAGGGGAAAAAAAAATCTATGTACACAGGGACTATATTATCCTTCATCATCTACTTGGAACCAGTAGTTGTGTTGCTGTCACAGAATCAGGAAAGAGGTTGTGATTAGTTGGAAGAGGTACATATGCTGCCCTTATCATTTTACCAGCAAACCACCGGCCATGCAATGCATTAACTGCAGTTATAGCTCCAGCAATTGATGGGCCCTTCACATACACATTGCCCTGAACTGAATTTTTGTCAACATAAATATGAATAACTTAGGGACAGGTATGAAACCAGGACCTTCTGGTCTACCTGCCAGCAGTGTAGAATGGTGGTGCCAGGTACAGAGGTGCTCATGACATGGGTACTGTTAAAAGGGAAGGTTATTTGGCCCAAATCTGAATCAGAGTTACTAGAAGAAGGCTTGAGGTCTGTGATTAAAAAGCTCTAGAGCCAGGCAGTTTTGGGAACTTCTGTTCTAGACACCATTCTAAGTTTGAATGGAGAGCTAATTTCTCTCAATGGCTTCTCTAGGGATCCTTCTTAAGTCTTTGCTTAAGTAATTGATAATGTCGGAAACTGTAATAATCAACTACTTTGGAAAAAGTCCTCTTATTAAATTCTAAATATCTTTAGAATCAAATTAATATTACTTACCAGCAAAGTGATCAGGAGAATTTGTAGTGTGATGTTACCAAGGGAAGAAGCTTTGGTGGCATAATGGAAAGAATATGTGCTGCAATACCGAAGGCACATGGTTCCAATCCAGCAGCTGCTCCCTGGGAGAAGGATGGGCAATCTCCTCCCATGAGATTAACTGCCTCTGAAAACCTGGGTCGACTCCAACTTGATGGTACACAACAACAGTGGGAAAGAGCAGTACCATGATAGATGGTTGAAGAGATTGAGATTGTTAACAATTGAAGCTTGTTCAGTTTCATAATCAACACCGTTGGCATCAGCAGTCAGGAAATCAAAAGACAAATTGCACTGGGAGAGTCTGCTGTCAGTGACATCTCCAGAGTGCTAAAGAGTAACAATGTCAATCTGGAGACTAAGGTGCACCTGATTTAGACCATGGACTTTGCTATTACTTGCTACACATCAGAAAGGTGGACAGTAAAGAAGGATGACAGAAGAAAAGTTGATGCATTAGAGCTGTGGTTCGGGAGAAGGGTATTGAACATACTATGGGCTAGAGAACAAACAGTTCTCTCCCAGAGAGGATAGAACCAAGTTACTCTTTGGAAGCAATGATTTTGAAACTCTGTCTTACCTACTTTGGGCATGGTGCCAGGAGGGACCAGTCCTCGGAGAAGGACAGCATGCTTGGAAGGGTGGTGGGACAGCGCAGGAGAGGAAGACCCTGGATGAAATGGATTGACACAGTGATTTGGGATAATGGGGATAGATGTGTCAGAGACAGTGAGTTTGACTCAGAACAGGGCAGGGTTCAAGAGCTATGGTGCATAAGGTCACCATTAGTCACAGGTGATTGGATGGCACATAACAAGAAATGGGGAAGGAAAGAAATGAAGGGACAATATCTTTCACAAATTAAAAAAAAAGAAAAGGAAGAAGAATAAAGATGGTTTTTCTGAACGGGAAAAAAGAAAATGAATTTGTCATCCAGAGGCCAGGAAAGAGGAGAGGGGCAATCAGAACAAAATAAAACAAAAACAAACAGAGAAAGAATATAGAAAGTCATTAGAAGCAACCATGAGAACAAGAGCAAAAGATTGGGCAGTAGAGGCCTTGTTTTGCTTCATGGCTGGGTATGAATCAAGCTGCCAACCCGTACAGAATGTTGAGCTCTTAAATGGCCCTTAGCACTATGGGTGACGTTCAGCCCAGTAAAGAAGATGGCCCAGCTTTCTGGACACATACACACTCTTGCAGCGAAGGCACAGCATGTGACAGTGGACCAAAGAACTGCCAAGGGGTAAGCACAGGGTTTAGAAAGGCTCTCTGTGTAAGATGATATATAGATGGGACCTGAAAAATGGTGGGTAAAGTGAGGAAGCGGGGCTCGTAGCCATCTGGGGAGAGGCCTGAGGAGGTCCCCAGGGATGGAGTAATCCAGTTTAACTAGATTTCTAGAAATGGAGATTTCCCTCCTATTTTTATAATTGGGATTGTAATGAAAGTTTGTAGAAAAGTTGGATTTTCATTCCTTCATGGTTGCACATTTTCCTCCCTAACCTCCCCAATTCACTTTTTTAAAAGAAAAAAAAAATCACTCTTTGTTGTAAGAAATGGGATGCTGATGACTCTATCCACATTCCTATTGTATAGCTAAAGATAGTACAGTTCTGAAAGGCTAAGTGAATAGTCTAAAGCCAAGCTAACCTCTGAGCCAGGATGAAAAATGGGTATCCCACCACTCACCCTGTTCTCGCCCCCAAAGGACACTGCAGAACGAGGCTCCTCCCGGGAGTGTTGTGACCTCGCAGTTCTGTGATCCGGATCGCCTCACCTATTTCCACCTTCTCTTCTGCAGCAAATAAACGCATTCCACTGAGTGATATCATCTTGATTGAAATAAAGGGTGTTTCTGATTCTTAATCTAGATATTGCTCTGATTCCCTACAGATGGGCACAGAGAGAAGCCGCTCTCTCCAATTCTAAGGTTACCTATTTGGATCAGTGATGGCAAAGGCATGGAATCTCATCCACTTGACTGAAGCTGCTGGCAAAGAGCTGGTCACACATCTCCCCTTCTTTGGTAAATAGAACACCCTAGAAAACTTAACCACCTCACTTAAAAAGCAATTTGAAGTGGAGGCAGAGAACCCTTTGCTTTATAATTTCCTCCCCTTGTTGTTGCTAGCAGCCTCTGAGTCTCATGACCCCGTGCGCAACGGGACTGGCCCACTGGGATCCACAGGGTTTTCACTGGCTGGTTTTAGAAATCAGTAGGTCTTTCTTCCACCTTTTTAGGCCTGAACCTAAAAGCTCTACTGAGCTCTGGAGGCTCAACATCATAGCAACAGAGAAGCCTCTACAGACAAAGTAGTAGCTGTGCATGAAGTGCCTTGGTCAGGTATAGAACCAAGGTCTCCTGTAAAGAAGAAAAGGAGAATCACCACCGCCCCCTCTTCTCCCTAAACACTACAAACCAAACCTCCTGCTGACCACCTGATGCCAATCTATAAGGACCCTATCGGGCAAAGTAGACCACAGGGTTCCAAAGACTATTGTATTTAGATGCTTCCTCTTTCTTCCATTGAGTGTCTGGTGAGTCAGACTTTGCAGTTAGTTGTCCAACACTTAACCATTGCACTACCAAGGTTTATCTTCTCTTTCTTAAAAACCAAACTGACTGCTATAGAATAAACTGAGGAAATCCTCCATTTCCAAGGCAAGAAATCTTTATGGCAAGAGACGGCCTATCTTCCCCCAACAGAGTTGTTAGCTGCTGGACTCCAACCACTCACCTTGCAGTTAGTAGCTAAGCACTTAACCACTGTACCACGAGGGTGCCAGTCAGCCCTTCTCTCTATGCTTCTCATATTCTGCTTTCACAGTCTTCAGACAAAACCCTGGTGGCAAACTAAATGATGGGTGAAATAAAAATACAAACACATTGCGGCTAGAAGGCTTTCAGCTAGGGGCATCACCACTCCTGAGCAATGCTCACTGAGCCAGTATTAATATTCCACTCATGTGCACTGACAAAGCTTCAAGGACTCAAAATGGAATTAGAAGTGGGTTTCAATCGTGAAGATTTAATAGTTACTAATTCCCCACTGTTTTGGATCTCTCAGAATGCATGTAAATAGCAGATTCCAAGCTCCTGAGAGGTGACAGAATTGGAAACAGAAGTAAATATCATGTAAACATCCTTACATGAATTTAGGAATGTTTATGAGCACAGCTATAAAGTGCTGAATGTAGCTACAGGGAGTAGGATAGTGAGCTCTTCATAACGGGCGATAGAAGCCAACTCATTGCTGCCCCTCCCGTGGATTTCTGAAGCTGGAAATCTTGCCCATCTTTCTCCTGCAGAGTGATTGGTGGATTCACATAACCAGAGAGGCCAGCCTTTGGGTTTGTAGTACAGATCCTGACAGAATGTGCCACCAGAGCTCCCTAGACTTGTATGTTGTTGCTGTGTGCTATAAGTCAGAACCAACTCATAGCCGACCCTCCAGTGAGTTTTCAGAGCCTGTAAATCACAAAGGACATGAATTCCATCTTTCTCCTGCAAAGCAGCCAACCTTGAGTTAGCTTAATTTGGAGTTGGCAGTGCAACTCCTTACCATCAGGCCATATGGAATAAAATGATTGCACCAAGAGGCCATTGAGCCAAAGAAAAAGGAGTCAAAGAACAATCACTGAAACATTTGCGAGTCTTCTTACCCAGAGAGATTGGGGGAAGACTTATTTCTGAACACTGTTATCAGTCAGGCTACTCCCAGCCCACATTCAATTCTAAGAGAATAGTCATGGTTGCTTAAATAACTTCAGCTAGTTCTAGCTTGGCAAATAAATACAGGCTTCCAGTACTTGATTAAAAATGTTACTCATTTTTTGGAATCTTTTCAAAAACTATTGGGAAGTAGCTGCAGGAAGGTTGTTGGTTTTTGTTTGTTTTGAGGAACAAAATTGTCCTTTGTTTCATATTTTTAATCCACAATAATCATCCTCTTCCCTCCTCTCTTCCAATTCTCATTAATACCCTAAATGGGAACCGAGATAGAGGAAGGAGAAAGAGAATGTGTGGAAAAATATCTTCCCTCATTCAGTTCAGAAACAATTTTCTTAAAAAAAAAAATTAAAATTTTATATTGACTTATTTACAAAGTTTGAATACATTGTTTTCCACAAAAGATCCTTCCAGAAACATTTCTGCCCTTATCCTCAAACACCTTCGAGGGCACTCTGGTGGCATAATCTATAACACAAAGGCTGTGCTTCTCTGGTGGTTCAAATCCACCAGCAACTCCACAGGAGAAAGATGGTCAATCTCACACGCAATCTGCAACCTTGGAAACCCACAGGTCCCAAACCAATGGTCATGAGTTAGAGTCTGCGTTTCCTCAGTCACTGCATTTGAAACACACATAGGACACTGTAGAAGCTGGGCTAGGCTTTGATTTGGATCTTCTGAGCCTCATCTTCTACCAAGTGAAAGAGATTCATTTCGTATAGGCAGAAGCTAAAACGACAATCAACTAAAGACATGTAAGGATAAAAAGAACAACTTTCTACTAGAATTCACTCCTTTACGAATTCTTTGATTATTGATTCTTAAGTTGCAAAAGGCTCATGAAAAACCCAGACTTCTTCTCCTCTTACAGAATGTGTCGGGGGATAAGTAGCAACATCTTCGGCTGCAAATGACGGGCTGGGTGAGGCAGGCACTGCTAACTCAGCTGAGGAGTCATGGGGATGAAGGAGAATTATAAAAATATTTTTAATGTAGAACAATGAATAAAAACCATAATAGAAATATATTTTTTGAGAAGAATAATAAAAAGATAAAGAATCATTGGAAAAAATCCACCATTAGAAGAAAAAAGATTGTAAAATGGTACCATTTTGTAAAAAACCGTTCTGGAAGGCATGCTACCTCAAACAGCTGAACATAGAAATTCCATATGACCTAGCTATTCCACTACTTGGACTATACCCTCAGAAAATGAGAACTGAAGCACAAATGGAAATTTGTACAACAATATTCATAACAGTATTATTCACCATTGCAAGAACATGGGAACAGCCCAAATGTCCAACTACAAACAAATGGATTGAGAAACTATGGTACATTCACACAGTGGAATACTATGCAGCACGCAGGAGCAATGATTTTGTAAATTATTACCTAACTTGGGAGGGACTGCAGAGCATTACTCTGAGTTAACTAACTCAGTCCCACAAGGATAAATATTGTATAAAACCATTATTGTAGAATGAGTATAAAGATCCAAGAGGGGTGGGAGAGGATGCAAGCAGAGGGATGAGGATGTGCAGGGAGAGGGGGCATTAATCATGGGCTTATACAATTTGATGAGGGGGGGGTAAGGAAAATTGAAAGAATCTGACTTCTAAAATAGTGTATTTTAATTTTGTAAATAAACTAGTATTAAAAAAAAAAGAATGTGAGATAAACTTTCACCATCCTTGCCTGCAAGGGGAACACTGGATGTACTTCCTCTAAGACTTATTGTTTGTTAATCTGGAAGTCAATGGGATGGATATTAGCTATTCTTCTCCACCACCACAATTCAAACGCATCAGTTCTTGGACTGTCACCCTTATTCATTGCCCAACATTCAGATGTATAAGAAGCAACTGAAAATACCATAGCTTGGATCGGGTGCACCATAAAATCACATCATTAAAATACCAATAAGCAAGCTCCACATTCAGTTACCTGGATGCTGTATTTAGAAAATCAAGTCACATTTTCCAAACACCTCTCTCCTTTCCTCCAATTGTGTTAGTCACCTGGACAGTGGTAGAAAACAGGACAGGATTTTTTTGTTGTTGTTAATGCTTATTTGTCTACCATCTGCTACTTGGATAAAATGCTTGCCTGTCAGATACTGTAAAGCTGAGCTTTCAAATTAAGACAGACAAGGAAGAAGGTCATCCACTTCCAAAATAACAGGCCTTCAAAAAACCCTATGAACAAGAGAGTATGCTTAGACTATTAGATACAGCACCGGAGGCTGATATACTCCCAATTGTGGAAACACGGGACAAGATTTAGGAGTCATTTAAAGTCCACATTATTTCAGAGTTTCTTACTGTTTCTTACTATATTATCATAATAATATATCTGATCACAAGGACTATAATGAAACTAAAACCAGAAAGAATAGTAATGAGTAGTATTTATTATGCATTTTCTATATGCAAGGTACTGTTGTAAGCATTTTGCTTATATTATTCTCTGCCCTTTCCAAGTGCTATTTCTCACCATTCAGAAGCAATTTCTGGGTGATGTTGGACTTTGCTACGTCTGAAGGATCCATTAGTGAATGGCCATGTATCTTACCAAGCAGGCATGGGCTGTCTGATCATTTTTCTTCACTCTCACATACTGAGATTAAGAATTCCTTTTAGGTTTTGCTGCCCATTGATGTCCTCCCTAGCCAGCCCCAGGGAGGCGTGAACACCCACAGCTGGCTCTCTCTTCCCAGGAATCCAGCTTGCTGCCTGATTCTTACTGCCTGAGTCCTGCAGCTGCAGCTGTTGACCTGTGTTTTGCTGCAATTTGCATTTCAAACAAGTTAATAAAAGCAATGAACTAAATAATAAATTGGATATTTGTGTTCAAAACAGTAATGACAAAGGCCTTTGATTAACCTAAAGTACCACAGGAAAGCAGCTCAATAATGTCGCTAATGGTGCTTTATACACATACAGAGCCTTTCGACAGACTGTCTCGGCATCTTTACAAACATTCCAAACTAAGTAAAAAATGATATCTTTGGATAGGAAAACTGGGTCAAGAAATAATAAATAAAAACCCAAACGTTACTGATTTGTATATGGTTACAATTAAAGTCAGCCGTCATTCAGCCATCTGTTTACCATATATTTACTGAGTGCTGACTAAGGCCTGGGCACTGTGCCTTCAGCCTGTTGGGATTGATGTGAGGATCTGATTTACAGGCCACTGCCCTGGATAAATAATCCTATGGTCTGGCCTGCGATGTGCTGCTTATCAGCTCTGACTCATGGCTTCTATTGTCTCCCTGGGTCTCAGTGTCTTCATCTAGAAAAGGAGGGCTGGGACTGGACTGAACTGGCTCCTTGTTAAGAGTGCCTTTCTTCTCTGATATCTGATGGTACCTTTAAAGTACTTAAGAGAGCTCTGGTGGCAAAGCCTGTAGGGAGATGCACTGTTAACTGCAAAGCCAGGCCTATCTGACCTTTGGAAACCACCAGCAGCTCCACACGTGTACAATGTCAGTATCTCCCTTTGTATTTCACAGTCTCAGAAAGCCAATGGAGGATCAACCTTGAGTTCTGACTTAAGAGTAATGAGTGATGAGTTAAAGTACTTAAGGAGCCCTAGTGACATTGTGGATTAAGCATTGGACTGCTAGCCAAAAGTATCTCCCAGTCAGTCATTCCATGGGATAAAGAAGCAGTTTGCTTCCATGGACCCTAAAGGGGAATCTTTGTCCTAGAGGGTCCTATGAGTCAGCAACCCTTTAATGGCTATGGGATGGGTTTTGGGTTTGGGGCTACTTTGCTCTGTGTCTTTGTGTGAGTCAAAGAAAACACTGCTTCCCATGCTATATAAAGAAAAGTCCAGCCATGAAAGCTAGACCCAGCCAGGGATGTTTAATTCCTTACAACTTTGCTGGTCCTGGTCCCTTTGTGTGTAAAATGGGGATAATGGCAATGGCTGCCTGTAGGGCTGCAGAGAGGCTTAAATGAGCTGATGCTGACAGCCACTTTGGAAAGCACCACATGAATAGGGGGTAGCGCTCACATTCCTGAAATGCAACCTCACACTTCTGAAATGTCACGACCCTCCTCAGGACCTCACACTCCTGAAATGCAATGAACCTCCCTCCTCAAAACCTCACACTCCTGAAATGTTACAACCCTCCTCAGGACCTCACACTCCTGAAATGCTACGACCCTCCTCAAGACCTCACACTCCTAAAATTCAAGGACCCTTCTCAAGACCTCACACTCCTGAAATGCAACGACCCTTCTCAAACTCACACTCCTGAAATGCAACACCCCTCCTCAGGACCACACACTCCTGAAACGTAACGACCTTCCTCAGGACCAGAAGGCAATTGCTCATTTTTCTACTGTCTTTATGCAGCTCTGTCATATTTTATGTTTTTCCTACCCAGCCAGCACACGATGGTTTTTATTATGTGGACACACTGTTTCACTATCCGGTTGCATTTTTTTTTCTTTTTAAGAAGATGAGATTTCAAATTTTTTCTGTCTTCATCTATTGTTTCTTGATCCACAAACAAACGTAACATTTAGTCAGGCAGATGTCTGTTTCCACTCCTAAATTCCACAAAGTATTCCTGGCTAAAAACCTTGATCTCATTCCAAGAGGGGGGTTTAAGAAATTCCATACGTAAGAAAGTGAGCCTGAGAGAAGGGAGCAGTCGGTGTCTCTGGCACACGTCTGCACCTGCCAGGCTGGGGCTTCCCTGGTCTCCACTCAGTCTACAGCAGCACATGCCATTACAACAAGCAGTGTTTTAAAAGCACAGGACATGAGGGTTATAAAAAAGTTGTCTCTTGTTGTTGTTCTATCAAGTCAGAACACTGACTTCCCAGCCTGGAAATTGTGAGGAGATTGCCCATCTTTCGCCTGCAGAGCAGCTGGTAGATTCGAACCACCTGCCTTTGGGTTGATAGTGCAACTCTTTACCACTAAGCCACCAAAGCTCCTAACAAGCTAGGTACAGAACTGCCATACTTACTATAGGCTGACTCATTGGAACCCATAATTGAGTTTTCAAAACATTCTCACCGTAAGCAGAACTGATCAGGAACTATTAGAGGAATTGATCTTAGGAAAAGGAAAGATAAAAAATGAGAGGGAGATGAGAAAGGGCAGTATCTACTGGCCCAGAACCAGTGGACTCGAAGAACAGAGATGCTAGTGAAGAAAAAGTAGCTCCAAATTTCCCAAAGCCAGTCCCGGTTAAGCATGGAGGTCTTGCAGGACCTCCATCTGGCAGGAGATGGGGTCTGTTTACTCAGGAAAACCCTGGCTGGCAAAGTTCTTGAGTCCAGCTGGGGTGGGATGCTGGGGAAGGCTGAAATTATAAACCTCACTGCTCCAACTCTTGCCTGCTCATGACCATCTGTACTGGCCAAATTAATTAAAAGTTGTCACAATTCCCCTTCATGTTGTGTAGACACACCTCTGTGTCTGTTTGCAAATAGATGAAATTGTTAACAGCAAACTGGAATGGAACCAAAACCTGAATTGGTCCCAAAACATGCCAGCCTGGGATATACTTGAAAGAAAGTCCCTCTGGCTGTGTGACATCACACTCGTGCACTAATAATCTACTCTCTGGCCCTAAACCCTGTTCCCACTGGTCACACATCATTCGGGAGACTCCCAGGTCTCAACTGTATATCCGTTAGGAGGAAATCAGGGAGTAAGCTAGGAACAGAAGACAAATAATAAGAAAAAGGAATCCTACAGTGAGAAAATGAGCAAAATAGTATAGTAATCATGTTACTGGAATTCTGATGATCTCATGGGAAAAATTTACTGCTGCCAACCCAGAGGCAGATGGTTTGAATCCACTAGCTGTTCTGTGAGGGGGGGAAAGGGCAATCTCTTCTCATGTGATTTAAATTCAGCCTCTGAAAACCCACTGGCAGGTCAGCTATGAGGGGGTTCTGATTCGAGGGCAAATAACAACAACAACAATAATGATAATGATGCACCAATATATTGTAGGAGTTTGTTTTGTTTTGCTTTGGTTCAATATGTCAGAGATATGCCGGGCATTTCAATCAAGAACAGCTTCGTAACTCTTTCTTATTGGAGTTTCGATTTGTAGGAGTTAATAAAAAACTATGTTTCGACGATCACTGTCTCAATCTGAGGGGAAGAAGTGTTTAAAGTAGACATCAGGAAAATCACAGCGTAGGTTTTGGCAGGGTCTCTGTCCAGCACACAGACCACTAACTCTCACAGCTGAGATCTGGAGACATCCTGTCACTTGTGCTGTCATTGGTTATTTACAGTAAGTTGGTGGTTTCCAAACAAAAGAAAAATGGTTTTCTGTCTGTCTGTGTGTTTGTCTCTCTCTTTCTCTGATCTCCTCATTCAAAAGTGAACAGAAAGAAGCCCAGTGCGTAAAGAAGGGAAAACACACTGAATCTGAGATGCTGTAAGACTGACACTCCTAATGCTTGTCTTACTTATTTGCCGACCCAAGGTCCCCACCAAAGCCATACAGCATCCAGCTGCTGCCTATATCATCACCACCCTGACACGAGGCCTCACTTCTGCTTGTCTTTGCTTCACTTGAGGAAGACTACTGGTGGAAGATTGGAAATGGCAAAACCACACTGCTTCTAACAAACACTTCCAAGATGTTTGTCAATCAAAGGACTTCATACTTTTAGCATAACATATTGCATTGGAAATGTTTGCTTTCAGGGACCTCTCCAAAATCCTGAAGAACAAGGATGTCAATTTAAAGAACAAAGTGCCCCTGTATTCAAGCCATGGGATGACAGAAGAACTGAACCTTTGAGCTGTGGTGTTGGAGAAGAGCACTGAATATCTTGTTTGCTGTCAAAAGAACAGACAGACATGTCTTGGAGAAAGTGCAGCCAGAGTGCTTCTTGTAGACAAAGATGACAAAGCTCCATCTCATATACTTTGGGCACATTACTGGGAAAAGCTACTTCTTGAAGAGGGATATCATACTTGGAAAGGGTCAGGGGCAGGGAATGAGAGGAAGATCCTCAACCAGATGGATTTACACAGTGACTGTAGCAATGGGCTCAGGATAGGACAGGGTTCACCTGTTGTTCATAGGATCACTATGAGTCATGCTTGACTCAACAGCACCTAACAACAACAATAGGATGTCAAAAATGGACTGTTCTGAAGCAGAAGGTGGTTCCACATCTATGTGAACCAGGAAAGTGTCCAGTACAGAAGCCAAGTTTCCTATGTCCATGGCTCTCATTAGGTCTGTCCTGTGACAACACTGGCCACTGTGAGCCACAAAAGTCTGTTCCCACGTGGTTCAACAAAGCCAGCATGTCTCCTCATGTTTGTAAATGGGAAAGAAAGACAAATCTGTACAAAAAGAGTCAGCAGACATTTATCTATAGCACACACAAGGTAGCTCAGCAAATACTTGTGTAGAGTCTGGTCAGAAGTCATAGGAGTAGACAAAGCAACAGTACAATTCCCTAAATTTTGTTTCTTTATACCCACTCCTGGGACTCTAGATAAGCTTTCTTCTCAGACTTCTGACGGCCTTGGTTTCTTTGTGGCTCGTCTGATGGAGCCACATTCCTGCTTCCTGTTACAGCAATAACCTGGATAATAGCCATGCTACATCGACCAGTTACCCTGAAGTGGGTAACTCCAGAGGGCTCTCTCCACTCAAAACAGTATTTTCTAACAGAAGCAGTATTTTTAAAAATCTGGCTCATCTATAAGAAATGTCTTAGAAAATAAAGAGTTTTTGATTTTCTAAATACTTCCATTTGTCTGCAATTACAAAATATTGACTTGTCCATTCTGGTAGAAGTGATGTTGCTATTGTACAATGGTAATTTCTGAGTTTTGCTAAGAGCGAAGATGGCATCATTACATTATTTGGAGATGTGTGCAAACATTAGAGGAGGCTGGGTGAAAAGTAAATGGGAACACTCTGCATTATTTTGTGATTTTTTTTCTGTAAACCTAAAATTATTTTAAAATAGAAAGCTTATTTTGTGTAAGAAAAACTAGGAAATGCCTAACATGATTGAAAACATGTTTGGCCACAGAATAGTGGCTATGGCATGACAACTATAGAAGCACAAAGCCCGATGCCCCAGGTCCCGCAGGCTCCCGGAGCAGCCCAGCCCAGCCCAACCCACTGTGGCCTGTTTGAGGTTGTCTTTCTGGAGGAGCAAGGCTTCATCGACACCTTTTCTAAGCCTTTGAAAAACCCTTTGAGAGTCGATGCTCGCCCGCCCGCTGGAGACAACCAGGATGCCTCTAATGAAGAAGCAGTAGCACTTACCTGCAGCTCCTTTCCTCAGAAACAACCATTACTGTACATCTTGGATCCTATTTCCTTCAGGCACTTTTCCATATGAATCTTTTTAACCTAGTTGAAGGCATTCTGATACATCAACTTCTTGGTCCTGTTTACGTCCATTAACGTGCTGTCAAATATTATTTTCCTCACATTAATCCAAAGCTTTGTAAATGCAAGGCTTAACTCCACACCCTCTCACACTACTGTGTGGGCAGCTGCAGGGTTTACGTAACCGTACCAGCAGCTGTGCCCTCCGAGGGCATCCAAGTTGGAGCTGGTGGATCCAGACCTTAGAGTTCTCTTGGGGAAGTGGGAGGAACAGGTACTGTTCCCGATCTCCTAAGCTACAGTGACTTCTCATGAGTTAATGAGGCAGAGCAGGCTGTTCCAGAATGTTTGAGGCCATTCTCGCTTTGGAGACATTTAACCATGCTTGGAATACAATGTCAGTCATCACTGGACCAAAACGGAGACTGAGGTGCAGAGAAGGCTGCACTGCTTCACAGAAAACAGTAAATGAATTCTAAGTGAGTAATTAGTACTCATTCAGTACTATAAAAATAGAAGGTACTGAGACCTATAAATGACTATATTGCATTAATTAAATGAGGCAATCCACTTGAAAGCTCAAGTATGCCACAGACTCATCAATGGCCCAGGCTTAGCTCCTACTCTGGAAAATGGGATCCCGCAGGCTTCACCCACTCAGGCGCACATGTGGCCAAATCCTAAAATAAACTTAATTCCGCTGAGATTTTCCTCCCTATTGTGCACTTAAGTGGCTACATCAATATTCAGCAAGAAAAACCAAACATACACAGAGAAGTTGGCTTAGAGGAAGAAATTTAAATGTGTATTTTAATTTCATCTGCTCCACTTCCTCCCTTCTGGCTTTGAGGAGTATCTGGAGCTGGAAGAGGATGAGAGAACTTCTCTTTTTATTTCTTTAAATTTTTTAAAAATTATTATTTTATTATTGTGTGTGTGTGTGTGTGTGTGTGTACCGCCAAATCAGATCTGACTGGTACAGGAGGAGACTGTCCCCTCCTTTCCCAGCAGAGCATCTGGTGGATTTGAACCATGCTCCTCTGGGATAGCAGTGCAGCTTCTTGCCACTAGGCCACCAGAGCTCCCCTAGAACTTCTCTTTTGCTCCACTCCTTTCTTATACCTTTCATTCTGTGTTTCAGTCCAGAGTTCTGACTAGAAGTCCACAGGAGCAACAGAAGAGAACAGAGGTGTCCCCACTGAGCAAACGGACTCATCCAGAAGGCCTCCTGGGAGACTTGTTTGGAAAATCAAGCCCACCTCTAATCTTAGGAGGCTGGACCAGAGTCCAACAACAAAGCCAGCAAACCATCTAACACTTCTTATAAAGGTCAAGTTCTTCAGATACAGGTTGACATTATACAGTGTAATACATGTATATTTTGAAGAAAGATGAGAGAGCAGTAATTTGCACACCATCCCTCCTAAATCTCAACATGCCTGACCAGTAATACATTTTACCATAGGGGGATAAATCAGTTGGTTGGAAATACTAAATTCTTCCTGAGGTAACTTAAAGGAATGTCACAGGTGGAATATCACATGCTTTTTGGTATAGATTTAGTTGATTCATTCAAGAAAACATTAAATGAACACCTACTATGTTCCAACTGTGACCCTGATGTGCCAAATGCGTTAATGGTTGGCTACCCAAAGCGGACAGAGAGTGGGGTGGAGCTCCCCGATTAAAACAAGCTTGGAAGGAGGAGTGGCATCCACTTCCGTAATAGCTTGCCTCCGGAAACCCTATGAACCTGGAGAGAGGATGAAAGGCACCCAAGCGTCAAGGACTCTCCTTCATAGGGTCACTATGAGTCACCTGCGACTCGACGGCACTTAATAACAACAACTATGTTCCAAGACAACTTACTTGGAATTACAGTCAGGGACCTCTCCAAATTACGGAGGATTACTGATGCCAGTTTGAGGACTAAGGTAAGTCTGATTCAGGGAATGGTTTTCTGACCATTCAGCTACACATCTGAAAGCTGGACAATGAATAAGGCCCAGCTCAGTCCAGAAGAAGAATTGATGCCTTTCAGCTGTGGATTTGGAAAAAGAGCACTGAACATGGACAGCCAAGAGAACAAACAGATATGTCTCAGAGAAGATGCAGCAAGAGTGCTCTCTGGAGGCAAGGATGATAAGGCTTCACCTAGCATACTTTGGGCATGTTGCTAGGAGGGACTGTTCCTTGGAGAGGGACACAATGTTAGGAAGGGTGGAGGGTCAAAGAAAGAGAGGAAGACCCTCAACCAAGTGGACTGACATGGTGACTGCTGCAATGGGCTTTGGTGTGTCAGGAAGTGTCAAGATGGCACAGGATAGAGTTCAGGTTTGCTATTCATAGGGTCTCTATGAATTGTGCTCAATGCTACAGTACCTAACCACCACCACCACCACCACCACAACAACAACAACAACTATGTTCCAAGCATTGTGTTGGGTGTTGGATGTTGGTGGGTAGCACAATCCCTGCCCTCACAGGAGATGGGTCATTAAATAGTGCACCATTAGAAGATGCAGGGTGCTATCAGGATGCATAATGTTTAGGAGATAAGACTCAGGAATCTGTGGTCTTTCAGGAATCTGTAGTTTTTCTGTTCTGAGAACATTCACCGTTAGCACAGTTCTAGAAGAAGTGCCTGATTCCCCAGCCATGTTAGCAAAGGGTTCTGAGTGTCCGCCCTTCTCCATCAGAGTCCACAAAAGAGGAAGGGGACTAAAAGAAGACTTGAATGAGCTTGTGCATTCTCAGGGGTGCCTGGGTGCCACAAACAGTTTCAAACTAAAAGGCTGGTGATTCAAGTCTGCCCAGGGGAACTTCTAAGAAACCACTCAGTCATTACTTCTGAAGGATCCCAGACACTGAAAGACCTGTGGAGCACAGTTCTACCCCATTCAACAGCAACTGGTTGTTGTGTGTGTGTGTGGGGGGGGGGGCTGAGCACACACATAGCCTGGGGGATGATGGAAAATTCCATGGAATAAAGCTTCAACAGTGGCTTAACTAAATTAAATAGGTTCTTTGAAGTGACTCCTATATTTAAAAGTTCTATCTCTGTGTGCTATGGATCATTTGCTCTAAACTGGATATAACATCATTTGGGGATGTTCACGTCTCTGCAAAAATAAAAAAAAAATTTGGAAACCTCTCTTCTTCTTTTTTAATTTTTTTTTTTTTTAAATCACTCTTATGAACTCTACTCGGCTTAGTCTCTTTTTACTTCTCATGTTAACTCTTCATTTGGGTCCGGTAAGCTGGTTTTATTTTTTGGTCTATAAATCTGTCAACAAAGACAACAGGCCAGGCCTTTCTCTGATCCATTTTGCAGTCAGCAGGTTTCCCAGGCAACAGCCACCAACCTTAGTCCATCCAACAGTCACCAATTTTCTCCCCTGACATCGCCTCCAAGTCCTCCCTTCCCAGCTGGTCAGCAGCTCAGCACTTCTAATCTTCTGTCTGGAGGGAGCAGAGGACAGGCAGTTGTAGGCAGGACCCATGATGACTGACTAATCCATCACTCAGCAGGTGTGCACAGCTCTGAGCATCCTCTTCCAGCTTCACTCTGGGCGTCCAGAACTGAGTCGCCACATTCAAGGCTTGCCTTTCTTTCCTGCAACCTCCCCCTCCTACATTTCTTTTTTAATCAGTGGAAAGGATCCATCCATAATTCCTATCACCTGAAATATAAATGAGTACAGAGCTCACGATGGGGCAGGGACTAGCCATCAAGAGAAGCCTCTCAAATACCGCTTCAGCAGCAACACTGCTGGATTCAGGTTTTGCAACTGACCAGCTGTGGTCAAATCATCTCTGACTTATGGTGACCACATGAACGTCAGAGCACAACTGAGCTCCATAAGGTTCTTATACGTTGCTGCACACTTTTAAATTGACGACCGTGCTTAGAAACACATTTTGCCATCATTTGTGGCAATGTGTTAATGGCTGTTCTGTTAGCAGCAGACCAGCAGGCCCTTCTGAGGTATCTCCAGGTGGATTCGAACCTCCAACATTTCCATTAGCAGAACAGCATGTTAATTGTTTTCACCCCCAGGGATTCTGAAAGAAATTTTAGTTGCCCCACAAAGGGGCCCATGCTGCACATCAAAAGCATGAATTTCCTGTCCTTGGAATTTATTTGCTTCAGACTTACAAGGTCCTCAACGATCAATAGCACAGTTTGTACTTGAGGGTCTTCAGTGGTAAGAAGTAGGCTCCACGAGGGCATGTTGCCTCCACCACCTACAGGCTGTGTCTCCTTGGCACGCCCTCAAGGATTCTATGCCTCTCAAGGATTCCATGCCACTCAAGGATTCTGTACCTTGGTTTTCCTCATCATTAAAGGGACACTGTGAGGATTGCATCCGTTTACACATGCACATTTCTGAAGGCAGTGTCTGGAAGGTGGTGACTGGATAGTCGGCTCACCTCATCCTCAGTTTGTTGTTATTGTCACTCTCAACAAGAATGCAGCCTAAGGCAGCGGAGTTCACAGAGGAGGGAGGGAACAAAACTAGACTCAAAAGCTGTAGCTCCTTCTGAAAAAAGCAAAGCCTCTTCCCCCAAATATGATTCACCCACAGAAATCCCTAGAAAGGTGGCCTGCCAGAAATTATTTTTAGATTTAATGAAAAAAGCAATCTAGTCCAAATTAGATGAACTGGGTGTCTCTACGAGTCAGCCCTGGGGCGTTGTTCAGATGTTTGGTTCTGGGTGTCATGCTGGGCTGAAATAAATGGATTTCAATGAGTTCATAATAATAATAATAAAAAAAATCCTCTCTCTCACACACTGACAAATCTGGTATTGCCACTTAGCAAGTTGTAAAGACTCCCTCCCTCAAAAAAGCAGATGTAAATTTAACTTAAGTAGCTTTTCCCAAATTACTCAGAGACTCCCTTCTGTGTTCAGGCTAAGTCTCTCCATTCAGACTTCTCTCTAATTCTCACTTTACAAGTTCCTAGGGAGTGAAAACTGTTAAGTATTCAGTTACTAACTAAAATGTCGGTAGTTTGACTCTACCCAGAGACCTCTGAGAAGAAAGGTCTGGTGATACATTTCTGAAAAATCAGCCACTGAAAACGCTGCAGGATCTAGTTCTACTAGTGACCCTCTGGGGCCACTATGTTGTTATTGGGTACCACTGAGTCAGTACCGACCTATAGCTGACCCTCCAGTGGGTTTTCAGAGGCAGTTAATCGCATGGGAAGTGATTCAGAATCAATTAAACAGCAACTGGCTTGGTCCCTCTCACCCCCTATTTCACTCGTAACTGAAATTTAATGGATTTAGTGGATAGTTCATTATTGGACCGAGGTGAAATAATGCATCATGCTTTGTGCATAATGAAGTGAAATTTCTGAGACAATAGAGATGGCTGTATCTGCAATCTCACAGCAAGGTCCTCCATGCTTCCACCAGGCAAGATCATAATCAGTTAGAGATTTAGGACAACTCAATTTCCCACCATCACTGCCTAGTGCCTTTAGGAAATCCACCAGCCCTTCACTGCTTCTTGGAGGAGACGCTTGGCATCTGAAGGGGATTTTGTCAGGTAAAATTAGGCCACTTCTGAGCTGTGCAACACTCCCCATCAAAATTCTTGCTGATTATGCAAACACTGAATAATTACACTGATTCACGCATTATACTCCATCAGAATGACAAAGCATCCGCACTGGCACCCATTTCACTTTGCTAATGAAAACCACCATGCTTTTAACACCAACATCCATCAGGAGAGAAAAAGAACTCACTTACAGTAATGACAGGTGCACGACAATAAATACAGCATTTTTTTTTTTAAGTATGTGGGCTGCCACCCAAGATTAAAATCATTTTGTGTTTCCTATCATTCCCTCTCTTGGTGTTTTTCTGAGGTTTGATAATTTCTTTCAACAGAGAAATCAGAGGGCTGATGCAAGAAACTGCCAAGTCCCAGGAGAGTCATCTACAATTTCATCCTGTGCTGGCAGGCAAATTCCACCAGGGGTTTCTATCACTTTCTTTATGGGGTAATGCCTCTTCCCACACATCTCCTCATCCCATGGATAAGTGTGTAAAAGGGCAGTTCTCAAAAAAAAAAAATCAAATGAAAGGAGACGAGGTGGGAGTGTGTCCCAGGCAGTGCCCCCACAGCTGTAGAGAATGGGATCGTCATGAGAACAGAATGTAATTCACTGGGTGCATGAGAGGCTGGCGGGGATGGGCCCCACTAAAAGCACGACCAGCAGCAACAATCCAGCAACTCAGATGATGAGAAGAATAGAGCAATTTTTGTCTTAGTTATAAGGGATTTATTCTAGTATTTCTCCATCCAACCTCTAGCATCACCAAAGCCCACTTGCAGTAATCAACCCTGTTGGACAGGGTACAACTGCCCCATAGGATTCCAAGTCTGTACAGCTTAATGGGAGCAGCTGGCTTTGGCTTTTTCCCTTAGCTCAGCAACAGAGCAACTCAAAGCCATCCAGTCAGAACCAGCTCAAAGCTGACCCTCCAATGAGATTTCGGAGGCTGGAACAGCTGGTGGGTTTGAACTGCCTGCCTTTGAACTGGCAGCACAACTGCTTACGCACTAGGCCATGAGAGCTGGTGAGTGCAAACCTTCATTTTTTTAAGCTAACAGTCCATATTGTCAAACAATACAGTTGTTTAATTATTTGAACCACCTAGACTAAGAAAAGAATGACTTGATTTATTTTCCTCTAAAAAGCCGGAAGATCCAAGAATAGCATTTCTTTCACATCTCCAAAGATTTTTATGCAGCAGGCCCGGTTCATAAGAAATTCAGCTGCTTGTTATTGTATGATGTCGAGTCAAAACCAACCCATAGCTGACTCTCCAGCAGGTTTTGAGAGGCAGCAAACCACACAAGAGGAGACTGTCCTTCTCCTACAGAGCAGCTGGTGGATTCAAACCGTGTGCCTTTGAGAATGGTCACCAGAGCTCCCAAATTCTGCTTAGAATTCAGTTAAAAGGGGTGGGAAAGGGGAAACATATCCGAGGAGACAAAACTGGTATTATGGAAACACTAAACCCCTGTAGTACTAAAGCCTAGATTCATAAAGCACTGAAGTTGAGACCAACCTAGGACTCAAGTTCAAGGACTTTACTCCAGGGAGACAGACTCCTCTACATCTCCTCTCTTCTTTCAATCAGAAGTCTAAACAAACAGTTTGTAGGTTTTGCTGTCTATAAAGGTTTGCTCACTATTGCCTAGATCTGTGGTGGTTTGTCTGTCGCTATGATACTGGAGACCATGTTGTCAGTAATCCAGACATCAACAGGGTCACCCACAGAGAACAGGTTTCAATGGAACCTGAAAATAAATTAGGAAGAAAGGTCTGGTAAAAGTCTCAAAAAAATGACCTAAAAAAAATTTTAAGGACCACAACAGAACAAAGATTCTCACCAAAGATTGGACCGATTGGCAGCATCATGATGGATGGTGAAGAGACTGAGATTGAGATTATTCACAGCTTTAGTTTGCTTGGCTCCACAATCAATACTCTTGGCATCAGCAGCCAGGAAATTAAAAGACGCATTGCACTGCCAAAGTCTGCTGTCAAAGACCTCTCCAAAGTACTGAAGAGAAACTATGTCACTCTGGAGACTAAGGTGCACCTGATACAGGATATGGTCTTTGCAATCACTTGCTATGCATCAGAGATCTGGACAATGACTAGAGATGACAGAAGGAGAATTGATGCCTTTGAGCTGTGGTGCTGGAGAAGAGTATTGAATATATCATGGACTGCTAAGAGAATGAATAGGTTTGTCCTGGAGAGGGTGAGACCAGATTGCTCCTTGGAGGCAAGGATTTTGAAGCTTCATCTGACATATTTTGGACATGTTGTAAGGAGGTACCAGTCCTTGGGGAGGGACATCATGTTTGGGAGGGTGGAGGGACAGCACAGGAGAGGAAGACCCTCTATAAGGTGGATTGATTCAGTGACTGGGGTAATGGAGTAGGTGTGTCAGAGACAGGGAGATTGGCACAAGATAGAACAGGGTTTAGGGCACCTCGACGGCACTTAACATAACAATAACAAGACCGTGATGGAAGTTGTGTCTGTAAAGTTAGGAAACGTTACACAAGAGTCACACAATGGCTTTGGACATACCTGTTGTGGAAAGATGATGCGGGACCAGGTAGTGTTTCATTCTGTCACACACACACAATTGTCATGAGTCTGGTCTGACTTGATGATAGCTGAGAACACATGTGGACACGTTATCATGAGGGGCCCATCCCAGGAGAAAGACACCATGCTCGGTGAAGAAGAGAGGGAATGAAATAGAGGACGGCCTTCAATGTGATGACTGACACAATGGCTGCAACAAGGGCTCAAACACAGCACATTCTGTGAGGCCAGAGCCGGACAATGCAAAGGGACACTATGAGTGGAGTCAACTCTGGAGTCAACTCGACGGCACCTACCAACAGTAGCAGCAGGAGTCAGAAGAGGAAAATAGAAGGCAGGAGACTTGGAAACTAGTACACTGGATGTAGCTTTAGAAGAAAGCAGCTCACATGATACCAAGTAAGCAGACCAAGTAAGAGCAGTGTTTTCAAAAAGACCCACACATTTCAAAAAACCAGAGGAACAGCGATTGTTTTGTGCGGTAGCAAAGCAATAGGCTAGTAAGACTCAGGGGGTGCTGACATAATCCAGTTGCGCACATTCATAATGATGACCCTGAATTGGATATTAAAAGGCTGGATTCTGTTCAGTGTCTCAGACAAGGCCTGGCTGTACTGCCTCACCCTGCAGCCTTAAAAAGGAAATGTGTTTGTTTGCCACGTGGATTGTACTAAATATTCTTTTTTATATTTGGCATCTCAATGCGGCAGTGTACTCTTCTGCTATGGGATGCTCACAACTAATCTTTCACATGCATTTTTCTGCGTATCTTGGTCAAGCGAACATTTTATCAAAGGCATCTGTAAAGATTTCCTCATGCCAAATCAGTACTTGTCTTTCCATAGCAATTACACTACATGTTTATAAACACACAAACACAACTCGAGAATTTGAAAAAGACTATAAGAACTGATTGATACAGTAACTGGGGTTATGGGGGTCGGTGTGTCGCAGTTAGTGAGACTGGCTCAGGATAGGGAAGGGCTCAGAGCTGCTGTACATAGAGTCGCTATACATCGCAAGTGACTCAGTGGCATATAAAAACACAATAACATACTATGACAAGTTTGAAAGCAGGAGTGGCATCCACTTCCTAAACAACATGCCTCCAGAAACCCTATGAATGTTGATGTTGATAGTTGTAGAGGGGCTTCAAGCCTTTTGTTCATAGGGTTGCCATGAGTCACGCTCAAATCAAAGGCAGTCAACAACAACAGAACTGAAACATATCCATTCGTCAGCAATCAGGTTTTTCAGTATGAACTGCTCATGAGGCTCAGAGCATCTTGAGTCGGGAAGATGAATTGTGAAGGTGGGCTAAGAATGATTACAGCTAGTCTTCAAATCACTGCACTATGCTATGCCTCAATTTCCCCAACTAACCGAGAAGAAAGAAAGAGGCAGTGTAAACAATGGTTGGAAAATTTAAAATATAGACTACAGCTCATATTTGTATGCATCAGAGAACCGGACAACGACTAAGGATGACAGAAGAAGAATCGATGTTTTTCAGTTGTGGTGCTAGAGAAGAGTCTTGGACCGCCAAGAAAACAGGTCCGGAGAGGGTGAAACCAAGTTTCTCTTGGAGGCTAGGATTTGGAGCTCTGTCTCACATACTTTGGGCACATAGCCAGGAGGGACCAGTCCTTGGAGAAGGACATCACGCTTGGAAGGGTACAGGGACAGCACAAGAGAGGAAAACTCCAGATGAGATGGATTAATCCAGTAACTGGGGTAATGAGGGGGTTGGCATGTCAGAATTAGTGAGACTGGATCAGACAGGGCAGGGTTCAGAGCCTGTGTACATAGGGTCGCTATGAGTTGCAGGCAACTCGACTTCACACGATAACAACACTCCATATCAAAATGCCCAGAACTACTTAGGCTGTGGACTATTTCTCATTCTCTTTATTGTTTCATTTCAAGCCTCTTAATTCTAACCAGTTGCCATCAAGTCAACTGTGACTCCATATGCACTAAGGTAGAACTCTCTCTATAGGTTTTTCATGGGTCTTTTTTCAGAAGCAGATTGCCAGGCCTCTCTTATAGTGCCCCTGGGTGGGCTCAAGCTGACAACCTTCCAGTTAGCAGCCAAGTGCTCAACTGTTGGCGCTATAGAAAGACTTGGACTTAGATCTGAATCTCTGCAAAGCATCTGTGACAATGAAATGTGTATAATTTTACGTAAATACTTTTAAAACCAATTTTAGAGGCTTGATTTCCATTTCCTTACCTCCCTCCTGGTGAGCAGAGGAATTGTATAAGAGGAAGCTTTAAAGACAAGCTGTATTGATGTGTTGATGGCAACAGGACCCAAGGTGAGGCAGTGGCAACATAGCCATCCTATCTGTACCACGAGCCACGAAACCCATTACCATTGGCTCTCCTCCAACTTCACTGGGTTTCTGAGGATGTAAATGTTTATGAAGGAGATTACTTGTCTTTCTCACATGAAGCAGCTGCTGGAACAGAGCTTCTAACCTTTTCGTTAAGACTATAATACATGACACAGTACTCCATGGGACCTGAGATCACTCCCTTCCACTTTGACTCTGAAGGAGCTTCAATCTCCCCTCAGCCTCCAGCTGAAGTAACAGGAGGGGGCTGGGGTCACAGGGCGGGTCTCCCTCACCCTCTCACCATTTTTCATGCCTCCTTCAGGCAATAAGCTGGGCACAGAGCCAAGGGGAGCGAGCCATCAAGCTGTCACTGGCAACGGCTCCACATGTCTCCTTTGCTTCTGCCCTGTCAGCATTTTAGGATTTACTGTTGGGGGATGTGTTCCAGAAATAATAAAAAACGTTCATTTGCAGAAACACGTGGCAATGCTTTGGGGCCTCCAGGTCCCCATGCAGTGCAGCATCCCTCAGCTGAGACAGACCTGGCCCGTCAGCGTGGGCTTCCCTGGTCCAAAGCCTGCAAGATGCGGCAGGCCAGCAGGGACCACGGACATGATGGATTTGCTGCCGCCCTCACTGTAATCCAGCATTAGAGTGGAAAGGATCTGAAGTTGTACTTTCTTTTGCTTTTTCAACCAAGCCTCTTAGTAATAGGATATCATTGCCTTAGGCTTTTCTTTCTTTCCTTTTTTAAAAATTGTGATCCTCTTACAAACCAAACACAAAATAGTCTCAGAACCTCTCCATATAAGGAGATTCCAGACCAAGACGCATTCTGAATGATGTTTATTAGGTTCAATGGGGAAAGTAGTTCCAAGTTACTTTTAAGCTGAGTCATGTGACTCCGGGGACCAAGCGGGTGGGTCACACCAGAAAGAGTTCAACCTCTTGAGTGAGAAAGGTCACTTTCTGGCTACTGGTTAGTCCCTGTGCAATGAGTTAATGCTTTTAAGAGATCTACTCAGCCCCAGGACCAGGGTTGGTCTGCAGTGAACTGCCTACATAAAGGCTCAGAACCCAGTGGTCATTTCATTTTTTTCTAAATGGGCATTGTTGCTGTTGTTATATGTCAGTGAGTTAGAATGGACTCATAGCTGACCCTCCAGCAGATTTTCAGAGACAGTAAATCACATGGGAAGAGAATGCTCATTTTTCTCCCATGGAGCAGCTGGTGGATTTGAACCAAGTGCCTCTGGGCTGGCAACACAACTCCTTATCATTAACCTACCAGAGGACACTAAAAACGCAATGCCAAAATTGCAGGTATTATGGCTTCCAAGCTCTGTTTAAAAACCTCTCAACCACTGCCATCAAGTAGATTCTGACTCTTGAGTGACCCATTAGGACGAGTGAAACCACCCCTCAGGGCTTCCAAGGCTGAAACTTGGAAGAAGGAGAATAACACGTCTTTCTCCCGAAAAGCAGCTGGTGAGTTCAAACTGCCAATCTTCTGGATAGCAGGTGAGCACTTTAACCATTGTGCCACCAGAGACAGAATATTTCCAATCCATGCAAATTCTGAAGTTCTGGGTGTTCACTGCTCTGCCCTATCAGCCACCCTCAGGGGTACATCACAATCGCCCACATGCTGGGCAACTCAAAGACAGAAGACAGGAGAAGGGGGGGGGGAATGGGAGTGAAAGAGAAACGAAGCTGGAGGGCAGGAGTGCAACGTGACAGAGGAAGGAGGAGAGGGAGAGATGACAAGTGGTGGGCGGGATGCCTAGGGTGCAGGGTATTTCACCCAACACTAGCCTGACAACTGACATTGAGTCAGTTCCACTTATGGAGACCCAATATGATGAGACAGAGTAGAATTTGTTTTCTTCAAGCCTACTGCGCAGCTCTGAACTGGTGACTTTTGGTTACAGGTGAGTACGAGCTATTTGTGTTCCTAGGGACCCAGAAAAAGTGCAGGGATCATGCTACAGTGACATGCCGGTGCACGTCTCCATAAATGAGAGCAGGAGGTCCCCCTACTCCACGTGTTGCTACCAAGAGCTGCATCATGGTATAGCCATTGTCTCATTAATGATGCTCACAGACTGATGCTGGGGTTGAGATAGAAGAGGAGATGGACATGCAAGCAGGCCCACTTAGAACTTGACCTTACTGTTTTTCCATGTTGTCTACAGCTGATGGTGAGTTCATTCATTTGCACAGATGCAACATGACTGCTTCCATGCAGACAGACTTACCTCTTTTCAGATGTATTTTTTTTATCTGACTTATTAGATGTGTGTGAGCTTCTCTTTTAATGTGGTCTTCTTTTATTATTTGTGTCCTATTTCTGGCAAAATGAGGTTAATATACAAAAGATCTATTTTCCTTTAAGATTGCTCTATAAAGAAATTTCTCAGTGATATTTCATAGTTCTCAAGACAGTGGTAAGGAATTGGCTGCCAAAATAAAGGTACAAAGTTTGAATCCACCAGCTGCACCAAGGGAGAATGATGAGCAATCTCCTAATCTCCTCTTGTATAATTTACTACCTTTAAGAACCCATCCAAGGGTTACCTAGTCAGTTCTGACTCAATGGTATGTAACAATAATAAGAACAACAAAAAGATAATGTATAATCTCATGTGTGATAGCAAGAGCAAGGTGAGACAGTAGAGATATCTACATGTTTGTACATTTTAGTGCTCAGTCAAAACTGCTGATTGGTTGTTTGGATCTACAGAGGCCATTTAATAGTAGCTAACATTTTGCAAGACACTGAAAACGGGGTTTGTAAATTTTAGACAGCTTTTTGAAACACATAGGACACCATGGGCCCATTTTTGTCCTCTAATGCATCCATGCAGAAAGCAGTGATCCAGCCAAGAAGCCTGCTTATTACTCTGCTAGCTAGTCAACTGTCCACCTTCTCCTGCTCCACATTTTTATATCCATTACTTACATATCCAGGGCCCCATTAGGAGGTATGCCAAAGCCATAAAAACCTTCACACTGGCTGTGAAGAAGAATTATGATCAAGAGCATCTCCATATAAACCCCAGAACATGAATCTAAAACAAACGTTCAGATGAAAATCTTTCAGAATCTATGTCAGTACCATTTTCTTTCTCCAAATATATATATATTTGTCATCAAAAAGAAACAAAACACATGGCAAACTATGATGTAAAATAAAAATAAATTCCATTTTGCATAGGAAAAGTTTTCCTCTCCATTCTGGGTACATCTCCAAAAAGCTCTGTACTAGTGTTCTTGTAAATGAGGGTTACCATATGTTAGCATGGCATGAAATCAAATTAGTGGATCACAAGCAGTATTTTTTTTTAAATAAAACAGAATAGAAAATGTCATAATGCACTACAGATAGTACGGGTAAGTATTCCTTTGTGAAACTTTGGGTTTCAATTTTATATACATTGGGAAGAGTAACCATATAATCTCTTTAAAAGATGCTTATAAAACATTTCTGTATGGTATATAGAAGAATATATTTAGTAAAAATAATAAGATCCCTTGAATTGAGCCTTCCTTATAGATAAATTTTACTGGAGGGTCTTTCTAAAGTGTCACCAATACTAAGTGTGGGATGAAAACTAGCAAGATGATAATGATAAATCTGAGTGTTTATATTTTTTGTGGGTTTTTTTTGCTGTTATGTGCTGTAGAGTCAACCAGGACTCATAGTTTCCGTAGGAACAACAGACTTGAATCTTACCCAATCCTGTATCTTCCTAAGATCTCCACCATGCTCAGAACCATTGTCACAGTCAGTGCCAATCCATCTCACTGAGGATCTTCTTTTCTCTGACCCTCCACTTGCCCTGGCTTCATGTCTTTTTCCAAGGATTGACCTCTCTTGTTAAATGCTCAAAATATGTGAGATGAAAGTTTTACCATCCTTGTCTCTAAGGAGACCTCTGGCTGTATTTCCTCCCAGACAGATTTTTTGATCATTTGACAGTTCATGTGAATGGACAAGATCCTTAACTGTATGATTAACCACCTCTGAAAACCTGCTGAGGGGTCAGTTCTGACTCGATGGTACATAGCAACAAAAACATGTTCTTGTTATAGGCTGTCAAATCACCTGCAACCCATAGCAACCCTCTGTACAGTAGCTCTGAACCCTGCCCTGTCCTGAGCCAGTCTCATTCATTCTGACACACGAACCCCCACTGTCCCAGTTACTTTATGAATCCATCTGATTCAGAATCTTTCTTCTCTGTTGCACTGTCCCTCCACC
This sequence comes from Elephantulus edwardii, assembly GCF_000299155.1. Classification (NCBI taxonomy): domain Eukaryota; kingdom Metazoa; phylum Chordata; class Mammalia; order Macroscelidea; family Macroscelididae; genus Elephantulus; species Elephantulus edwardii. The sequence goes on along the minus strand of NW_006400021.1, from coordinate 3,502,744 downwards.
CTTCCAAGCATGATATCCTTCTCCAAGGATCTATCTCTCCTTGCCATGTGCCCAGAGTATGGGAGGGGGAGCTTCAAAATCCTAGCCTCCAAGGAGAAACTTTGTTTCATCTTCTCCAAGACAGACTTGTTTGTTTTCTTGGCATTGCATGGTATGTTCAAGACTCTTTTCCAGTACCACAATTTGAAAGCATTGATTCTTCTTCTGTCATCTTTAGTCACTGATCAGCTCTCTGATGCATAGCAAGTAATTATGAAGACCATGGCCTAAGTTAGGTTCACCTTGGTCTCTAGACTGACATCGTTGCTTTTCAGCACTCTGGAGAGGTCCTGACAGGAATGTTTATATGTAGTATATACAGTGAACCTTTGAGAGCTGAAATTCTTTGAAAGTTTTCGCCTTTGAAAAGGGTACAGTCTTGCCATTTTTCTCTCTTAGTGGAAAGCGTCTATTTCCCTTCTTTGACAAGGGTCTACCTTTCACAAGTCTCCGGCTTTCACAGGTTTTCCTGTATACAGATTGACACATTCCTACTTTCATTATATGTCTTCAAGGAAGAACTCAACTATCTTTCTTGCACTGAGTTGCGGTCTTTTCCAAGGTGTTTGTGTCACAGTAATTTATCATTCGAAACTGACTAAGGACCAGTATGACATCAGACACATCTGACCCAAGAAGCTGACCAGCAGGAGCCTCAATCTGCCTCAGCACTGACCAGACACCCCAGGAATTCATATTCTACCTGACAGGGCTAGAAGCTGTATCCAAATGCCAGCTCAAAAAAGGAACAAACGTCCAGCACTGGGGGTTGAGTGACTTGCCCCAGGTCAAATCAAAATATCTTAATAAAGCAGTAGACTTCCAGGTCCCAAGCTCAGTGCCACACACTGTGACGCAGATTCAATATGGAGTCATAGATGGGCCCTGGAGGTTACTGGAGCTGGAGGCAAAAAATTAGCAAAATCCCCTCCCCCCCCTTATGACTATTTTATATATCTACTCTAAAGTCCTTAACTCAAACTGACATCATGGCTTTCTGTGCCATGTCTTTATTCCACTACATACTAGTTTGAGGTTTCTGAGGTTACATCCAAGAGAGCTTTCCAATCTCTGACTCAAATGAGCTCCATTTTCCCCAATGCATAACTTACTATTGAATCCCATTTCCATGAGAAACACAAAGCCATAGCTATTCTTGTCTCAAAGGCTGGGCCTAGTATCTTTTTAAAATGACTTTCCCCCTCTTGATTATAAAATAACATGTATCCATAAACCCACAGCCATCAAGTAAATTCCAGCTCACATATGAATATGTATGTACTGTATCATATTTTTTTTAAAAAAGCAGAAAATGGTAAGGAAGAAAAATTTTCAAACTAGTTAACTTACAGATCAGTCATAACTGACTCACGGCTGACCCTCCATCGGGTTTTCAGAGGCTTTAAATTGCGTGGGAGGGCTCATCTTTCATTCAAAGAGCGAATGGTGAGTTTGAACTCCCTGCTTTTGGATTTGCAGTGCAACTCCTTACCCTAGGCCACCAGAGCTCTATACCCACTGTATACATTTTAAAAACACACACAGAGCAGAAAATGTTAAAGAAGAAAAGTTTTTAAATCTATTGATCTATTTAGGTCAATGATGACTAGTCTTATAATTTGAGCACATTTGGTCTATAGATAAATAAAAATTAGTACAGAACTGTCATCAAAATGATAAAGCATCCTCATTATAACTTGCATTTTGCAATAACATTAAAAATCAGCACAGATTATTTAAAAATATATCATATATAATGCCAGCCAAACATTTCAGTCTATTGATTAATCGCTGTCAATTGTATTACTCACTATTATTTTTTTCAATTTTTTAAATTATTAATTTCAATGAAAATTTACGGAGACTTTGGATTTCCATTCATTCATTGTTGCACTTTTCTCCCTGCCCAACCTACCCCCCCAACAGTTCACTCTTTTCTTTGAAAAGTAAACTTCTTTCATTGTTTTATAATCCCTGCCCCCAGGTCCACTCCACCGTGTAGCCTTCGTTCTGGACTTCCGTCATGACAAAACTACCCAATCACATATCCTTTTTAAAGAGTTTTCTCCCTCATCTGTTTCAATGCAGTATACATTATTAATCCCATCTTTCTCAGTCTCCCCCCAACCCCAATGTCAGTCCTGTTTTACAACAGGGGCACCATGCAGTATTTGTTCTTTTGTGACTGGGATATTTCACTCAGCGTAAAGTCCTCCAGGGTCACCAATTTTGAATAATATTGCATGAGTTCCTTGTTTTTCAATGCAGCGTAGTATTCCATTGTATGATTATACCACAGCTTCTCTATCCATTCGTTTGTTGATGGGCACTTAGGTTGTTTCCAACTTCTTGCTATTGTGAACAAAGGTGCTATAAACATGGGTGTGCATATATCTGCCTGGGTGGTAGTTACGGTCTCTTTGGGGAATATTCCCAGTAGTGGAATTGCTGGGTCAAATTGTATCTCTATTTGCAACTTTTTGAGAAAGTGCCACACTGTCTTCCACAGTGGTTGCACTATATCAGACTTCCATCAACAGTGAATAAGGGTTCCAGTTTCTCCACAACCTCGCCAGCATTTGATGTTTGCTGTTATGTTAAGTTTTGCTATTCTTACTGGGGTGAGATGATATCTCATAGTTGTTTTGATTTATTCACTATTATTTAAAACTTTGTGAGTATCCTCACAATTTTTCATATATACAAATAATAATTAAACATCTTTCTCTATATTTTTTCTACACATATCTAGTTATTTTTTAAAAATATGAATTCCCAATGTGCAATTACTGAGTCAAAGGGCTTGAACATTTTAAAGACTCATAATACATATGGGAAAGCTCCATTCCAGAAAGTTTTTATCAGTGGAAATTTAATTAGCAAAAACTGAAGGAGCTTATCTTACCTTCTTCCAAATTATGAATGGTATACTTACTTTAAAAGATGTTACAGTCAAACAAATGTGTATCTTGTGTTAATTAGTGTTCCTTGGTTTATAGAGGTCAAACATCTTTTCACAGTTGACCGCTCACCTCTCTCTTTTTTCTCTTACTCTGTGTATGTGTGCCTATAAAACAAATGCTTATACCCATTGTTTTCTCTATGTGATATTAAAATTTTCCTTATTTATTTGTAAGAGCTGTTTATATAGTAAGGATAGTAAACTCTTGACTCTTCTGTTTGGCACAAATACTTGGGAATTAGTTTTAATAATATAACAATTTGAAGTGATGAAGTGCATTGATTAATGTTTGCATTATCAAAGCAATAACTCATGCCACCTACTGGTAAAAAAACAGAATCGAGAGTAGTTCTTCATATTTCTAAGATAAAATGCAGAATTATTTTTCCTATGGCAATTATTTTACAGTATTGAAAACAAAAGGCTAACAATCAACTGATGGGAGATATTTATGACACATAGATTCTATATACATAGATATCATGATTATAATATCTATGTTTATATTTAAAGTAATTTTTGAAGTTTATTACAATTCAATGAACAAGATATCTTGACTTCTTAGCATTAGCAAGAGAAAGCAAAGTAGCTTAGAGCTCAAACATCTTTATGATAGTAAAGCATACTTGGTGAAACTCAGAACAGTTATATATGCCTTTTATATAACTTGAACAATTTTTTTATAACACTTGAAGATCCAAAATTAACGTTTATGGAAGTGGTAGTTTCATTAGGACATTTTTTGAAAGGGCCTTTTTTGAACCAGACTTTCTTCTACACATATATATGCTCTATTTGTAGATAGTTTAAAATTATATTGCAAGCTTGATCAACAACTCGTTGCTGTTGAGTGAGCTGACTCATAGCTGACCCTCCAGCAGGTTTTCAGAGGCTGCAAACTGCAGAGGACGAGACCGTCTATCTTTATCCCTTGGAGCAACAGGTGGATTGGAACCTGGCAGCAAAACTCATCACCCACAACTCCACCAGAACTCCCAGCAAACTTGATCAGGCTATGTAAATGAGGGGAAGCTGTGGCTGAATCAAGATGGTTCTTATCAGTTAAAGATCCCAAGATTTAGGTGTAATCCAACTAGAAAATATAATTTAATTTATGGCTTACACAAAATAATAGTTACGAATTATTGCCACTTCATAGTTTGAAACAGTTATGAACAATAATTATGAAAAGTTTATTGTCTGTATGTTTCTAATAGACCAACATTGAAAACATGACACACTCAAAGGTTCTACAAAAACTCAGGCTAGAAGGAGAGTGGATGCTTTTGAGCTGTGGTGCTGGAGAAGAGTACTGAATGTACCATGGACTGCCAGGAAAACAAACAGATTCATCTTGGAGAGGGTTAAACCAGGCTACTCCTTGGAGGCAAGGATTCTGAGGCTTCGTCTGACATACTTTGGACATGTTGCCAGGAGGGACGGGTCCTTGGAGAGGGACATCATGCTTGGGAGGGTGGAGGGAGGGCGCAGGAGAGGAAGACCCTCTATGAGATGGATTGACTCGGTGACTCGGGTAATCGGGATGGGTGTGTCAGAGGCAGTGCGGTTGGCGCAGGATAGAGCAGGGTTTAGGGCTGTTGTGCATAGGGTCGCTATGAGTCGCAAACGACTCGACAGCACATAACAACAACAACAACATCAAGATGATCCACTGATCCACTAACTGTAGCAATAGGGCCATTGGGCCATTGATTTCACTCATATGCGTGGGAGTCAACAGCCAAGAGATGAAAATTTATCAACAAATGATTTTACATCTCTAGGAAAAGAAAAGGAAGAGTAGTAGCCTTCATAAAAAGCCACCTTAATGACAAATGATATTGTGAATTATTACTTAGTTTCTAAAAGCTCTAGTATAAACACAAATGTGAATCATCCCAGTAACCCAGCTGATTTCACAGGCACATGAAATACATGAAACACAGCTTCCGGTAGCAATGGGTCCATTAGGTAGGAGAAGATGCAGAATCTCTCTACAACCTGTGGTGATGAAATGTAAAGCACTCAAAATAACACTTTAAAAAAATAAATCTTGGTATTGTTTCCACAAAGAAAGAAATCACATATTGCTTGTGTATCTATTTTAACTACTTCTGAACAAGATATTACCTACAAGCTGGCTGGGGTTCCATGGACAAAACGTACAGGGATGTAACCAGGGAAAGATACAAAACAAGCTCTAAGACCAGCCAACAACTGATCAGGTCTTTTTTTTTTTTCTTTTACAAGATCTGATAGGAGTCAGAGAATAGTGATTGTGTCCCCTGTTATTGTTCTTAGGTACTGTTGAGTCCAGTATGACCCTATGAACAATAGATCTGAACCCTGTCCTATCCTGCACTATCTCCATCATTTCTGAATACTTGAACACATTGCAGCAGTAACTCTGTCAATCCATCTCATTAAGGGTCTTCCTCTCTTTCACCAACCCTCCACCTTTCCAAGCATGATGTCCCTCTCCAAACAACAGCTTCTCCTAACAAGATGCCCAAAGTATCTGAGCACAAACTTTGTCATCTTTGCCTCCAAAGAGCATTCTGGCTGCACTTTAGTACTTATCTCCAACACCACAGCTCAAAGGCATCAATTCTTCTTCTGTTCTCCTTATTCATTGTCCAGCTCACAGGTGAATACCAAATGACTGAAAAGATCATAATTGTTCCCATTCCCCAAAAACATTGATCCAATAGAATGTGGAAGTTATATATCATTAATGTTATATGCAAGTAAAATATTGCCGAAGATCACCCAAAATAGGCTAGAACAGTACATACAGAACTTCCAGAAGTTCAAGCAGGGTTTAGAAGAGGCCATGGCCCCAAGAGTATCATTGTTAAAGTCAGATAGCTCTCAGCTAGAAGTAGAGAATCCTAGAAGAATGTCTATTTGTGTTTTATTGACTAGGCAAAGCCATTTGACTGTCTGGATCCATTTGACCCTCTGGTGACTAGCAGATAAGGAGTTGCACTGCCAGCCAAAAGGTACATGGTTCAAATCTACCAGTTGCTTTTTGAGAAAAAAGTTGGGCCATCTCCTCCTTCTGAAAACCCACTTAAGGGTCAGCTATGAGTCAGTTTCAATTCTAAGGTACATAACAACAACAAGCTCTGACGTGTCAGGTGCAGATTTTCAATTACCCCAGAGAACCAAATTTATGGATGAGGACAAGCCATGGAAGACAGTTTCATACTGAGAACTCAAAGAGGGCATAATTAATTTCTCGGTACATTCAGGGGCCACACTCAGCCCCCTGGAGAAAGAACATCTGGGCATATGCAGCTTCCACAAACAATTGCTTATTTACTGCTCATAAAAGGTTTTCTATGAATTAGATTTACATTCAGGTAACTAATACTTTGGCTCATACAGAGAGTCTGGAGGTGACAGTGGAGATGGCAAAGGCAATACTCCCTAGGACAGAATACAGAGAAGCTCAGAAGCTGGGCCTTTGCCCAGCACATGGCCACGGTGCCCTTTCCCTTCCCATTCCACACAGAGGTGATTCAGTGGTCTGGTCCTTTCTAGAACAAGCACACAAAGCTTCACGCCCACATTTCCTGACAACTAGGAGACCAAACACACCAACCCTAAGGAATTCGAACTTAAGACTGCTGATCAAATACAATGTGTTCCACCTCAACCCCCAGCATGAATCAGAATCTTATGGCTAAAAAAATAGCATTCTCTTAGGCAAAAATGAGCTAGGAAACTGGACCTGTAAAGTCAGATGAAGAAAATGGAACCATTCACCAGACAAAACACAAATAAAAATGGAAAGTTCCCAGGGCAATCTGGAAGGAAAATTATCACCTGGCAAGAGAGTCTGATTTGGACTGGATTCGTCCTTCTTCACAGAACAGCTTTGTTCCAAAGAAACTGAATGTCCAAATATAGAGAAGTGAGAAACACAACAAGGTTGGTGAAACCTCCCAAGAAAAGTTTGTAGATTTGTTTCTAGTCCTTCAGCAAATCTTAAAAAGACTGAAATTCTCTAACCCATATAATCCAGGGGGTCCTCAACCTCAAGGCTGGAGGGTCCACCTCGCAGGGAGGGAAGTTACACATGAGAAAGTCTGTTCCCTTAACAGTGGAAGCAAACCACCAACAGGACTACAGGGAAAAAATGAAGAGAGGAGGCTGCCATTTCCACTCACTGGAGGTAATAAAGTCATCTCAGAGCACCAGCCTGATTCCTAGAAGGAAACAATAACTTTTGGAGGTGAAATACAACCATTAGAAAGAGCACAACCCTAGGCACACTACTGCTGGTCAATCCTATTATACAGATGAGGAGGGCAATTCGGAAATTCGCCCAAGGTCATACAGCTAAGAGTCAGAGCTGACATGTGAGCCCAGCTTTTACGTCCCCTAAGAGTGTCGGGGGCACAGTGGATTAAACGCTGTGCTGCTGACTCAAAGGTCTATGGATTGAACCTACCAGCTACTCCACAAGAGGAAGATGTGGCAGTCTGCTTCCATAAAGATTTACAGTCTTGGGAACTCTAAGGGACAGCTGTGCTCCGTTTTATAACGTGGAGAGGAGTCAAGTAGACTGGACAGCAGTTGGTTTAGTTTTCGAGGTTCCCCCCGCCACCCCGAACGATGGCTAAAAAAAAACATAGTTCAGTCGTTTGAACTCAATCTGCTTCAGTAAAGATTTACAGCCTTGGAAACCCCAAGGGGAAGTTCTACTCTTTTCTGTAAGTAACTATAAGATTGCTTCATAGGAAGAAATTACTTTCTTTTTCCAACACTAACAATGATTTGCTTTCTATTTTTTTTTTTTCTTGTTGTGAACTGTCATGTCAGATACAACTGGTACAGGAGGAGACTGCCCTTCCTTCTCCAGCACAGCATCGATCTGGTGGATTCAAACCACAAGCCTTCGGGACTGCAGCATAGCTTCTTGCCACTAGGCCACCAGAGCTCCCTCCTATATTCATTTTTGTGGGAGGGGTTGCACATGATTCATGAAAATCACTCTCTTGCATGGATCTTGCTCTGGATGCAAAGCTGTATCAGGCTTCCACGTCGCTCCCTACTTTGCTTGTTCACACGGGAAGGAAGCTGAGGCTTTACTCTTGGGAGAAAGAATGAGACTTTGATAAACGCCCCATACACGCCACTACAAAACTCTGAAACATTTTGGCGAGACCTGAACGAGTCAGCTGCCTCTTCCCTTCCCAATCAGCAATGGCTACCATCCTGGCCCTCTTTTTTTTGGCGGGGCGTGCGGGGGGTGCGGGCATTTTCTGCAGCAATGCCCTGGCCATTGTGGGCTTTGTGCAGAATGATATTCTGCCTTTGTGAGGGAAGGTGCAGGTTTCCCAGGCTTGCTTTGTGTCCAGGACGCTTTCACTAATTGATAGAGTGGCTACAGAGCAGCGCTGCCATTCACGCCTCCCGCGCACATGGCTGGCCCTACATTTGCAAGTCTGTCTTGTTTTTTTGTTGTATGTTTTGGGTTTTTTTGTTTTTCATTTCTCCTGTGAAGTAAGATAACAGTTCCTGTTAACAAAATGAAGCAAAACGGAATTCTGCTTCTAAAAAAAAAAAAAAGAAAGTGTCAGGAGGACTTCTCTCTTCATGCTAATCCCCTATTTGACATGCAATGACATCATTCCACAGAGCAGCGGACAAAGGTAATGTCTGCTGTAATCACAGGGCTTAATATGCAGGAGGAGGGAGGTGGCTGTGAGGTGAGGGGAGCTCTTCCCACTGGGCCCTCCTTGGGAACAAACTCAGCCCCACAATGCAGTGAGGGCGTCTTGCTGTGACAAGACTAAAAGAAGGCGAAATCAAAGGACCACCTTGGCCATAGACTCGATCTTGATTTTCTGATGAAAACTTTATGTGGTTGAGCAGCCATTTAAAATAAAACGCTTCCCCCGCCACGCAACCATAGTGTCATAAAATTCAACATCTACACACACAAACCCCTCACCCACCAGTATACAGCAAGCTAAAGTTAAAAAAGTGAAACTCTGTAAAAGTTAGAATGCTTAAGGTCTTAACACAGTGGCACTGAAAAGTAATTTGGCCCTTCTCTTGGTGGGAAACACTATTTCTACAATACTGGGAAGAAGATAGGGATTTTATAAAGTTTTGAAAATTATATAATCTTCCTTAAATAAAAAGAAATGACAGTATTTGGCTCCAGGGAGCTTCCACTATAAAGAACTGATAACAGTACAAAAGATTCCTGAGTCCCAACAAATTACTATTGAATAATACTGTAGATTTTACAAACTGGCAAATATTACTGCATGTTTGAACACTGAGTCAAGATGAATCAGTTTTCCCCACTTCCTCAGCACTTTTTACTCATTTTCTTGAATGGCAGGTTAAAAGCATTAATCATTAACAAAGAGGATTTCTTAAAAATCATACTTTCATAAAAAAACCCCTGAAAACTAAAGTAGCATATTTGATAAACTATTGGTTTATAGTATCACAAAATACTCCTTAGAATAAACATGGTGTGATATTTACTACAGAACCGATAGCCCTATTGTCGTCAATCCTACCAGAGAAAATATTTTTGTATGCATGACAACATAATTCTTAAGTATGTAATTTCCATGTACACTAAAGATGTCAAAATCATATCACATTTTTTAAGCAGAATGACATATATGAAGATTTTTTTTCAACTTTTACTACTATTCTGAGTTAGAAGTAGGAAGGCTGGTGTGATAACATGGGTGCAGACCAGGATTCCTATAAAGCCAAAATTGTGATGTTTTGAAACATTCACTGGGAAACTGACTATGCTGATTTAAAGTGAGGACATAACTAACAAACGGAGGTGTAGCAAGAGGGAGAACGGAAACCAAAGGATCGAAATACACATTCTTGAACCACACATACTCCTCTGAAGAAGGAAATAAAATACTGCAATAGTGTGTATATTAATACACTTATTACCGTCTGGTCAGAACCAACTCACAGCTGACCCTCCAGTGGCTTTTTAGAGGCTGTAAATTGCACAGGAGGAGACTGGCCATCTTTTCTTCCACTGAGCAGCTAGATGGTAGATTCAAACCATCAGAGAGGGACCACCTCTGGGTTAGCAATACAACTCCCGAGCACTTATTAAGTCATTACCACTGTTCTCAGTGCTTGCCATGTCCTCTAGCCAATGGAATTTCATGCATCCTTTATAAGATCAGTCTATAAACGAGGAGGCTGAGGCATGGAGAAGTTAAACATGAGGGGGAGCTGCTCACCCCACTCCTTTAACCTTCTGGACCCAAAAAAGGTAGGAAAATTTTTGATCCATTCTGTAAATATCTGCCCTTGAAAAAGCAGCTTCGGTTGTCTACTGCAGAGTTAACAGAAAACTTTTCCATCCATCCCTCCTTCATCTCCTCACCTAAGAACCCCACAAAGACATACAGCTGGGGGTAGAGGAGAACTTGTGTTCTGAATTACAACTAAAACTAAAGTGTCTCAGGAAAAGTACCTGTAAGTACAAGCAGAGACAGGAAAAAAAACCTAGGGAGGAGTACATTTGAGTGCTTACTCTTTATTAAAGCCTATTTGTCTAAAAAACAGAATTCAAAAGCCCACATCCACTGCTCTCAAGATGAATTCAAGTTAGAGTGACCCTTCAAAGGATTTCTGAGGCTGTAAATCTTTACAGATGGAAACTGTCAAGCTTTCTTTTGAGGATCAGTAGATATGAACCACTGACCACACAATACCTCTTACGTCACCAGGAAGTCCCATCTAACACTATCGGAGAATACTATCAGAGAATCGCGTGTGGTCAATACAACTCATCACACACCAGATGAGTCATGGACACGGCGAGGAGATACAGTACCAAATCAGACATCTAGGCTCTAGTTATAACAAGGTAAAACTGCTAGCATTCAGTAGGCAGTGAGAATGGCTAAGGAGTCTACATAAATAGATGTGTGAGCAAATGTCAGTTGGACAGACCTTTTTCTTTGTTCAATAAGAACTCAAAAACCCAAAATCAAAATAGGACCTTTGAAACAATTCTGCAACATGAAAAAAACATTTACTTAATCTTGAAATTTGTTGAGAAATGTATCTCTAAAATTTACTTTCTATAAGGACCACAATAAAATGTTAGAAAAGGATGCTTTGTATCTACAAAAAGGGATGTCAGACACGGCCTCATTGAATGACAACAATAAAGAGAAGGTGGGCTGAAAGGAATATTATTGTTGTTGAATGGAGTATAACTCATAGCAGCCTGTGAACAGCAGATTCCAGCCCTGCCCCCTCCTGTGCACCGTCATCATCTCTGACATACTTGAGCCCACTGCTACAGTCACTGCATCAATCCACTTGGTTGAGGGTCATCCTCTCTTTCTCTGACCTTCCACTTTTCCAAGCACAATATCTTCACCATTCTTGTGAGGAGGACACTGGTTTCACTTTGTCCAACACATGCTTGTGTGTTCTTCTGGAAGTCCATGAGATATTCAGTACTCTCCTCCAAAACCACAATTCAAAGGTATTGATTCTTCTATCATTCCTATTTATTGTCACTGGCAGTTTTTTGTAGTAAGCAATGAATGACATATAGTGATATAAAAGCTACCAGTTGAAGCAATAGCATAATTCAAGGGAAGACAGCACACAAGAGTGGAATGTAAATCTGTATCCGAGGCAACACGCAGCAGAACTGATGGGGCAGAACAATGAATGAAGATGAGCAGGGCAAATAGGAGATGGTCTCCCAGGACACACAGAGAAACATTAAAGAGAAATTGACAAGACAGAGGATGTTCTACAACACCAATTACCATCGTCTTATGGTTAAAATGAGAATAATGAGAAGAGAAAACAAAAACAACAGGGCACATGGCAAAGAATTCTGCTGACTGAAAAAGAAGGATCAGTCAACAGACTTAAAGTGTTCAGGGCATTCTAGGGGGGGAAATGAAAAATATTTGCTGTTTCTTTACAACATATTTTAATTCCATATAGATTCAGGAGACTGGCCAAGGTCAATTTCCTCTGCAGCTGAACTTTTTTAAAAAAATACCTTTGAGTAAAGTTTGTGTAGAGCAAAAACCATTCTCTCCTATATTAGATGTAATGGTAAAATGATTTCATTTTTCCCCCAGTAAGTGGCACTGATTCTCAGTAATGCATGAATGATCTGCTTCAGTCATAGCCTATGAGTGAAAGGGAAAGTAGTTTCATATGTAGAAATTAAGATTTTAGATATATCTGATGAAACAGAATCAAGATACACCAATTCCCATGGGACAGGAGAAGCAGATACTTATTTAAACCAAAAGGTAATGAAAATCAGAGCTAGGATCCAATATGTCACACTTGATATGCCAATACCAGGTAGGCACCCACTAAGCCAGGGCAGGGAAGAAGGAACTGGAGCTGCAGGGACCATGTGCACAAGGGAAAACTCCAAGGAATCAGGTTTCATTTCCCTGTTTATCACTAGGATTTGGTCAGCTCAACAAGCTTGTAATTAAGGCCAGGCTTTTAAGTGACCAAAGAAAATTCAAATAGCTATCTTGTACTTCTTGACTCAAAGTGGATGAGTAATATCCTTCTGTTGTTGTTGTTGTTGTTGTTATGTGCCATCAAGTCACTTGCGACTCATAGCGACCCTATGTACAACAGCCCTAAACCCTGCTCTACCCTGTGCCAATCGCACTGCCTCTGACACACTCATCCCGATTACCCCAGTCACTGAATCAATCCACCTCATAGAGGGTCTTCCCCTCCTGCGCTGTCCCTCCACCCTTCCAAGCATGATGTCCCTCT
>NW_006400021.1:3457520-3488033 GCF_000299155.1 Elephantulus edwardii | reverse complement strand
GCACAGGAGGGGAAGACCCTCTATGAGGTGGATTGATTCAGTGACTGGGGTAATCGGGATGGGTGTGTCAGAGGCAGTGCGATTGGCACAGGATAGAGCATGGTTTAGGGCTGTTGTACATAGGGTCGCTATGAGTCACAAACAACGCGACGGCCCATAAAAACAACAACAAAAACAACAACAACAACATAGACTATAGAAACTCACACTGATTTTTCTAAAGTAGAGGATAAATCTGTATCTACTAGGACTTGTAAACCTAAGAAGATGAGCTGTTAATATTTCATTAAAAGGGAAACTCAAATACAGTGCCTGGTATCTTAACAGATCTCAGCTCTAAATGAACTTGCTAGAGTCTTGACTAGGCCAATTTCCTTTTCTATACACTTATACAGTATCATAGTTTCCCCTTTTATTGTATTTAACACAATCTCGGATTATATGTTTTTGTGATTATTTGATTAATATCTGTTTTCCCATCTTGACTTAAGAGTGAAATAGTTGCTGGGTGGGGACAGAAGTGTAGCAATGAATTAATGGAAATCCAAAATCTCTGTAAATGCTCATTAAAATTATTTAAAACAAAAGAGTGAAATAGTAGAGGTCATGTCTTTAATATTTTTAAAATATCATTATTAGCTTCAGTAGTAAAACAGTACCAGATAACATTAGACGTGTTTTGGGAAAGTGAGTATACTTAAGTGTAAATGTGTTCATTCATTTTCATAAGGCAAGCAAGTTACATCCTATAAAGTCCAAAGAACTTTATACCAATAAGACATCTTAACTTTCAAACGTTAGCAATGTCTATCAACTTGGCATGTAAACTATTTTGGTATATTAAAAATAAAATACAGTTGACTCTGAAAGAAAATTCAATTTACTCTTTAAACTTTCATTCAAATCACAATTTTTAAAATTGGTTTTTTAAACTAACATGCACATTTTGAGTTGGTATGATATCACAGAATATTAGATATAAAAGGAAACTTAGAAATACTAAAAGTGAAGTTCATAAACACAAAGCAGTTTTTTATGCTCTACCCAACAAACCCAGAGAAAGAGAGAGAGAGAGTCACCTGCCCTCCCCTTAGCCCAGGGTTCAGTCCATTTTTCTCAAGAGACTGGTTCTTAACCTGAGCTTCTACGTTGCCAAGTCTCTAAGGGTAACTGATAGTGTACATAAACTCTGCCACACCTCAATGTTTAAAAGAAATCTGAAAAGAAACTGTTTGCCATGCAAACAATCACTACAAATCTTCTGATTTCTTAGGCAGCTTATTTCTCAAGCTTAAGAGCTAATAATAGTTTCTCAAAGCTTTGACACTTCATCATTCACTGTCATACCAGTTCCCAGCCAGCATTATGTGCCAGGCACAGCTCTAAAGCTCTTTATCAAGGGTCATTAGTCTAAGGTCACTGTATCTCTATGGATAAGAGATAATGGCATTCCCTTTTTCTTATCATTCAGTTGCATTTGGGAGAGAGCCATTTCTGAAAACTTAGAATCCTGAAAGACTGAAAAATCTATCCCCATTTTTTACATTCACGGTATGTTTTTGTTTAGAGAGTTGTTTCTTCTTTTCCTCAGAAAAATAGGAGCCTTTTTGGTAACTAGTTTCAAATTTTGGATGAGCTTGCTTTTCTTTTTTTAATAGAAAATACATTGGCTGGCTAAACGTTTCCAGTAATAGAAATTTCTATCTGATGATGGAATCGTATTTCTAGACTACTCCTGGACTGACTGAGTCATTTTGTCAAATCATTTCATTTATATTTATATGCTAGAATGTTATTCCACAGGCTCCAAATAGTCTCTCTTCTATGCATAAAACAATAAAACAAAAACAAGACACAGTAAAAGAACATGCATAACTAATGCATAAGGTAACATTTCTTTAAAAAACAAGCACTTATTTCAAGATTGATGTTTTTAAATAACTCAAACCAGCTTTATCTATAGAAAGGAAAACTGTGACTGGGGTCTGGGAAGGGGACATTAGGTAAAAGTAAAGGCGAGATGGAAGGAAAGCTGGAAGGAGTTAGCTGGAAAGGGGCAGGTCAGCAGAGAGGAGAAAACAGTGGAAGGGAAGAGGTGAAACCACTCAAAATGTCACTTCTGCAAGCACAGGCACTGACTCAGGTGTTCTAATGCTTATGTAAAAGGAACAGAGAGATGTAGATTCAGCTGGTTTTAAAATATTATAAAGTCAAAGTCACACACACATTCATACGGTTTGATTCTAGTAATTCTTTGAGTCCCAGGATCTAAAGATCTTCCAGCCAACTTAAAGCAGAGTTAAAAAGTCCTTAAAAATTATCTCACTTTTCAACAATGTATTCAAACTTTTTTATAAAGCAGTATATAAAAACGAAAGTATATCTTTAATTTCATATCATAAAATTTCCAGTGGTTTGCAATACTTATTGTACATTGGAGTCACTTGGCAATCAATTAAAACCTAGATTCAGACCCTTAAAAAAATACCCCCCCCAAATAAATAAATAAATAAAAATAATAATAAAACCCCATTTTTCATTGATTTTGTCTTTTGGTTGGGTTTTGTGATTAGCCCAGTCAGAAGAAGATGGTGCAGTAGAGGACACAAGTATTTATTTCAAAAGTTATGTTGTCTTTCATTCGCAAAGAAAAATAGTTGATATGTACCAGTGGGCTAGAGCATACGGTGTAACCTCCGAGATTCTCTTCATGTTATGTAGAAGGCTGCCTTGGTCTCTTTCTCCATCCATCCCTTTGTTCTACATTCTTTGGCAATACCCAAACCAACATCTCTTCTTTAAAAACAGTGTAATATCCGGGGTCATCCACTAATCCATATAGAAAAGTGGGGCCCTGGTGGTTAGTGTTTAATCACTAATCTAAAGGCTGATGGCGTTAACCTACCAGCGACTGCAAAGGGGAAAGATATGGCAGGTTGCTCCAGTAAAGATTACCGGCTTGGCAGTCCTATGGGCAGTTCTCGTCTGTCCATTAGAGCTAATGCAAGTCAGAACTAACTTAACAGCAAAGAGGTACAAAGAAATGCAATCATATTAATACCAAGGTGTCCATTTGACAAACTCAATCTAACGAGTTGGCTCACGAAGGTTTCATTACTAAGACTCGTGTTTACAGAGTCTTATTAATTGGTAACCCTTGTTTTTACTCATGCTGTTCCTAATGAAGACACTGAAGCCCAGGGAAAAGACCCACCTGCATCATTCAAGAAAAGTCAGTTAGATTTGGGTTTGGATTCTAGTTAGGCGGCAATCAGGGTGCACTGTCTTGTCATTCTCCTTTGGTGGATGTGCATCTCACTAGGAATGGGTTTCATTTAAAAGTCAATGTTTGCCCAAGGAGTGAACATGCCTCTTTTAAAATAGAAATGAACCAATTCCATCTCTCTGAAAACATCACTCTATTTGGAAGGGAGAAAGAATAACAAGATTCCAAAATGTATGGTTCCTATCTACAGCCCAAGAATTTTCTGAGCTCACAGACACATTCAGTTCAGGAATTTGAGGTCAGGTCTAGGAAAATTTGACATGTTCATAGAAGAGAAATTATTGCATTATTAAATTCTGAACTTTGGGGAGGCAAAATAATAACCCTGTAAGAGACAAGAGTATCTGTTCAACCAGATTACCAAATTTCTTATCCCCAGGATTATTTTCATCAGTGTAGTTATTGTACAAAAGTTATCTCCTGTGAGCATTAGGAAATTCTGTAAGGTTTTTTATAAACAATATTACAGTAACATTTTAATAAGTGGATTAAACATGTTTGCAAACATGATCAAGTTAGAGATAAGAAAAATTGGAATTGCTAACTTTATAGATGTTGTGTCAACAATCTTAAGACATATTACCATAAAATAACTTTTCCTACTAATCATGACTTTCTGATAATGAACACCTATGTACAAGTTGTGGATTGTCAGCAATAATTTGATCTGAGCATTGTTTCCCAAGGGCATCCACATTTGCATGCATTGACTTGTTAACTTACATTGTGTTAATTGATGGTTCACATGACAAGATCTGCATAACTGATTATGCTTATTAAAATGCCACTCTCATTTACCTGCAATAAATGATGTGCCTGGATTTTTAACATAACTCATCCTTCAGCTCAATGAGGTTCAATATTCAGCCAGATCCTAAGATTTGTAAGGAGCCCAATGGCAGCTCAACCATGTTCCCAACATCAACACTGAAATTCTAATTTTGCTCCTTGACTTTGTGTAGATAAAACACCCATGGATTTTACTTTTGACCCACCTTCCCAGGTGTTCAACATAGTGCAAATACAATTAAGTTTTATCTTGTCTGATCTGTCTTCAAGGTAAACATGATGGAAAAAGCCAAGAACCAAGAATTTCCAGAGCGGTCAACCAGTCAAAACGTTATAAAGCCACACTTATCCATGGCTGGACTTCTTCTTTTAAAGTAAACCAGACCAGTTGATTGTTAGTGTTGTTAGGTGCCTTTAAGTCCACTATGGCTCACAGCAACTGCATGAACGCTGCTTTGAACTGCCCAATCCTGCACCGTCCTCACCGTCTGCTATACTCAAGCTCATTGCTACAGTCACTGTGTTAACCCATGTTGTTGAAGGTCTTCTTCCTCTTTTACTCACCATCCCTGCACCTTTCCAAGCAAGATACTCTTTTCCAAGGACTGGTCCTTCCTAACAACATGCCCAAAGTAGAGGCACATTTTCTAAACTAAATTTCTTTCATTGATATTTTTAATTTTTTTTATTTTCTACTAGTTTATTTACAAAATTCAAATAAATTGTTTTCAAGAACAAATTCTTTCAATTTCCCTCATTCCCCAACCCAACAAATTGTACAATCTGATGATTAATCCCTCCTCTCCCTGCACATCCTCAACTCTCTGCTTCCAACCTCTCCCACTCCTCTTGGATCCTTATACTCATTCTACAGTAACAGATTTATACAATATTTATCCTTGTGCGACTGAGTTAGTTCCATGAGCATAATGATCTCCAGTCCCTTCCAAGTTAGGTAATAATCTACAAAGTCTTTGCTCCTGCGTGCTGCATAGTATTCCATTGTGCTAGTGGACCACAATTTCCCAATCCATTCATTTGTGGTTGGACATTTGGGCTGTTTTCATGTTCTCGTGATGGTGAATAATGTTGCTATGAACAAATCTCCGTTTGTGCCTCAGTTCTCATTTTCTCAGGGTATATTCCAAGTACTGCAATAGCTGGGTCATATGGAATTTCTATGTTCAGCTTTTTGAGGAAGTGCCAAAGTGCCTTCCAGAATGGTTGTACAATTTTACAATCCCACCAACAATGTAGAAGAGTTCATTGATATTTTTAAACATTAATTAAAAACCACTACACAGAGTAAGACAAGTTCTCTCTTACATTTCAGTGTTGAGACAATTTAGTGAAAATTCGTGGACTCATAGAATGCTACACCAGAAAGGACCTTAGGCACCAGTTCACATTTCACATTCTACAGAAACCAGAACTGAGGGTCTGAGTGTTAAAGCAAGTGATTGATCAAATAAATTACGGAAATATAAGCCTAACCACGATTTGACAAGTTTATTTACACACTTACATACAGTATGGCTCCTCAAGGAATAGAATTTATATGCTAGAGTTTTGTAACTTATTTTAGCATGGAATTCTTTTCTATGGGTGTTGTTTTTTTTTTCATTTTGCTGAACCAATGACCAGCAGTACAAATTTAGGACACAGGGATCCCCTGCTTTCCATAAGTTTATGCCTCTTTGCTTTTATGAAAGACCTACATTGGAACCTGTTTTTGGTAATAGAAAGAAATCCAAGGAACATTTAGGAAAAATGAAACTAAGGTTTGGCAAGGAGTCATAAAAGAGGCAATGTGCATCTCAAACAACGAGAGCGGAACTGCCTAGCTCCATCAGTCTGATTTGGCTGATTATTTTAGGGGTTTAAAAATGCTCCATGTATAAATTAATAGCAATTGCTTCTTCACTTTATCCCACTGCAGCATATGCAAGGTTTCATAGGAACACTCTGTTTTTGGATAGTAGGGGAAACCTGTATGATTTAGTCTAATCCTTCCAATTTACAGAAGAAGAAATTTGACATAGCAGCTACTCAGGGAACCACGTAAGCAATATTAGCCTTAGGTAAACCAGAGTCATCAGCTGCCTACAACCTCCCACACCATTAGACCAGGCTTTGAGGACTCAAAGAACAAGGAAGTTCTGGGTCGCAGCTTCACAACCTCCCTGCTCCACCCCTATGCGCCTTTCCACCCTGTCACAGGGAGAGCAGAATCAGGAACTTTCCAAACCATCTCTCAGTCTCAAGGACATGAACTAATTGTTTTGGATTTGTTCCTTTAAAAGCTTTTACTTTTACAATCTCTCCCTTTGTCTTCTAAGCCTGCCAAAGGATGACTTCTCAACACTCATGCATGAACAACCTGAAAATTAAGTCTATGCACTGAGTTCAGTGATTGTGTGATCCATAAAATATCAAGTTAATCTTACCATAACTTAAAAGAAGGCTTCACTACTGCTATGGAGTCAGAACTGACTCATAGCTGACCCTCCAGTGGGTTTTCAGAAGCTATAAACTACATGAAGATTACCTCTTTTTTCTCCCACTGAACCACTGATGGATTCAAACCAGCTGCCTCTCGGTTGGTGGCACAACTCCTTACCCACTAGGCCATCAGAGCTCAACACTAGGGAATAAGCACATCTAATAAAAAATTACAGCGTATTTGGATATGTTACATTTATGCCTCAATTAGTATTAATATATGTTCATACAATATATCATATATTCTATGCCCATATCCGGCACTATGGTCCCCACAAAGAAGGGTGGTGAGAAGAAGAAAGGCTGTTCTGCCATCAATGAAGTGGTGACCAGAGAGTACACCATCAACACTCACAGCGCATCCATGGAGTGGGATTTCAGAAGCGTGCTCCTCAGGCACTAAAGGAGATCCAGAAATTTTCCATGAAGGAGATGGGAACACCAGATGTTTGCATTGACACCAGGCTTAACAAAGCTGTCTGGGCCAAAGGAATAAGGAATGTCCCATACCGCATCAGTGTACGGTTGTCCAGAAAACGTAATGAGGATGAAGATTCCCCAAACAAGCTGTATACACTGGTTACCTATGTACCTGTCACCTCTTGCAAAAATCTACAGACTGTCAAAGTGGATGAAAACTAATAGCTGATTGTCATATAAAGTTATAAAACTGTCAAAAAAATAGTTTAAACTAATAGAATCTACAGAGGGCTCCTCTTGAAAAATCTTTATTTGGTACATATATAGAGACTTCTGTTAGTTATCCTATTTCTGCAACTCAACTGTAAGCCACTTTCAGGCCAGGATTACTTGCACATCTTCATGTGCCCTAGTGAGCCAGGAACATAAATATTATACATAAGTATTTAATGGCAGGTTGTCAGCGAATCACCTTCTAAAAAATATATCCTTTATACTGTGAAAAGATTATCTCCTTCCCTATGAATATAAAGGATTTCTCTTTCTGTTGTTGTAGCTTTCTCTCTTTCTTACACAGACACACAGACACACAGACACACACACACACCTGTGAAAAACAACACAAATTCAATTACTCACAAAGTACACTGACATTTTACAATAGGATGACCACTTCCTGTTGGAATCGCAAAGTCAAACCATCTTCCTATTTGAAGGGAGCTCCGAATTCTAGGTAAGGGAACAGCTGCGATACCATCTTTAAATAGGTGTCAATTCCATTAAAAAGGGAAAGAATTTCTTCAAGCAATTTTCACACCTGTTCTTAGTGGTTTGTCAAAAGCTCCAGCTTCCATGTGACAGTATGAAAGGGTGGAAGACAGCACTAACAATGGCCTATTAACACTATATTCAGAGAGCAATGTTTGACTAGGCTGCAAAATGTATTCTACCTTTGGCTCTGACTCATTACCAGGTTAAGGTCTACAAAAGTGACATTTCAATTGACTGACATTTCAGCATCTCTAAGAAGTGGTCCTTGGAGTGTGAACTCTGGAAATAGGAACTAGCAGCTGTTCTTCCTTAAGACCCTCCACATGTGAGCTGCAAACAAGGAATCTGTGAATCTGGTCCAAAATGCCCAACAGTGGGTCACTTATTCATAGCCTCCAATGAAAACTTGTTTTATTAAGAAAGAGTATAGGTACATTGCTCCACTCTTCACCCAAGAGAATGCAGGTCTAGAGGATACTTGGCAAAGACAACAGAGACAGCCCCTCAGGAATGCCACAAGACAATTTTTAGAAGTAACAGCAGTCTGAGTCTTTAAAATGAAGTGTGGTTACTGTGAAGACAACCAACATTCAGTAAGTCAGTAAAACACTAGGTTTCCTTGGATGGGGGTTGGAGCAAGGGGGTGGGGGAGAGACAGGGAGACACACACAGAGAAAGAAATACAGTCAGAAGGAGGGGGGTAAAAAGGAATTAGCAAGTGTGAGGTGATGAACCACTACTTGTGTTCATTTTAATTCTTTTCAAGTCACATGTTACTATCTTTTCTCATTGCATTTCCGGAAGCACTCGTCTTTCCTTGACTTGACTACAGGTAAGCTGAGTTGGGGCAATTTCTTTCAAGAACATATCCTTTGTTGTCTTGTATTTCTGTTTATTTCTCCCGCGCCCGAGGTCCATTACGCAGTGTCCTCCCCCAGGAGCCCTTCTTACTTTCTCACATTTCTCCCAAACCAAGGAAGGCTGACCTCACAGGCAACAGAAATTACTCTTAGACAACTGAAGAGGAAACAAAAGGAGTGAGTCTTGGAGTATGATGTTTTGTGATACTAGATCGTTGCCAGGGTGGCGTTTAATTAGTTCTGAGTTGTGGCTGGGAGCAGGGGGTGGAGGGCTGCTGGTACCTGGGTAACCTTTGTCATCACAATTGCTCTCTCTTGCTCGCTTTCTCTCTCTCTCTCTCTCTCACACACACACACACACACACACACACACACACACACACAGAGAGAGCAAATTAGGTGGAGGACTGCCGGTACCTGAGTAACTTTTGTTTTGGTGATTACACACTCCTCTTCACACACACACACACACACACACACACACACACACACAGTAAATCAGGAAAGCATCCTCTGTTAGTTTTTTAAGTTGAACATGCATTCTTTCTCCTACTAAACCATACAGAGTGAACATGCTTCATCCTTCCATCTATCTCTGTACAGTTCCTTGTCTATGATCAAGCATTAAAAAAAAATATTACTTGGAAATATTTAAAGAACTCTGTCAGGTAACTCTTAGGCCACCTCTCCACTGCCCCCCATTCCTCTTCTTGCAATGCTGAGTAGCATGTCCCAGATAGGGGCTCAAAAGCAGGCAGCTGGAAGCAAAGACTGAGCAGGTCCTTGGTGGACAGTTGTGTGTGCTCCTTAAAAAACAACCCCCAACAACAAAAACCCTCCTGGCAAACCCCAGCGTGGTGTCTGGTCTCTGGAAAGGAAGACAAAGGTGCTGACGTGCAGCACAAGCTGTCCGTGGGGAGCAGTGTTAGCAGCTGCTCTGGAATGCACTTACTGGATTTAATGCAGGGGTTACTGACAAGCCTCAAAATGGCTACTGGGCCCAGGCAGCCAATTTTCTGCTACCTTCCTGCGTCTGCAGGTCTGTGCCGAGTGGTTCCACAGTGCCCATTAGGAACCGCTTGAGAGCCATTACTGTCAGCGGAGCAAAACATCCTTTTTATGGTAAAAAAAAGAGTGCGATGAATAGGTATTTCTAGGGTGGTCTGAATGAGCCTTTATTAACGACCCTGACGACGGAGAGAGCCTGAACATGGCACTGAAGCACCATTTTAATCCTTTCTGTTGGCCACATGTATTCATGTTTTCTCTCGCGCTCTGTCTCTCCCATACATACAGAGAGGCGCGCGCGCGCGCGCGCACTCTCTCTCTCCATTAAAGAGAGAGGATGGGCACGGATAAAAGTGAAACTACGAATGAATGAAAATCCAAAGTCTCTATAAACTTTCATTAAAATTAATAAAAATAATTTAAAAAAAGAGAGGCTCCGAGCACAATCTTAAAAGTACAAACCCTCGCAGGAATTCCGCTCTGTGTGGCAGACACTCTAAAACCCTGGATCTTCTCCTTGGAAGTTTTGGTCCTTTCACTGTTTCAAAGGGAAGGGGGGCTGGGGCTGAATGGGAGCGCTGGGGTGAGAGCTGAGGGGTGGGGGGTGGGGGGATCTGGGATCTGCCCTAGGGGAAGGGCCCAGCAGGGAGAAAGGCAAGGGATTTGCATTAAAATAGGGAGTCTCTATCCCAGGCGCCCGGCATTGACCTCAACCGACATTAAACAGGGGGCTTGCTACTGCAACAGAAATAAGGTGCTCTATTTGTTGTTTTCCTATAATGTCGGGATTCTCTCTCATTAAGAGCCACGTAGCCATTTGGAAAAGTAGTGCATATGGACAAATATGTACGTATGCGGGTGCAAGACAAGCCCGGGCAATAAGGTGCCTGTTACCCCTCTAGACGTACAGGTTCTTTGAGGGTTAAAGCAGCCTCCTGAGCGCAACTGGAACATATATTTGTGTGTGTTATTGTTGAAAGGTCGGTGCGGGGCTGAAAAGACATTCATTACTCCCTGTCAAAGAGTGGTTGCTGCATTGGAGGCGCACACAATTAAACTATAATTCTGCACAATGACAGACTAAACACACAAGTCTAGACAAGAAAGAAGAGAGGAAAAGTATTCTGCGACATTTGCCAAGAGTGTTTTAACATTTTCTTCTCATTCAAAGGGCAAATATTAGTGGCAAAACCTTGCTTCATTAATGTCAAAAGGAGGCGAGGATTCTCATGACTTCCACACAAAGGGTTTGATTTTAATTCTCCATCAAACCGCCCCCCCCCCCCGGCCCCCATCTCTAACAGTCACTCAGCACAAATCTAACTCCTCAGCTGCAATCTGTTTATCATCTTCTAGGGGAAAAGCTTGGGCTCGTACACATTACAAAGTCAATCATCTTCTAGGAGGATATTTGTTTTTAAATGTGATCTAGGAGTTATTAAACTGGTGACAAAATGTAAGTATGCCAAGATGCTCGGCAAATGAAGAAATAAGCCAGAACAAACCCTAGCTTCTTACAACTGCCTAAGTCTGCAGTCATTTGTTGATTGAAAAGAGTAGAAGGGGGCATGGATGGAATAACCACAGCGTGGAAGAAATTAGCCATGGATGAGATTATAGTGAGAAACGAGGCAAGCAGATCCTCACTGAATGTTAGCATCCTGACTTTGTAACCAAACAAAACCATTGTGCAAATGATCCCTAATCTTGCCCTACATTTGCCATTCATTCCAGAACTCTAAAGCATCGCCTCTCTTATGCCCAAGGTACCTTCCTCAGTAGTCATTTATTGTTGCTGTCTCTGCACTAACCAGCAGTTATGTGCTTTCTGATCATGTTGAAGGCAATTGTTTCACTGAGAAACATTTGTAAAGACGAATTAAAAATCATTAAAAGATGGAAGCCAGCCAGCCTCAAAACTCAACATTTCCCATAGGTAGGAGTAACTGCCAAGTATACAAGTCAAATAGATTCTCGACATGGGAGAGACTATATTAGCTTACATGTATTATTTACCATGTGACAAGCATTTCTCCGAGCTCTTTAAATGCATTCATTCATTCATTCCATCCTCATGAAAATGCTATGCACGGCCCACTGTAGCCCATGTGCACATTGTACAGGACCAGAACTTCCCCTATTCATATCTGTTTCACAAAAGGTAAACTGAGACAGAACACGGCTAAGCCATTTTTCTAAGATAGCGACGTAAGTAAACGGTAGAGCTGAGATTAAAATACAAGTTGTTTGGTTGAAGATTGTACTCCTGATTATTATGCTATATTAGTGGTAAGGATTTGGATTAATATTTACATATGTAAAATGATAAGGAAAAGAAATTTTTTCTCCATTTCCAGCCCAATGTCTCTTATCCCGGAAATAAGTTTTACATATTGGTTTTATTTGAGATGATGTCTGCCTAAGACAAATAATCAAGGGGGACCTCCTGAAACTCCTAGAGACATTCAATATTTTTATATGTAGCTGTATCAATGTTAAACTGGAGAAAAAATTAATAGTCTTGGAGAATGAAATAAATTCTACACAGTATGCTATGTCTAGTTCTATTATTGTGAGGTGATTAAGGCACATAAAAGTGCAAAAGATTCAAATGATTAAGTTTAAAAAAACCCCTATATGATACATGATTAAAGTATCAAAAATATATATAAACATAAATAAAGATTTTATGATAGTATCTGAACTAATAAATATAAGAAATAGAAGGCAAGGCATGATTCTATTTTTCCCTGAATTTTATTTCTTTTGCTTTTAGTGAATATACACAACAAAACATACACTAATTCAACAGTTTCCACATACATGTACCACTTAATGATATACCATCTTTTATGGCTCTGTCTAAGGAACCTTAGAACCTGCTGAGATCCATTTGATCTCAAACAACTAGATTTTAAAAGAGCATCAAGCTTAAGGTAGATCTTTTTTCACTAGTTAAACTATACTATACCATGAACTGCCAAAAGACTAAACAAATCTGAAACAAATCTGTCTTGGAGAATACACAACCAGTTGGATGCTTCTGAGGTAAGGATGGGAAACTCACATACTTCGGGCAATTGTCAGATGGAGCCAGCCCTTGAAAAGGAGACATCACGATGGGAAAGGAAAAGGACCAGCAAAAGAGAGAAAGACTCTTTTCTGAGTCCAGTGACATGGACTGACACAGTGACTGTAACAGAGGGTTTGAGCATATGAAAGATTGTGAAGAAGGCACAAAACAGGACAAGGGTCCACTGTGAAGTTGATGGAGTTGCTATGAGTCCTAGTTAACATGACAGCATCTACCACAACAACTTTCACATTTTAAGATTAATTCAGGGGATAATTTTGGTTTAAGGCTTAAAGATTATCTCAGGGCAATATTTTTGGGGGTTTTATCCACTTTATGGCTCCAGATCGTTTAGAATCCCAAGAAAATTTTACATTCTATTATGTTTATTACCCCTTTTGTTCAAGACTTCTTTACAGAATCTTTTCTCAAAAGGTCCACAAATGGTAACCAAGCAACCTCTGGCTCTTCTGGTTTCATAGAAAAGAAGGCAGTTGTTCACAGAGGCAAGTAGACACACACTGCGTATTCTCTTAGCCTCTTCTTCTTCCTCTGTTGTTCCAGGTGACTAGAGCTCAATTGTTGACACTTTGATTCACATTTTCAAGAACCCAGACATATGCAATGCACAATAAAGTAGAACAGAAGCACTAAACATGTTAATACGCCAGTTAAATGGGATCTCCCATGAATCTATGATCCTAAACCTCTAAACCAAGGAGTCAAATCTCATGAGGCATTTGGCTTTACATAAGCAATCTCAGCGATACTCCTTCTTGTTGTTATAATTGTATCACACAACTTTTGCTAAGTCAACTTCTTGCAGATGTAAAACGTATTGACAGCAATTACAATAAACAGCTGTGCAACCTTATCCTTAATAAATGAGATTTTTCCTGTCATCATTAACCTTCCTTTTCATCCTCCTTCTTATTCCTGGTAAACACTAATAAACCTTGGTTTCTGTACATTTATTTTGTCTTTTATTTTGATGTTTTTATTATTAGGTACCATCGAGTCAAGAACAACTCATAGCAAACCTATGAACAACTAATCTGAACTCTGTCCTGTCCTGTGCCATCCTCATAATCTGACACACGTAAGCCCAGTGACACAGTCACTATGCCAATCCACCTTGCTGAGGGTCTTCCTCTCTTTCACTGCCCCTCCACCTTTCCAAGCTTGATGTTTCTCTCCAATAAGCAAGCTCATATAGTATTTGTCTTTTGTGATTGGCTTATTTCACTCAGCACAATGTCTTCAAGCTCCATCCATATTGTAGCATGTATCAAGATTTCATTTCTCTGGCGAGCTCTGGTGGCCTAGTGGCAAGAAGCTGCACTGAAATCCAAGAGGTGCATGGTTCGAATCCACCAGATGCTCTGCTGGAGAAGGAGGAACAATCTCCTCCTGTACCAGTCAGATCTGATTTGATGGTACACACAAAAAAATAATAAAATTTTTTAAAAAAATTTAAAAAAAAGATTTCTCTTTCTGGCTGGGAAGTATTCCACTTTATAAATGTGTAAGGACATGTTTAATGCATGCATCTATTGATGGATATTTAGGTTGTTTCTATCTTTTGACTATTTTGAACAGTGCTGTCATGAATATTGTTATACATGAGTTGGCCTTTGAAGTCTTCTGGGTAAATGCCTAGGGGAGGAATTGCTGGGTTGTGTGGTAGTTCTAGAGAAACTGGACTATACAAGGAAGGATGTAACATCTAGATAGGAGAAAAACTCATCAACAGCCTGAAATATACAGGTGGTACAAGACCTCCTTGCTCAAAGGGAAAAGGACTTAAAGTACTTACTGAACAAGATGAAAAACTATAGCTTTCCATATAGATTACACCTTCACAGAAAGGAAATGAAAATCCTTGGAACTGGAAACCACTGGTAACATCATAAATGGAAAAAAGATTGGTGCTGGCAAGAACTTCTTAAATCCACAACCCACATCCATGGAAGCAGCAGGCAAGAAAGCAAAACACATGCAGCATTAGGCAAAACTGCTGTAAGGCCCTCTCCTGAGGCACAAAAGAGCAAGTATTTCAGCATAAGTAGGACCAAGGTGGGCCTCAAGGCACGGTATTTTTAATTGTTTCACACTCATGTGAAAGATGCACAGTGAATATGGAAGGCCTAGGAAGAACTCATGTCTGAATTGTTGCCCTGCCAAAGAATATTGAATATATCATGAACTGACAAAAGAAAAAGCAAATCTTCATTAGAAGTGCAGCCAAAGTGTTCCTTAGAGGCGACGATGGTGAGATTTGGTCTCACATACTTTGGACATGTTATCAGGAAAGGTCAATTCCTCAAGAAGGACATCATGCTTAGAAAAATAGAGGATCATCAAAGGAGAGTAAGATCCTCAACAAGATGGCCTGACACGGTGACTTTAACAGTGGGTTTAGGCACAGTGGAGATGGTAAGGATGGTGCAGCATTGGGTAAGGCGTCATTCTGATGTACACGGCATTGTTATGAGCTGTAGTCAACTTCACAGCTCCTAATAATAATCACGACAATGGCAGTTCTATTTCAGTTTTTGAGGAACCACCACACTACTTCCCACAGTGGCTAGATAATCTTACATTCTCACCAGTAATGGATAAGGGTTCTAGTAGCTCCACAAACACATCAACATTCTTATTTTCCTTTTTTTTTTTTTTTAAACAACAAACAAACCAACACAAACCACCACAACTTAGCCATCTCAGTGGGATTGAAATAGTTACCTCATTGTGGTTTTGATTTGCATCTTTCTGATGACCAATGACTGAGCGTCTTCTCACATCTTTAGTAGTCATCTGTGTCTTCTTTGATGAAATGTCTGTTCAAGCCCTTTGCTCATTTTATAATAGCATTATTTGTCTTTTGGTCGTTAAGCAGTCAATTTTGAAAGATTTGATAGTTACCATTTTAGCATACATGAAAGACAGAGGAGTGTTCATGAAAGCTACCTAACCCTTTCAAGACAACCTATCTCACTTGAACCCTTCTTAGACAGACCAGAATGAGTTTTACACTTCAGGATTGTCCAGAGGTAATCAGCAACAAGCAGATATGGGCACACAGTAGGGGTCTGTTGAGTAATGTTCAACCAAGCCAATTCTGCAACCCGATTAAGATGGGAAGATGGCCTTAAGTGGCTTGCTAGTCAATGAACCATACTATGCAGAGTTGTGTAAGCGGCTTTGAGTGTCCAGGGCTCACTTACTAGGGGACTGGAGGACCCACAATCTCCCCATTCATATCATCCATCCCCCACCCTTGTACAAGCAAAGCACTCATATTCCAGGTTCCTACTCAAAGGTTATTTGTTCACAGTGACTAAACCTTTCAGAGTGGTCCTGAATGAGACTGAGAATATTTAAGAAATCACTAAAACAAACCCCAAGGCTATATATAGAATTTCAAGAATAGAGAGAAATTAGAACAAAGAAGCACATCAACCTCTGTTAGCTGCAACTTGAAGTCTTTTATAGACAATTTCCAATTCTTTTTTCTTTCTTTTTAATTTCCAATTCTTAAAAACAACTACAAAATATATAGAAGGTATAGTGACCAACATGGGTAGTAGATGCTGTAAACATAATCTCACCCTTAATCTGCATATGTCATAGAAGATAAGAAGATTTTACTACAGCTCTGTGGTCTGCTAGTGTGAAAGAGAAAACAAAACAAAACAACCCCAAAGCCTAAAACAAGCTGTGGGAAGGTCAGATTGCTACAGTACTGTATTTTATATTAATCTGTATATAATTGCTAAATGTCTCCTCTTCTTGCAAGAATATAAGCTTAAAGCAGTATCTATGCTTCTCTAATTCATCACTGTGTCCCATTCTTTCCCCAACAGTTTATGGCCTATTATAGGATCTAATTAAGTATTTTTCATCTGTCTAAATGGCCACACTAGTATTTTTTGTAGGGAATCTATCATTTATCTTATTCTTTGCCTCTAAGCTAACTTAGAATTCTAAAACCCTGTATCAGTCAACTCTATTTAAGATGACCTCAATTATATAGATATTAGCTTTCATAAGACTTGAGTGAATGGAAAAGAAACTATCAGAGCTAGACCTACCAAAAAGAAACAGACTTTAAATTTTCCATAAAACAGGTTTCATCTAATCATAAAAAGCTAAAAGCATGCCTGGACCCAATAGGATCATCCTGTGACCACCAATCACCCCAGTTCTGTGTCCTGGTCCTCAGTCAGTCCCTCTCAAGGGCCTCTTGAAAGACATTTATCTGAAACAGAGCTGGACATGTGCTTTAGCAACCTCCTTGACTCTCTGTATACTTCTTACTCGAACATCACTACAATGACCCTTTTCCAGGTGCTTGGGCCCCCCTTTCCAGGTCTTGGTCCTGTACAATGTACCCAGAGGCTAGTGAAGACTCAGTTCTTTATGGAGGATAAAAGAATGGTAAGGGTGCTGCATGACCACAGGCTAATCTCCAGACCTAGCTTCTAGGACAGCATTGATGCTACAAGGTAAGTAATTATCTTTTCTTTCGGTGACGGCAGGAGAAAAGAAGGGAGAATGTGGTCTTAAGTGGCAGTTTGAAAGGACTTGGCTCCTCTAGCCCACATGAGTAATACTGTGTAACTGGTCAAATAATGGTGAACTAGGCAGCAACTCTTGCAGTATTTCTATTTTTCAACAAACAACTGTTAGTCTATGAAGCAAATTCATCTATGAATGAACACAATGAGAATCACATAATATGTTTTACAAAGGAAAGAAAAGTAACCACTTTAACAAGTGGTAAGAAGAAAGTCGGAACCCACTAGATTAAAAAGGACCAGAAACTTGACTTTTACTGCTGTTTTGAAGTAAGCATCATTGTTGGAGAAAGAGTAATGATAATTTGTGTATATGTGAGATGCTTTAAAAGTTATAGAGATTTTAAAGACACAGAAACACAATGCAGGAGAAATAACCATATACTGTACCTTTATCCCAGTAAATCATGTGCTGTTTGACAATCTCTGGATGATATTCAATCTCTCCCCTCCCCTTAATGCAAAGTGATTGAAGAGTTGCTTTTTCACATGGCTTTGTAGCAAGCTTTTTCACAAACCAGTTTGCTAAGTCTTCCTTATCATATTAACTCCATTTTGTGCTTGAAAGCTACCAAGATAAATGGAGAGTTTCTCCGACTACCATGCTGGAAGGGGAGCTCTGTAACAGTCTCATAGGCATATTGCAAGGGAGTTGCTGCAAACTGACTCAGAATGGTACCGAGAGCCTCCTAGGAAGTGGATTCAGATATTGGAATGTACACCTCTAACAGAATAACATCTATACAAGCAAAAACACCTAACTCCATCCCCAACTTTTTATCAATGCCAATAAACTCAGCAATCATGCAACAAAAAAAAATCTCGAGAGAAAAGAGTATTCTCTACTTTGCTTTACGTAACAGTTTAGCAACAGTAAAGAAATAAAAGGCAACTGCAGAGAGTTTGAGAAACACTTGCCAGATTTGAAGTTTATTGGCCAGAAACTGTCCAGTAACTGTGACTGAGTGAGAGAAGTAAGAATCACTTGCTTAGACGTGAAAGGCAGGCAACAAAGCAGCCTATCACTGTTGTGGGTGCTGTATCCTGTAGAGTCGGAACTGACCCATAGTTTTCCCTCCAGCGGGTTTTCAGAGGCAGTCAATCACATGAGAGGAGTTTGCCCACCTTTCTCCCCAGAAGCAGCTGGTGGATTTGAATGGTGCGGTTTTGGGATTGCAGCACTGCTTCTTACCACTAGGCCACCAAAGCTCCCCAAGCATCTCACCAATCCTCCAGAAATGGTCCACATATATCCCCAGGGAGAGGCTGGTTAAAGAAACATCTTCACCATGACAAGTTTGTGTTTCCTTACCTTTAGTTACTCTGCAGGATTCTTTTTCACCTCTGTAAGAAAGCCTCGTTTAATAGCAATTTGGCATACTCAACTCACTTCACCCTCATAAAGGAAGGTAAGTGATAATGCAATGGTGAGTTAAAACAGAGTTATGCATTTTAAATCTGAAAATAAAAACATAGATTCTATGGGAGTCTAAAGGCATCCAATTCACACCTGTAGCTACATCAGTGTGAAATATTTAAATAATCAACAACCGCTTGAGCTTAAATTGGGGGGGGGGGAAGCAGAAAAATGACCCCAAAACTTAAAACCTTTCAACTAAACCACAATAAATACAAGGCAGAATAAAACTAAATACTAGAAGTCCACAAAAGTCCAAATTCATACAGTGAAAAACTTTGAACTGATTTCTTAAAATGTGGCTTCTGGCTAACTTTGTTGATAACAGTAAACAGAGGGAGAGAAAAGTCGACAGCCAATAGCCTGTCCCCTTTGTTCTTTCAAATTCTACATGAACAAGGAACAGAACCTCACCTGGAACTTCAGGAGAAAATCTTGCAGAGTGTCGAGATACAAAGAGTTTCAGTTCTTGGTCCAAGTTGCATTCAATCAAGTTTGTGTCCCATGATCGGATTCCTAGGGAAGGAAAGAAAAAAGAGTTGACAAGCCTCCAGCTAGTCATTTCAGAGTGGTTTGGAAAACATGGCTGTAACATTTCTCAGGTTTGAGGGAAGGAAATGGAAACTCCTTTTCTGAGTATCAGGGATGCCCACAAAACGGGAGAGCCACAGAACTCTCTCCACCAGGCCACAAGGGAGAGATAACTAGCAGTGTGGACTGAACTTCTGCCCTCATAAAATGTAAATGTAGCTTTTCTGGAAAAGCAAAAGAAAAACAGTTATTAGGAAAATGACAGACTCCACTTGGGAAAGGAAGTAGAAAGGACAGGAGGGTGAGTTTGTGAGCAGTTTAAGAGGCCATGGGAACCTCTCCAGCTTCCCCCGTCTATCTGCTGGTGCTATGAACATGTAGAATGAGGGTCAAGAGGTATGGCATTTCTTTGCTTTCAAAACTATGTTCTGTGTGTGCAAATGTGCATGCCCACATGAGGCTGATTCACAGTGACTAACATGAGATCATGGGAATGATGCAGGACAAGACAAGGTTCAGTGTTTTTTGTTCATAGGGTTTCTATGAGTCAACGTCAACTCAACGGCACCTAACAACCACAACAATACTTTCTTTCCTTCCCTGGTCCTGTTTTTGTTTTGGTTTGGTTTGGTGGGTTTTTCTGTTTCTTTGTTTTTGTTTTTTAGCCTTGATTTCTAAATCACTAGCTATCAATCTAACGTGTGAATGATCTTTGACTAGAAGACTGGGCCTTAGCCTTCAGGACTTGGCCTGTCCACCCTCCCAAGCACTTATTTCACCTGACTAGCTTGGCAGGCAGCTTTGGCATTCATAATTGTTAGTGGCATTGTGTTTTCTTATCAAGAGGCCAAGAAATGTGGCAATAATTGGTACTTTATAAAACTTCTCTGGAGTTGGAGGTCATGCACTACCCATCAGCACCGAAGTTCAAGGTTTCTGAGCCCGGAACTTGGGGTGAAAGGAAAGCCAGGGTGAGAATAAAAGTGACTTCCTGCGCTTATGACTGAGCTCCCTGGTCACTTCCTTCCTCCTGGCTCTGCCCTCCTCCCTCTTGCTCTCCTAGACAAAATGGCTTAGAGGAAAACTCAAAGGCCACCAAAAGGATATCCGTGGGCCAATGAAGAAAACTGGGGAACCACAGAGCTCTGGGGTATACTGCTTTATTTTCAAAAGAGAAGTCAGTATCTAGTATCTATGATTATATACTGTGTAGAGCATCATCAATACCAGGGACAAACCTTGAAGTAACAGGCATGTATGTGTATCAACTAAGAGCACGGGGCTTGGGCTGCTCAGTGTAACAGAGCAGGTGTATTCTCAAAGAAATACTTGGTCATGTCATCTTTTCAACTGGTCATTAGACTTAGGAGTACAAAATGGCAATTTATCATTTAAAACACCTTAATTCCTTAATGCATTTCTCTTTTTAGCTCCTCTTTATAGCTCATGCATGCTTCACATCTTGCAAAGAATTAAGGTCATGTTTAATAGAAAAACTATCCCCCCCAAATTCTGGAAACTCAGTTCACTGAACATCTAAAATATCTTTTCAGATTACACATGAAGGACCTTTTCAACCATGAAGAATCATGTCAGATAGAACTATGTCCACTAAATAGAGGCAAAAAATAGCTTCTGATGCTAAATGGGGAGAATTCAGGTGTGGAAGAGTTAACATTCCTAAAGAGAGGCTAAATTATTACCGAGAATTTTATGGGTCTCCCTGGAACCATTAATGGCCACAGTTTGCATTTGTGCTAATGGAATATTTAAATTTTACCAAGAAAGGCATGTTGAGATTTGCAGATCTTTTTAATCCAGAAATGATAAATGGCTTCTTTTTGTTTCATGGAAAGCTTGACAGGTTGAGAGGTCTGAATTCATTAGAATATTTTACCTCAATGTATACACTACATACTTGGCTAGTGCGAAAAGCATTGAGTTTCTGTCTGAGCTGCTTAATTGGTATTGTTGAGTGGATTCTCTGTGCTCCCGCTCTGAGCTCCACTTTTTCTTCCAGATTGTCAAACTGGGTCAATAAGTTAATAATGAAACACATGTATTTAAATTAAATTCATACAATTTTCTGCTTTTGTTCTAAGTAACATCCAAATTGCTACGTTTATTTGAATGACTTCATCATCGGGGTTATAGGTGGACTTTTAGATCATCGTTTGCCATTTTTCCTTGGCTTCAATTAACCTGTGAAACATGCAATTAAATGTTTGCATGATATTTTGTAGATGTCTGGCTTTATGATCTATCACTTAACCATAGAAGAAGTGCTATACAATGGAAAGAATGATTTAGTAAGGCTTACATTTCACTGGTAAACAGTCAGTTAAAAAATATTTCTCATATTTACACTTCTAACGAAACTGAACATTCAGCTTGGGATCTCTTTTTTTAGATACAGAATCCCAGCCAAGTTATTTCTTAACTTGCATAATTACTATCACCACTTATAAAATAAATCTTACAATGAGTTCAGTAGTTATTTTAGTTGGAAAGAGAAATTTACGAACCATGTTACTTTCTACACCAATTTTAAAAGAGAAAGCATATTTTATGTGCTTGATTATTTTCCATTGATTAATATTACTAAAGAGAAGTGTAGTTTCGCAATGGAGGTTTGTATTATATTCAATAGGTTTATTTTTGTGACAATAGGACCTAACAATGTCTGGTCCTCTAAAGCTCACAGGAAAATATTTCTACGGCCATTCAGATTCTCCTCTTTTTAAATGGTTGGTGAGGATGCTAGAAGGTTGGCAAAGAGGTTCTCATGAGTCTCTTGTGAAGTAAGTCCTCTCTCATTATCTGAGGGAGAATGGATAGAGAGTGGAAAAGCCAGGGCAAATCCTCAGTCCTTCTGATTCTGCCTCCAATGTTCCTTAGCTCCAGTTCTTGCCTGACCTTGACTTCCTCTGGCTCCATAAAGACTGTGCCCCTTGCTGGCTCACCATGAGGGGGTATAACAATTACACCCCCCTGGGAGAGACGAGCATCCACTTTAGAAATGCCTAGGCTCAAAGGGCATCCATCAGCCCTGGGAAACTCAAAAGTGTGGCCAGGCATCCTGGAAATGAACCTCATCATTGTGTCTTTCAAACTGTTTTCCAGCCTGTTCTCGCCCAACCCTACTGACTACAGAATAACAAAGGAACTTTCCTTCTTTATTTTCTGACTGTAGGTATTAAAAATCCACAAAGGGACACACACAGGCATATGACGTTTACAGAGATGAACAGAAAACAAAAGGTATGTGGGAGTCTGAGGGGATCATCTCAAATTAAATCAGACTAGAAAAAATAAGAACAAGATAGCCCAACAAATAGCGAATATATCTAACTTTATCAAACATGCAAACAATCTGTCTTATTGTTTAATTAAACCTATGTTAGAAAAGTGCCTTGCATTTACATTTAAATGGCTAAAATCTATATCATGAATGGAGACAGGAGATTCCAGAAAATAGAATGAAATGGTCACGCATTATAAGTATAAATGACACATGGGCTTTATTTGATAGGTATCTGGGCCTTAGACAAGTTGATTTTCCTCAATGGCCTCAAGAACTCTGTCTGAGATAGTCTTTAATCTATTTCTGCAAATTCCTAAATCACTAGACTGTAACCATTAGATTCCATTTATAAAATTATTCTAAAAAGCCACCTAAAATCAGATTAGTGTTATAAACTAAAGAAAGATCATTAAAACTAAGGATATGCCAAGTCTTGCCAAAGTTTTATTTTTCAGAAGAAAAGCTTTCTATCCTTTCCCTAGGTAGCCACATTTCTTTTCTTTCCTAGCTAACAAGTTGATCCTCATAATATGTGGGTAATTTGTAATGCAGACAACACCTTATATACAGAGCTCATAATTTCAAAGCAGTGAAGCAATGTTACTAAAGAAATTAGGTCTTGGATAACATCTCATAGTAGAAGCAAACAAAAGAAGTGATTTATAATAATTTATTTACTGTTGTAAAAGTTAACGGCTTGTTAAAAAATAAGCCCTTAAAGAAGACTAACAATGAATCACTAATTTAATGAACTTAAGTTTGGGACTGGCTCAGATTCTATTTCAACATGGTTTGGAAAACCGTTAGTAAATAATACCAATTAAGTAGTACAGGTAAAAATTCACTTGCCCTTTGACTCTGACAAATATAAAAAAGAATAACATAATTGTAACACTCTCTAACATTTAACTTAATTCCCACCATGTACAGCTTTGTTTTGTTCTCCCCCCTTAAAACAAAAAGTGACAATAAACTATTGCCTAAATCTTCCCAAAGCTCTTAATTCCGTTACTATCTCAGACAGAAGATATTCAATAGAAGGAAGATATGGATTACTATGTAACCAGCTATGTCTATATCTAACAACCAAGGGCACACTAGATATTAGCCACATCTTTTTTTAGTACAAATCTGGCTGATTAGCAATGTTACTGGAGATGTTACATTCTTTAACAGCAATTCAAAATTTCAAATCGACACTCAGTATTTCTTATGTTTTAGTTCCTTTGAATAAAAGATAAAATGAAAACTCCCTTCCCAAGGGCTCTAGAGTTGAGTTGTGAAGCACAGAAAGCCAGGGTGTTCTGTACTTTATGTACTAAAATAAACCAAAGTAGGGACTCTGCTAACAAAGGAGGAAGCCTGTTAAGTCCATGTTGTAGGGCTAATTAAGAAGATAGTGGAAGCCATGGAGTGGGAGGCAGTGGTTTCTAAGACCTTATGGTTTGGCATCAGGTTTTACAGAGCTAAATAAATAAAGCCAGACCAATCCAGGGAAAGACTGGAGTTGCCAATTGTGGAGAAGATATGATCAAACCCCACATTATGCTTTTTTCATGTAGTTGAAAAGACTAGTGTGATTATTTCTCTTGGTTTCAGGAAGCATTTACTAAGCATCCAGAGTGTTGCCGTCCTGTTGATTTACTGCATTACTACTATCTTCCTACAGATTTATAGATTTATTTTTTTCCCCCTCTAGGTCTTCCCAGGGAGCTCTCAATAATCAGATGGCAGGATTTCAAGTCTCCAGAGTCTCTAAGCCCACAGAGCCTCAGTTAGGGTGATGAGAAGAAAAACTAACAGATGATGGACTGTTTTCCCTGCCTGCAACATGCGTTGAGAGTAGAAATCCCTGGAGCAGATCCGTCTCACTTCACACAACATGACCCACTGTCACCAGCAACAACAGCAGCACCATCCTCATGACCTCAGGAGGAGGGCCAGCTGGGACCTGAAGGCTGAGGCAGCAAGTCACCCACAGGGGAACAGACACACCCTGCCCTGTTGCTAAGTCATCTCAGACCATCAGAAGCTACTGGGGCAATTTTTTCCCTTAGCCCTGGGAGATGCTGCAGCTGAGACCCCAGGACCTAGAAGAGCAATCTCCAGAGGAATGGTGACATCTGTCACCGTGTGTAAGAAAAGGGCTCTGTTCACTCATTTGGTTGATTCTTAATGGGATCAATAAAGCCATCTCAGAGTTCCATACAAAACCCTGGGCAAATAAGGGAATTAAAAATCAAGAGGGTCTGTTGACTAGAAAGGGAACATAAGGTAAGATCCTAATAATGTCTGTTTCTTGGTCTGGATAACTACAGGTATCTTCATTTTGTGAAAATTCACTGAGCAGCTCATCTCTGGTAAGGTGTCCTTGCCTCTATATGAAATTCGCCAGTACAATATTCTTTTTACTAAAAAAAAAAAAAAAAGGAAAGCAAAATTTAATTTATCATGCAATAGTAAAAATAAATAAATAAATGAATTGGCTAGTAATGTCAAAAAAGCTCAAAAACCCAACACCACAACCCAAACAAAGAAAGAAAGAATAAAGACAGGAAATACTTTGCAGCAGTACTTGCATGCATCTGTTTTATCTTCCAACAGAAGCAGCTTGAATAAGCCCCCTGAGGAATCCTGAGCGGAAAGGATGATCAGCAAGTAACAAAGCAGGAAGATAATTATGGTCCAAAGGTGACTGCTAAGCGGCCTCCCTGCATGGGGCGCTGCCCACAAGTGGATGACTGTACAAAGACAGGCTCTGAAAATCGCTGTATTTGAAATTTTCTCTCTGATCTGGCATCACTTTCAGGGTCAGAAAACAAGTGATGCTGCAGTACCAGTCCTGTGTCACTTGTGAGCCGTGTGACCTTGAGCCAGTCCCCTTTCCTTCCCACCTCTCTAGACTTCATCTCTAATTTGAGAAGGCCGATCGCTCATCACTGGAGTGGTCAGGAAGATTTTTAGAGAAAAGTGAGCACATTCTAATGCTTTCTTGTTTCCCAACCAGGTGTAGAGAGGTATGTTTGAAATGTTCAAAGTCACTGATTCCTACAGTAACCACACCCAAAGTAAATGCGTGTAGTGTGGATTATTTTCTAGGAGGAAAATGTGCAATAAACCAAATTAGAAAAGCTCTGATGAATGGCTTTTAGCTTGAAAATGAAAGGCTACTGGGATGCTCTAGGGAAACCCTTTTATTCTTTCTTTTTCTTTTCTTTTTTTTTTAACTGAATACTGCTTTCTGGTCACTTTGGTTGTTAGTGGTGTTATTAGGGGTTGGGGGGAGCTGAAAAGGAAAATTAAAAAATCAGTGCTTCAAAGTTAAACAAAAGAACCAGGTCTGCAATTCCAGTCCCCACCCTGAAGCCTTTTGTTCTGGGGACAAGTGGCCGTTTCCAAATGTACAGACAGATGACAAGCGAGTATTTTTTTTTCTCCTCACCCGCCCCCCAAAACCAGCATTTTCTTTCGCCATTCATTACTGGGAGTGGGTAGAACCGGCAAGGAGGGCTGCGTGAACGCCCTTTGTCCGCCTCAGGCTGCCGTAGAGACTGCAGTGCGGACTGCACCACGCCCACCAGCCGGTGTCTAGGGGCAGAGGCGCTTCAGCACCACAGCGAGAGAATAGAGCGCGGGCTGAGCTACGGAGGGACCCGGCGACCTCTGTCCGGGGTGAAGGGAGGGACACGGATCACCACGGGGGAAAGGCAAGGCAGAAATGAGACCTGCCCACCTGGGGGCTCCGAGCCCAACAAAGCTGGGCAAAGGGCGCGCAGCCCCCCCACCCCACCCCCAGTCCGTGGCCAGGGCGCACGCTGGCCGCGCCCGCCGGGCCCGAGGGGGAGCGCAGTGCAGGGGCAGGTGCGGCGGGCGGTTAAGGGCACTGCGGCAGCCTGGGTGTGGCTGGGAGACTAGCCGGTCCTTGTGCCCCAGGCAGTGCCAGCCGGACCCCGGGACCCGCCCAGGACTCCCCAGGATCCGCTATTCGGCCTCTGCAGAGCGCGTTCCTGGCGCGCGCACTACTCGCCGATCCCCTGGCGCGCGCACTACCCGCCGATCCCCTATCCCTAACCTATTGTACTGGTGCTGGGACTTTTAGAAACAGCCGCCCCACCCTGCAACTCGGGGTCCCATTGTCCTTTCTAAAAGCTGCAACCAAGGCCCCAGGGGCTGCGGCGAGGCTGGCTCGGTCTGGGAACCAAGCGCAGGCGGTTCTCCATCCCTGCGTCTCGGGGGAGGGCGTGCGGGCGTGGCCCCAACACTTAGCCTAGTCATTCCCGGGAAAGAATGGATGTGGCGGGTTTTAAGCCAGAAAGGGCATTTCTCTGAACTAAGGGTGGCGGTGAGGGTAATTCCTTTGCGGACTTTGACACATCGTGTTTTCGTCCAAAATCTTCCAGCAAGGGTTCCCCCAGCCATTAGCTGGGCGAGAGGGAAGCTGAAAGGGAGTGAGTACAACGGGTTCTCCCCTAACCCCTCCTTTGCCCCTTGCGGTTCCAGCATTATTGTAGCTTCTCTGACACCTGCATTTCGCTTAGCAGGAGAGGCGGTGGCCAGCTCCCTGACAGATACCTCAAGGTTATGAAAGGTTCACTCTCTCAGGAGTGATTCCGATTATCTAACAATTCCGATTACTCTCCCAAAGCAGCCCAGACGAGAATCTGGACAGAGTGCAAGAGGTGGCGGGGTAGGAGAGCGGGAAGGAAGCGCGCAGGATGGAAGGTGGCCGTTGCGCCCTGGGTGGGGTCGCGTTTGCGCGTCTCCTGGCGCTGGTCCCCTGGGAACTGGGGACGCTTACCGAGCTCGATGTTGCCGATGGCGCGCCGCAGATGCTCCTCGGTCACGATCTCGCCGACGACCACCAGCAGGTAGAATTTGCTGTCGAGGAAGCGGTGTGAAAGGCTGGGTGAGGTGGACGCTGCCGGGTTGGCGATGCTACCGGACGGCTCGGGCTCCGCGGCTTCCACCACCACGGTCGCCATCCTGCCGGTCCGCTTAGCCTCAGCGATGTGCTCGGCTCTAGCTGCTCCTCTCCTCTGCCGCAGGAGAAAGGATTATCTCCGAAGGTGCTGCCTCCGCTCCGCCCCCTGCGTCCCCCCTCCTCCTGGCGCTGCGCGCCGCCTCCCCCTCCGCCCTCTGCGAGCTTTGGCGGAGAGGAGCGGGGAGTGAGAGAGGGCGGGGAGGTGGCGCCTCTTTTACATGGAGACTAGTCTGGGAGCCCTGGAGGAGGAGGAAAGGACCACCCGGCACATCCTCGCGCGGTGGCGGCCTCCGCTCTTCCAGCCGGTGGCCCGGGGCTGATGTCATCTGCAGCAAATCATCTCGCCGGCGGCCCGGAAGCTGGAGGGACGAGGTGTGCGGACAATGGTCTGGGCAGGGCCGCGAAGTCAGCGACCGAGGAACCTAACTCGCTCCTGCTGCAACCATCAAGGGGAAAGACGTTCTACATCCACGCGTTCACCAACTGCAGCCTCCAACCTCCCGGTTTCGCTGGTGCAGGACACTGAAATTGATTTCCGTTTTTAGAATGTTTCCCTTGTCCGAGGTCCCGAGTCAGGCCCTTGCCATGTGTCCCCTCAGCAGTGAAGCCCGGTTGTCAGGAGCATTGAGAGCCACTGCAAGCAGATGTGGTGCCCAAGGAGCCCGCACGGGAAGGTGGAACCTGTATTTTCTTTGACCTTGTGGATTTAGGAAGACATATTTACCAGTAATCACCATCTTCACTTAGTATATTATAGTGTGAAACCTAAACCTGCTATTGTTCAAGCTCTGGATCCTACCCTGCAAGGCCTAAGAGTGAAAAAAATACTGATTTAGTGGAGCTCATGAGAAATTAGACGAATACAGATTTATTACTTTCAATACAGATACATTATCTTTTAATAATATGCTGAACCAATAATATCAGGCATGACAAAGAATAAAGAGAAGATACTGTCTCTACCCAGCAGCATTACAATGAAAATAATGTCTTTTTAGCTCCTTAGGGAATACACAAACAAAATTATGTTATGTGGCAATGATGTCTTCTGAAATGTATGGGCATTGCTTTTATTGCTTTTGTCTATATTTAGAAGAATTCATTTAAAAAAAATTTTAAAAAGACCCGCAACACCATTTCTTATAGATAAAGTAGAAAAGGAACCAAATATTGGCATCATGAAAGATTGGAGATTGAAAGTTATGGAAGAGGAAAGGGTAAACATTAGTCATATAGCTTTAATGTACACTTTTAAAAAATCACCTAATTCTGTGGTTGTGTGTCATTAAGTCACAACTGACCTGTAGCTGACCCTCCAGCAGTTTTTCAGAAGTGGTAAATTGTCTATCCTGCTTAGCAGCTGGCGGATTCAAACCATAACCCTTTAAGATGGCAGTGCAGCTTTTTTACCACTAGGCCACGAGATTGTCAAATAACTCACTATCTTGAATGTAAACCACCTTGATTTATTGGTAATTTAGGCTTCTTCACTCTTTCCTGAAATCTGGATATGCTAGGCATGGTGGACCCACCAGATGTGCCAGTTTCATCACAGGGGAATACAGATACCATCTGAACAATATAGCGTTTGGGGACAGTGACAAAATCATCAAAGGGCTGACTTTATCAGTAAACAATGAGAGGTTCCAAGAGAAATGGCAACAATGTCTTGGTCTAGAGGAGACATTTAATTATTATTAAAGAAGTGAAGCTAGTACCAAAAACCAGAATAGGATTTGGGGGAATTTTTGTGGGCTACGCTATTTTCAAAAGTCAGCCATTGGAGTGTAGCCTCATCCAGCAATTTCTTTCCATGTCTTGTGAACTCCCATTGCTTTTATATATATAATGGTTTCTTAAGTCAACTCATTTTTTAAATTTCTTTTTAAATGAAATTTTATATCGCTATATAAAAGAACACTGTGAGAAACATAGTAGAAAAAGTAGCAAACAAGAGAAGACTCTTAATGAGATGCATTGGCCCATTGACTACTACAATAGAGTTGAGTATGACAGAGATCCTGAGGATGGTTCCAGATAGGACAAAGTTGAGACCTGTTGTTCATAGGTTTACTATGAGCCTTAGTTGACTATGACCAACAACAACACCACTACCAAACATCACCAACAGTGTATAAATGGAAACATCAAAATCACTTGTAAATAGGCAGGATTCATATTAATAAATAATGAAACTAAGATGATGTGATTGAATTTTGGCTAGATACTATTGTTATTTGCCCAGTATTATGATCCTGGGATGTACCTTGTAAAATATACAAGAGTGGAAAGTGTAAGAGTTGTTAAAGACATACTAATTCTTAACTGAGTTGTTTTCAATGTCATAAATGTGGGATGAAAGTTGAAACAGAAGAGCATTCTGTCATGGCAATAAACCACCTATGGCATTGCCCAAACTATGAAAGACAAAGACATAATGGGATGAGAAGACTAGGGATATTAACTACTGTTGGGGGTTTTTTAATTGATATTTTGATGTAAGTTTATAGAGAACTTGAATTTCCATTCATTCATTGTTGTACGTTTTCTTCCATGCCCACTCCCCGCCCCGTTTGCTTTCCTCTTTGGAAAAAAAAATTCTTTTATTGTTGTACACCCCCATCCCAGTCCACTTTACTATGCAACTCTTATTCTGGACTGTTGTCATGCAAATAATACCTAAACACATACTCCAATATGGATTGGGACTCAATGTCCAGAAGACAAAGATTCTCACCACTGGACCAATTGGCAGCATCAGGATGGATAGTGAAGGGATTGAGATTGTACACAGCTTTAGTTTGCTTGGCTCCATAGTCAACACTCTTGGCACCAGTTGTTGTTGTTATGTGTCATCGAATCGCCTGCGACTCATAGCGACCCTATGTACAACAGCCTTAAACTCCACTCTGTCCTGTGCCAATTGCACTGTCTCCAACACTCCCATCCCAATTATCCCAGTCACTGAATCAATCCACCTCATAGAGGGCC
>NW_006400021.1:3446803-3455315 GCF_000299155.1 Elephantulus edwardii | reverse complement strand
CTTTGAGCTGTGGTGCTGGAGAAGAGTATTGAGAATACCATGGACTGCTAGGAAAACAAACAGATTCATCCTGGAAAGGGTTAAACCGGGTGCCTCCTTGGAGGCAAGGATTCTGAGGCTCTGTCTAGCATACTTTGGACATGTTGTGAGGAGAGACCGGTCCTTGGAGAAGGACATAATGCTTGAGAGGGTGGAGGGACGGCACAGGAGGGGAAGGCCCTTTATGAGGTGGATGGATTCAGTGACTGGGATAATCGGGATGGGAGTGTCAGAGACAGTGCAATTGGCACAGGACAGAGCAGAGTTTAGGGCTGTTGTTCATAGGGTTGCTATGAGTCGCAAGCGATTCGATGGCACATAACAACAACAACAACAATATTCCTTTTAAGCAGTTATTTCCTTCAGCTGTTTCAATACAGTGTACATTATTTATCCCCTCTATTCTTAGTTTCCCCAATATCAGTCCTGTTTTATAACAGTGGCCTTATGCAGTATTTGTCCTCTTGTGACTGAGATATTTCACTCAGCATAATGTCCTCCAGGGTCACTCATTTTGTATAATATTTCATGAGCTCCTTGTTTTTCAATGTGGCATAGAATTCCATTGTGTGAAAATACCACTTGTTTGTTGATGGGCTCTTGGGTTGTTTCCAACACTTTGTTATTGTGAAAAAATGCAGCAATAAACAAGAGTGTGCGTATATCTGCTTGGATGGCAGTTATGGTTTCTTTTGGGTAAATTCCCTGTAGTGGAATTGCTGGGTCAAATGGTTTTTCTATTTCCAACGTTTTGAGAAAGCACCATACTGCCTTCCATAGTGATTGCACCATTTTACACTCACACCAACAGTGCATAAGGGTTCCATTTTCTCCACAACCTTGCCAACATTTGTCGTTTGCTGCTCTGTTGAATTTTACAATTCTTACTGGGGTGAGATGGTATCTCATAGTTGTTTTTATTTTTATCTTTCTTAGAGCTAGGAATTTTGAATATTTCTTTATGTGTTTGTTTACCATCTCAATGTCTTCTTTGATGAAGTGCTCATTCATATCCTGTGCCCATTTTCCAATTGGATTGTTTACCTTTATCTTGTTGTGGTGCTCAAGTATTTTACAAATTCTACATA
Source organism: Elephantulus edwardii (assembly GCF_000299155.1). Lineage (NCBI taxonomy): Eukaryota > Metazoa > Chordata > Mammalia > Macroscelidea > Macroscelididae > Elephantulus > Elephantulus edwardii. Next base: position 3,454,188 of record NW_006400021.1, on the reverse strand, counting down.
TACGTCCCTTATCAGACATTTCATTGCCAAATATTCTTTCCCAGTCTTTGGCTTCCCTTTTTATCCCATTGGAGAAGCTTTTAGATGTGCATAGGGACTTGATTCTTAGAAGGTGCTATTCATCGATTTTATCCTTTCCTAGTTTTAGGTTTTTCAGGATGCTTGGAAGACTGTTCACGTTGTGAATTAGGACTTCTAGAGTTCTTCCAAAGCTTTTCGCTGATGACGTTTATAGTCCTTGGTTTTAGGCCTAGGTCCTTGATCCACTTTGAGTTGTTTTTGTGTATTGTGTGTGGTGTGGGTCTTGCTTGAGTTTTCTGCAGATAGTTTTCCAATTTTGCCAACACCATTTGTTCAAAAGGCTTTCATTTCCCCATTTAGCTAATTTAATCTCCTTGTCAAAAATCAGCTCACCATAGGTAGATGGGCTGATTTCTGGGTTCTCAATTCTATTCCATTGATCTATGTGTCTGTCATTGTACCAGTACCACACTGTCATGACGACCACAGCAATGTAGTAGGATTTGAAATCAAGGAGTGAGATGCTTCCTATTTTGTTTTTCTTTTTAAGGAGTGCTTTGCTTATTCAGGACCTCTTTCCATCCCAAATGAAATTGGAAATTGTCTTTTCCATCGTGTTGAAGAAAGGAATTGGTATATGTATTGGGATTGCATTGAACGTGTAAATTGCTTTTGTTAGGATTGTCATTTTCACCATATTGAGTCTTCTTATCCAAGAGCAAGGTATATTTTTCCATTTCACCAGGTCTCTTTATTTCTTGTAGTACTGTTTTGTAATTTTCTTCGAATAAGTTCTTTGTGTTTCTAATTAGATTTACTCCAAAGTATTTAATCTTGTGATTACCTATTGTGAAGGGTATTGGTTTTCTTAGCTCCAGTTCTGTATTCCCTTTGTCACTGTAGAGAAATCCAATTGATTTTTGTATGTTGATCTTGTATCCAGCCACTTTGCTGAATTGGTCAACTGTGGATATTGACTACTATTTTATAGCTCTATAATTTCAAGCAAGTAATTTACTAATCTTAAGCCTCAATGTATTAATCTACATACATAATAGAACAATGTCTTCTTAATCAAATGTATTTGTGAAAGATTATATGATGCAACATGCAACATACAGGGATTTGAATAGAGTATGCATTTCATATAAGAGTGAAGAATTGACTAGACCTACTACTGTCAATCTGAACCTGACCCTGTCCTGTCTCATTGTCACAATGTCTGTCATGCTCAAGGGCAGGGTTCATATGTGTTGTTCATAGGGTCTCCATGAGTTGTAGTTGGCTCAAGGGCACATAACAATAGCAACAACATAGAAGTTTAAAGGGAAAGTTGGCATTTGTTGTTATGTGCCATCAAGTTGCCTGCGACACATAGCAACACTATACACAATACTTCTGAACCCTGCCCTATCCTGAGCCAGTCTGTCTCTGACACACCTAATACCATTACCTCAGTTTTATGTCATCTATCTAGGAAATTCGTCCCCTGTACTTACTGTCCTTCTGCCTTCTCAAGCATGAGATCCTTCTTCAAGGACTGCTCCCTCCTGGAAAAATGCCAGAAGTATGTGAGACAGAGCTTCGAAATCTTCATCTCTAATGAGCAACTTGGTTTTCACCCTCCCCGGAACAAACCTGATTGTTCTCTTTGCAGTTCATGGAACATTCAACACTCTTCTCCAGCACCACAACTCAAAAGTATCTATTCTCCTTCTGTCATCCTTGGCCATTTTCAGTTCTCTGATGGATAGCAAGCAATGACGTTTAGGAGTGCTTATATTTCAGCTGGACCTGGTGGGTGGTTCTTGTATTTAAAAGGAGGTAGGGCCCGTGGGCCTGCAACCCTCAGATCTATGCTAATTGTGTTTGAGATGAACATTCTTTTAAGTGGTACAGTACTGGTCTATTTGCTGCACTGAGACAACTTGAGGTTGCTGTGATGCTGAATGCTGTGCCATAGGTGTGTCAAATGCCATAGTGGTTACACATTGTGGACAGTGTTTAGCGAAGCTCCCAGATTGTTTCTGGTTTGGAAACAGGAATGGCATCCACTTCCTAAACCATATGCCTCTGGAAACTTTTAACATAGAGAAATAATGATAGTTAATAGAACAGGGTTTAGGTCTTTTGTTCATAGGGTAGCTATGAGTCATGCTTGACTTGATGGTACTTAACAACGCTATTTTAGCTACCCACCTGCCACTCCTTGGTTATACCAAAGATACCAGAACCTTTATATTCTCCAAAGCCAAGTCAGTATCTTTGTCCTTCAAAACTAATCTGTCAGCATCTTTGTCCACAAATAGCAAAGAATTTGAAACAACCTAAGTGCCCATCAACAAATGAATGGATAGAGAACCTGTGGTATATTCATCCAATGCACTACTACACTACATTGAAAACAAGAAACTCATGAAATATTATTCAAAATGGGTGACCCTGGAGTACATTATGCTGAGTGAAATATCTCAGTCACAAAAGGACAAATACTGCATAGTGCCACTGTTGTAAAATGGAACTGATATCGGGTTTGGGGGAGACTGACAAAGATTGGATAAATTATGTATACTGCATTGAAACAGATGAGGGAGAGGACTGTTTTAAAGGGGATATATGATTAGGTATTATTGTCATGACAGGAGTCCAGAATGAAGGCTGCATAGTGGAGTGGACTTGGGGGGATGGATTGTGTAACAATGAAAACCTTTTTTTTTTTACTTTTCAAAGAGAAGAGTGAACTGGGCTGGGGAGAGGTTGGGCAGGGAGAAAAGTGCAACAATGAATGAATGGAAATTTAAAAAATTAATAATTAATAATAAAACAAAAAACCCTTATCTCTCACTTTCCAAATTTCAATGAATGTTATCCCAACCTATGATGCAAGTCAGAAACATTGAAGGCACCTTCCATTCCTTTCTGACCCTCAGGTCCATGTACAATCAGTATAGAGTCTGGTCAGTTTTACAGGAAGTTCTCTGTTAAGAATGTGCTCCTTTCCTAAATCTGTCTTTAAGATTAATTTGTGAGTAAATTGAAACAGATGGAATTTGTATAATTCAAATATTTGCCTTAGTGTATAGTGTATATTTTAATGCATAAAATCAAAGTAACTAAAGAAACACATACACTAAAACAACTTTAACATATTCATCTCCTTGTCTTGAAATCAGAACTGACTAATAGCTGACCTTTAGTAGATCTCCAAAGTTGTGAATCATATGGAAGGAGATTACCTTTTTCCCTTCAAGCAGCTTGTGGATTCAAACCACATTCCTTTGCCATCTGCAACACAAATCCTTATCCACAAAGCCACCAGATCTCCATCCCTCCCACAGCATTGTTGTTGTTTTTAGATGTTGTTGAGTCCAGTATGACTCATAGTGACCCTATGAAAAGCCATCCTGAAACTTGCCTTATTCTGTGTTATCCTAATCATCTCTGAGACCCTAGAGCGCATTGCTAAAGTCACAGAGTCAATTCATCTTTTGGGGGTTCTTCCTCTCCTTTGCTGACCCTTCATCTTTCCAAGCATGATGTCCTGCTCCAAGGAATAGTCTCACCTAGCTACATGTCCAAAGTATGAAAGAAGAAGCTTCAACATATCTGTTTGTTCTTTTGGCAGACCATGGGATAATCAGTACTCTTCTCCAGCACCACAACTCAAAGGCATCATTTTTTTCTTCTGTCACCTTTATTCATTGTCCTTCTCTCTGATGTGTAACAGGTGATTGAAGAAAAAAAACCACAAAACAACATAGCCTGAATTAAGCAAACTGACATCTTTGCTCTTCATGATTTTGGAGATGTCCCAGACTTGTCTAATGCAACATGTCTGTTGATTTCCTTACTGCTAATACCAAGGGTGTTGATTGTTGATCCAAACCAGATGAAATCATTGACAACTTTAATCTTTTCTCCATCTTTCGTAAAATGTTGGGCCTATGGTGAGGATCTTAATCTTCTTGATGTTTAGATATAATCCACACTGAAGGCTATAGTTTTTTTATCTTCAGCAGGTGTTCCATATCTTTCTCATTTTCAGCAAAGTTGTGTCATCAACATAATGCTGCTTGTTGGTGAATCTTCCTCCAATCCTGATGCCACACTCCTTTTCATAGAACCCAGGTTTGCAAATGACTTGCTCACTATACAGACTGAATAAGTATGGAAAAAGGATACGTTCCTGACACTCACCCTTCATGATCTTGAATCATGTAGTGCTCCCTTGCTCTTTTTACATAATAGCCTCTTGGTCCAACTATAGATTCAGCATTCCCACAATTAAATGTTCTGGCATTCCCCTTCTTCTCAGCTATAATACTGTGATCCAGGTAGTTAAATACTTTTTCATAGTCAATGTAATACAAATATACATTCTTCTTTCAGCCACAATCCATCTGACATCAGCAATGATATCCCTGGTGCCACGTCCTCTTTTAAAACTAGCTTGTAGTTCTGGTAGTTCCCTCTCAATATACTGTTGTAGCTGCTTTTGAATGACTTTTAATCATATTTTGCTTGCATGAGATATTAATAATTTTGTCCGATAGTTTCTACATTCTGTTGAATTACCTTTCTTAGGAATGGGGATAAATATGGATCTCTTCAGCCAGTTGACCAAATTTGTTCTCCAAATTTCCTGGCATAAAGTGGTGAGCACATCCAGAGTTACATCTTTTAGTTCAAACTTGTCAGTTGGTATCCCGGCGATTCCTGGTGCCTTGTTTTTTTGACATACCTTCAGTGCAGCTTGACTCTCTTATCACCACTGGCTCCTGTTCATATGGTACTTTCTGAAATTCTTCCATGCCAACCAGTCTTTTTTTTTGTAGAGTAATTCTAAGTATTCCTTCCATCTTTGGATGTTTCCTGGATCATTCAAGATTGTGCCCATAGCATCTTTTAGTATTGCAACTCAAGGCTTCAATTTGTTCTTTAGTTCCTTCAGCCTGGGAAATTCTGAGTGAAGTCTTCTCTTTTTATTTTGTAACTCCAGCTCTTTGAAGTCTTTATTATACTATTTTGTTTTATCCCTTTGAGTTGCCCTTTGAAATCTTCTGTTCACCTCTTTTACTTTGGGATCTCTTCCTTTTTTTGTTTTGGCTTCTCAGTGCTCTGAAGCATTTTTCATAGTCTCTTCTGACATCCATTTAGGTATTTTTTTCTTCTTCTTCCTCATTCTTTGTAATGATTTTTGCATTCTTCATGGATGCCCTTCCCATGGTTCCTCTGGTCTCTAATCAGTGGTGTTCAATGCCTCAAATATCTTCTTGAGATAATTTTAAATTCAGCTGGCATAGACTCAATAATATTTTGGCTCCTGTGGAGTAGTTTTGATGTTCTTCAGCTTCAGTTTAAACATACACATAAGTAATTGATGGTCTGTTTCAAAATTGGCAACAACGTGACTTTGGGATATAACAATTTCTACAGCCTAAAACTGATTGAACATGCAAACGAGATACATTATCTCTAGTGAGTGATTGGGATACAAATGTTATAGAAAAGTAAAGAAGGATTAAAAGTTAGAAAACATGGCCTGAGTAATAGAAATAAGGTTGGATAGCACATGAAAGAATTTTGCACAATCTATTTTGCCCTATCTCTAATGCCTTAAATATGGATTACATTTAAAGGAAATTAAAACCCACAATGGGGCTAATAGGCAGCGTCATGAAAAATAGAGAAAAGGTAGAGATTGTCAAATATTTCCTCTTACATGAATCCACAATCAATACTTCTAAAGACTTTTGTTGTTGTTAAGTGCCATCAAGTTGAGTATGATTCATAGAGGCCCTATGAACAAATAGTCTGAACCCTGCTCTATCCTGCACCATCCTACACTTCCTGCACACAAGAGCCCATGGCAACAGTCACTGTGTCAATCCACCTAGTTGAGGGTCTTCTTCTACTTCACCGACTCTCTACCTTTCCCAGCATTATGTCCCTTTCCAAGGAATAGTCCCTCCCAGCAACATAGCCAAAGGATGCGAGGCAAACCCTCATCATTCTTCCCTCCAAAGAGCACTCTAGCTACACTTTCACCAACACATATCTATTTGTTCTCTTGACTGTCCATGGGATGTTCAATGCTCTTCTCCAGCACTACAACTCAAAGGTGTCAATACACAAAGTCACTGTACCAGGAAGAATTGATTGACAGTGAAAATTTTCAGGAAGTACTATGAGAACAGGAGCCAATGGTAATGAAGGAGGAAGTGGAAGCTACTTTCAAGGCATTGGCAAAAAATAAGGCCCTAACAATTGATGGGATACCAATTGACTTGCTTCAATTATCAGATGCAGCCCTGGATGCGTTCATCTGTCTGTGCCAGGAAATTTGGAGGACATCTGACTGGCCAACGGATTGGAAGAGGTCCATATTTGTTCCTATTTCTAACAAAGATGATCTAACAGAATGTGTAAACTATTTAACATTATCATTAATATCACATACAAACAAAATACAGCTGAAGATTCTTAAAAACAGTTAGAACAGTATATAGATAGGGAACTGTCAGCTCGACCAGGGTTTGAAAGAGGCTGTGGCACCAGGGATATTATTCCTGATGTCAGATTGATCCTGGCTGAAAGTAAGGGATACCAGAAGAGTGTCTGTTTGTGCTTTACTTACTATGCAGTGACATTTAACCATGTGGATCATAACAAGTTGTGGCTGACATTGAGAAGAATGGAAGTCCCAGAGCACTTAATTGTGCTCATGTGGAACCTAAACCTGGAGCAGAAGGCTGTTGTGGTAACAGAGCATTATTTAAAATTGAGAAAGGAGTATTTCAGAGCTGTATTCTCTCTCCATACCTATTCAATTTGAATTCTTCTAAAGGGCATTGTTGTTGTTAGGTGCCATCGAGTACAACTCATAGTGACTCTACAAAAAAAAGATCTAAATCCTGTTGTAATTTGCGCTATCCTTACACTTCCTGACACACAAGAGCCCTTTGCAGTAGTCATCATGTCAGTCAACCTGGTTGAAGGTCTTCCTCTCCTTCGCCAACCCTTCACCCTTCCCAGCATCATGTCTTTCTCCAGGGAACAGCCCCTTCTGGCAGCATGCCCAAAGTATGTGAGGCTAAGCTTCATTATTCTTGCCTCCAGAGAACAATCTGGCTGTACCCTTTCCAAGATTTATATTTATTTGTTCATTCTCATGGCTGTCCCTGGGATGTTCAGTATTCTTCTCCAACACCACAGCTGAAAGGCATCAATTCTTTTATGTTATGTTATGTTATGTTATGTTATGTTATGTTATGTTATGTTATGCTATGCTATGCTATGCTATGCTATGCTATGTTATGTTATGTTATGTTATGTGCTGTCGAGTCGTTTGCGACTCATAGCGA
>NW_006400021.1:3439418-3446273 GCF_000299155.1 Elephantulus edwardii | reverse complement strand
TTGATTTCCTGACTGCTGGTGCCAAGAGTGTTGACTGTGGAGCCGAGCAAACTGAAGCTGTGAACAATCTCAATCTCTTTGCCATCCATCCTGACGCTGCAGTGAAGAAATACTCCAAATCACTGGCAATAAGAGAGATGCAAATCAAAACAACAATGAGGTACCATCTCACTCTAGTAACAGTAGAAAAGTTTAACAGAGCAGCAAGTAATAGATGTTGGGGAGCATGTGGAGAGAAAGGAACTCTTATATATTGTTGGTGGGATTGGAAAATGGTATAACCATTCTGGAAGGTAGTTTGGTGCTTCCTCAAAAAGTTGAACATAGACATTCCATATGACCCAGCTATTCCACTACTTGGAATATACCCTGAGAATTTAAAAACTGAGACACAAACTGAGACTTGTACACCAATGTTCATAGCAGCATTATTTACCATTGCAAGAACATGGAAACAGCCCAAATGTCCAACCACAAATGAATGCACTGAGAAATTATGGTACATTCACACAATGGAATACCGTGAAGCACTCAGGAGCAATAACTTTGTAAATTATTACCTAACTTGGGAGGGACTGGAGAAGATTATTCTGAATGAACTAACTCAGTCCCAGAAGGACAAATATTGTATAAAACCATTATTGTAGAATGAGTATAAAGATCCAGGATGGGTGGGAGGGGCTGGAAGCAGAGGAATGTGGATGTGCAGGGGGAGGAGGGATTAATCATGGGTTTTACAATTTCATGGATGGGGGGTGAGAGAAATTGAAAGAATTTGTTCAAATTTGTATTCAAGTTTTGTAAATGAACTAGTAGAGGGGGAAAAAAAAGAATAGCAGTCAAGAAATCAAAGAATGTATTGCAATGGACAAATTGCAATGGGGCACTTTTAAATGGGTCAAAGAACAAGGATATCCCTTTGACGACCAAGGTGAACCTGTCCCAAGCAGTGGTAATTTCGGTTGCATCACATGCATGCTAAAGTTGGACTGTGAGTAAGGAAGGACAAAGAAGAATTGATGCCTTTGAATTAAAGTGTTGACAAAGAATATTGAATTAAAAAAAGACTGTCAAAGAACAAATAAATCTGTCTTGGGAGAAATACACTGGAACGCTCCATAGAGATGAGGAGAAAGAGAGTTTATCGTACATCCTTTGAGCGTTTTATTAAGAGGGAGCAATCCCTGGAGAATAACACTGTGCTTGGTAGAGGGTCAGTGAAAATGAAGAGGACCCTAAAGGAGATGGATTGACACAGTGGAAATGAGTTGACAAGGTGGCTGTAACAGGGGGCTCACACCCATCAGCAGTTGTAGAGATGGCACAGGACCGGAAAGTGCTTCCTTCTGTTACACAAGGGGTTGCTATACAACAGTACCAATGCCAAGCATCTAACAACAAGAACAATTTAAATGTGTAGAGCAAAAAGATGAAAAACCTACCCTTTCTCTAACTTCCAATTTTACTCACCTTTTTAGAGGTAATCACTATTATTCATCTAAGCTATTTATTATGCATTTGCAGATCAATAGATGGGTAGATAGACAGACAAGTAGACAGATATAGGTGCAACCTTTTCCCTAAATGAATTAATATTTTGCATACTATTTTTCAAAAAGACATTTTCTCTTTGGAGTCTTTTTTCATGCAAATATGTAAAACTTTGTATTATTTTTTTTAACATTTAAAAAGAATACTTTGAGTGAAAGTTTGCAAACTAAGTTAATTTTCATTCAACTATTCATATGCATTTTGCTCTATAATGTTAATGTCAATAACCACAACGTAATCATTCTTCTCCAATTTCTCCCCAATGATTCTGATTTCCATCAAACTTTATATACATCTCTGTGTCTATCCTTAGCAATACTGTGCTGATCATTCCCTTATTGTACACTACCTTTCCCTTCACACATTTTAATAAGTAACTATTATCTGGTGGCTCCTTGTTGTTGTTATGTGCCATCTGGTGGCTTAGTAGCAAGTACTTGTGCTACCAATGCCAAGGTATGTGGTTTGAATCCACCAGCTGCTCCAAGGGAGAAAGATGGGGAATTAACTTCTGTGCAATTAACTGCTTCTGAAAACCCACAGGAGGGCCAGCTAGAGGTCAGTTCCAACTCAATGGCACACAATAACACAGCTTTTACTATCCTTTCCTTCCCCATTACTGGTAACTATCCAACAAGTATTCTTTGTGCATATACACTTTTCTTTGGCTTTTTTTTAACAGTGGCCTTATCCAATATTTGTCCTTTTTGTGACTGACTTGTTTGACCCAGCATAATATCCTCTAGATGCATCCATGGTATGATGTATATTGAATTTTTTATTGATTTTGATTATTGCACAGCACACCATTGTGTGACTGTACCAGTTTCTTTATTCACTTTCTGATTGATACATACTTGAGTTGTTTCATCTCTCTGCTGCTGCAAATAGTATTTCATTGAATATGAATGTGCATGTATTTGTTTCACAGCTGTTTCTTTAGCATTAGACCAGTTAATGACTTTGCAAAATCAAATGATATATTTATTTCCAATTCTTTAAGGAAGCACATTTCTCTGCTTAGTTATTGGACCATTTACATTCCCACCAGCCAAATGAGGTTTCCAATCTCTACACACATGCAGTCTTTGTAATTCACTGTCCTATTGAAATTTGCTAATATTGCTGGAATGAGATGCTATCTTATTGTTGTTTTTATTTGCTTGTGGAAAAGATTGAAGTTGCCAACGGTTTTGTCTTACTTTGACCTACAATCAACACCCTTGATATCAGTAGTCAAGAAATCAAGAGATAAGTTGTTTTGAGAATATTTGCTCTCAGAAACCTCTCCTGAGTACTGATGTCAGTCTGGACACTAAGGTGTACCTCATCCAAGTCATGGTATTCTCAGTTAACTTGCTATGCATCTGAAAGCTAAACAATAACTAAAGATGAGAGAAGAAGAATCAATGCCTTTGAGTTGTGGTACTGAAGAAGAGTACAAATTCTGTGGATGACAGAAAGAACAAATAGATCTGTCCTGGAGTAAGTGAAATCAAGATGTTCAAATCAAGGAGACAAGGATAGTGAAACTCTGTCTCATACTTTGGGCATGTTATTAGGAGAGGGTAGTTTTTGCAACAAGACATCATGCTTGGAAAAGTGAAGAAAGGTTGATGTAAAACAGGAAGACTCATAAGATGAATTTACTTAGTGACTATTACAATAGACTCAAGTGAGGATGGATGACAAGGGCAAAGTTCATATCTGCTGTTCAGAAGGTCACTGTGAGTGTCACACAACCAACTTGAGAGCATGTGCACACACACGCACACACTCACACAGCCAAACCAAAACCAAAACAACAAACCAACAATAAGTAATGACCTTGAGCATTTCCTCATGTATTTGTTTGCTGCCTCTTTGTCTTCTTTAACGAAGTATGTTTTCATGTCCTCTACCAGTTCTGTAATTGGGTTACTTGCCATTTGTTATTCTTGGAGTTTTCTAGATTTAACTTTAAAGATGAGTCTCTTATCAATATGTGATTGCCAAGTATTTTTACCAGTCTGAATATTCTCTTTTTATATTTTTATGAATTTTTTTTGTGCACATAAAAATTTAATTATTGAGAGGCTCTAATAGTCTAATTTACCCTCTACTGATTGTGAATTTCTGGATATTTTTAATAGCCTGGTCATTGAAACTGTCCATGATGTCATCTTACTTGGGTCCACAATCAATGCCCTTGATACCAGTAGTGAAGAGATAGGACTTTGCAGTCAGGGACGTCTCCATATTTTTGAGATGCAATGACGTTAATTTGAGGACTAAGGGGCACCTCATTCAGGGCATGGTCTTTTCACTTACTATGCATCTGAAAGCTGGAAAATGATGACTGAAGAAGAATTTGAACCTTGGTATTGGAGAAGAGTGCTGAAGATCTCATGGTCTGCCAAAAGAACAATCAGATATGTCTTGGAGAAAGTGTAGCCAGAGTGCTTGTTGAAAGCAAAGATATCAAAGCTTCTTACATACTCTGTATGTTGTCAGGAAAGGCTGTTTCTTGGAAAAGGACAACATGCTTGGAAAGATGGAGGGTTGGAAAGGATAGGAAGATCCTAAACCAGTGGATTGACACAGTGACTACAGAAATGGGCTGTATTATATGAGAGATTGTGAGAATGGCACAGGATAGGACAGGGTTCAGATTTGTTGTTCAGAGGGTTGCTACGAGTTGTACTTAACTTGACAGTATGATAACAACAATGGTGTCATAGATTAAGACTTCTAAAATAGCCCCCCCTTTTTTTTTCCATAATCCTTACACTTTCAGATTTTATGCCTAAATCTTTGATCCATATTGAGTTAGTATTGAAAATAGGGTATGTTATAGAATCTTTTTTAATTTTTCTGCAAATAGATATCCATGTTTGCCAGCATACTTTCATAAAAAGGCTATGTTTCCCCCAAATAGCGCATTTCATCTGTTTTTCACTTTAGCAGCTCATAGATGTATGGTTCTCAATTCTATTCCATCAGTCTATGCATCTGTCACTGTACCAGTGGCAAGCTTTTTTGATTACTGTATGGAGCAAGTTTTGAGATCAGGAAGTATTAGATATGCTACTTTGGTTTTTCTTCTTTGATGGTTTTTGTTTATCCAGGGTGTCTTTCATCCCCATATATAAAATTGGTGATAATTTTTTTCCATCTATATGAAGATTCATGATGGGACTTGAATTAGAATTTCATGATATCTGCAGGTCACTTTGGTGATATTGAAATTTTCACAATGCTAACTAAGCTTTCCAATCCAAGAATATTCTTGGATTGGAATACATAATATTCCATATATGTAGGTCTGTTTTGGTTTCTTTAAATAATATTTTATGGGTTTCTTTGTATAAGTCTGTGGTGGCATAGTTAGTAGCAAATTGCATTACTAACACAAAAGCTGCTTGTCTTTTGTGGTTAGAATCTACCAGTGGCTTCACAGGAGAAAGATGAGCAATTTCTTCTTGCTTCAATTTATAATCTCAGAGGGCCATTGAATTGCAACCAACTTAACACCAGTGAGATTTTTATGTTTTGTATCTCTAATTAGATGTTGTTGTTGTTATGTGCCATCGGGTCGCTTGCCAATTTCATTGCCTCTGACACACCCATCCTGATTACCCCAGTCACTCCACCTCATAGAGGGTCTTCCCCTTTTGTGCCGTCCCTCCACCCTCCCAAGCATGATGTCCTTCTCCAAGGACCTGTCTCTCCTTACAACATGTCCAAAGTATGTCAGAGGAAGCCCCAGAATCCTTGCCTCCAAGGAGCAGCTTGGTTTAACCCTCTCCAGGATGAATCTGTTTGTTTTCTTGGCAGTCCATGGTATATATACAATACTCTTCTCCAGCATCACAGCTCAAAGGTATCAATTTTCCTTCTATCCTCCCTAGTCATTGCACAACTCTCTGAAGCATAACAAATGATTAATCTTATAAAATATTTATCCTTTTTAAAAAAGTTTTTAAATTTCCTAAATTAATTTTAATGAAAGTTTACAGAGACCTAGAATTTCCATTCATTCATTGTTGCACTTTTCTCCCTGCACACCTCCTCCCCCCAATTCGCTCTTCTCTTTGAAAAGTAAAAGAAAAATTCTCTCATTGTTATGCAATCCCTCCTCCTAAGTCCACTCCACTGTGCAGCCTTCATTTTGGACCCCTGTCATGATAATAATACCTAATCATATATCCCCTTTAAATAATTCTCTTCCTCCTCTGTTTCAATTCAGTATGCATAATTTATTCCCTTTTTCTCAGTCTCCTTCAACCCCAATGTCAGTCTCGTTTTATAACCATGACACTATGCAATGAATGAGATATATTTGTCCTTCTGAGACTGAGTAGTTCACTTAGTATATCAGGGACTTTTTGAAGTGCAAATGAGGAAAATTATTGTTATAAAGATTAATGTTCACCTCATCCAAATCATGCTATTTTCCATTCCTTCATATACATGTGAAAACTGGACAATGAATAAAGATTGTCAAACAAGAATGATGCTTTTGAATTTATTAAGCATTTTGCCTAGCCTATGGACTGCCCCAAATCCAAACAACTCATCCTGGAGGAAGTGCAACCAGAATTTTCCTTAGAGGCAAGAATGGTAAAACTTGGGTTCATATACTTTGGCTGTGTTGTCAAGAGGGACCAATCCTTGAAATGGAATGCCTTGCTTGGAAAGGTAGAGGGTCAGCATAGGAAAACCCTCTGAGATGATTTGACACAGTGATTGCAACAATGGACTTGAGTATGGCAGAGAGCAGGAGAAGGAAGCAGGATAATTCAAAGTTTTCAGCTGTGGCTTTGTAGAATTTTTGTGAGTTGTTGTCCCCTGGATTATGCCTATGAATAACATTCTATATTACTAATAATTTTTATCAGTAAAAATATTGAGTTTTGTCAAATGTTTTTTATGTATTAAGATAATCATGTGATTCTTTCCCCTTCTTTTATTGATGTTATTGGTTACACTGATCATTCTTCTAATGTTGAGCCATCCTTGCATCCTGGTATGAATCCCCCTTAAACATGAAAAATTATTTTTTCAAATATGATGTTGCATTTGGTTGGCCAGGATTTTTTTTATAATTTCTTGCATCCATATTCATAAAGAATACTGGTCTATAACTTTGTCTTGCTTGGCTATTGGGACTATGCTTACTTCAGCCAGTGAATTAAGAAATATACCATTTAAAAAATATTTTGAAATAGTGTGAAGAAATCTGGAGAACAACCACTTGGCCAACTGACTGGAAGAGATCTATATTTGTTCCCATTCCAAAGAAGGGTGACCCAACAGAGTGTG
>NW_006400021.1:3427707-3434569 GCF_000299155.1 Elephantulus edwardii | reverse complement strand
AGAGGCTGGGCTCTATGAGGAGAAGTGTGGTGTCAGGATTGGAGGAAGATCTGTTAACAATCTGTTTTATGCAGATGACACAACCCTGTTTGCTGAAACTGAGGAGGACCTAAAATGCTTGCTGCAGAGGGTCAAGGACTGCAGCCTTCAGTATGGATTGAAGATCAATATCAAGAAGACAAAGATTCTCATCACTGGACCAATTGGCAGCATCAGGATGGATGGTGAAGAGATTGAGATTGAGATTGTTAGCAACTTTAGTCAGCTTGCCTCCACGGTCAACACTCTCAGTGCCAGCAGCCAGGAAATAAAAAAAAATGTATTGCAATGGTAAAGTCTGCTGTTAGGGACCTCTCCAGGCTACTGAAGAGTGATGGTGTCACTCTGGAGACTAAGGTGCATCTGATACTGGCAATGGTCTTTGCAATCACTTGTTATGCATCAGAGAGTTGGACAATGACTAGGGAGGATAGAAGGAGCATTGATGCCTTTGAGCTGTGGTGCTGGAGAAGAGTATTGAATGTACCATGGACATTCAATACCATGGAAAACAAACAGATTCATCCTGGGAAGGGTTAAACCGGGCTGCTCCTTGGAGGCAAGAATTCTGAGGCTCTGTCTAACATATTTTGGACATGTTGTAAGGAGAAACAGGTCCTTGGAGAAGGACATCATGCTTGTGAGTGTGGAGGGACAGTGCAGGAGGGGAAGACCTTCTATGAGGTGGATTGATTCAGTGACGGGGGTAATCGGGATGGGTGTGTTAGAAGCAGTGCGATTGGCACAGGACAGAGCAGGGTTTAGGGCTGTTGTACATAGGGTCACTATGAGTCGCAAGTGACTTGACGGCATATAACAACAGCAACAACAACAACAACAACAACAGTGTGAATAGGATTAGTGCTAGTTCTTCCCTGAATGTTTAGTAGAATTCACTGAAGGAGCCATCTGAGCTATGTGTGACCTGTCATATTCTTTATTTTGTAATGTGTTGTTTTTGTTAGGAGCTTTCTAGGAGACTCCAGTTCATTGCAATCCTATGAACAGTAGATCTGAACCTTGTCCTATACTGCACCATCATCACTATCTCCATCATGCTTAACCCATTGTTGTACTCATAGTGTCACTCCATCTCATTGGCGATCTTTCTTTCCCTGACCTTCTACCTTTCCCAAGAAAGGTCTCCTACGGACTGAACTTTCCTAACTACAAGCTCAAACAAAACCTCACCATCCTTGCCTCCCTAAGAAGCTCCTTGGTTGTGCTCCTCCAAAATAGAATTGTCTGTTCTTTTGACAGTTCATGAAATATTCAAAATGCTTAGTCTATGAGACAATTCAAAGGCATAATTTTGCTTTGGTTATCCTTATTCATGGTTCAACTTTCACAAGTATATGAAGCAATAGAAAATATCATGGCTTGGATCAGGTGTGCCTAATTTCTCAAACTGACATTCTTGGTTTTTAGCACTTCAATGAGGTTTATGACAGCAGAATTTTCCAAAGCAAAGCATCTTTTGATGTCTCCACTGCTGCCACCAAAGATGTTGACTGTGCATCTAAGTAAAATAAAATAATTGACAACTTCAGTCTTTCCCCCATCTATCATGATGCTATAGATCTGTTTCGATTTTCTACCTCTGACTGTCTTAGCGTAGGCAGTTAATAAGTTTTTAACAATGCCTCTACTTCAGCTGGGTTTTCATATTTGTTGGACTACAGTTTTTCATGGTATGCTTTTATTATCTTCTTATTCCAGTTAGGTCTGTTATAATGTAGCCTATTTAATTTCTTTTTCATTTTATTCTTTTCCATTTTTATATTTTCCCTGTGCTTATCAATTTTATTAATCCATTCAAAGAACTAACTTCTTGTCCTGTTGAGTACTTGTATTAAATGCCTGTTTGCCATTTCATTTCTTTATCTTTTAATCATTATATGTCCTTTCTTGTGGAAACTATAGATTTTGCTTGCTGCTTTTTTATTTTTTTCTTTTTCACTTTGCTGGAGATGCTGATTTAAGGAGATGATTTCAGGTTTCTTTTTTTCATGATGTCTATTGCTATAAATTGACCCCTCAGCATTGCTTTTGCTAATTTTGGTATGTTGTGTTTTCATTCTCATTTGTTTCAAGAAATTTTTAGTTTTTTATTTCTTCCATTACTCAGTAGTGTTCAAGTAGATTTCCATGTTTTGTTATTTTCCTTGCTTCTTCTTCTTATTTATTTATCACTTTATCACGTTGTGAATAGAGAATATGCTTTATAGTATTTTTATGATTTTCAATGCATTGAGGCTTGATTCACATCTGTGGTGTTAAGGGTTTATTGTTCAAAGACTTTGAGTTTTCCATGTGGATGGGGGGGGGGAATAGGCTAATAGGGTGTGTTAGATTATCCATAAGGAAATTGGTTGGTCTCACCAGTTCAAAAGGGGATTGGCTCTTCTCAACATTAAGTTGAGGAGCTCCAGTAACAGAATAGGAGAAAACTCACCACTAGCAAAGGAGCAGCAGGATAATGATTTTTGCACAGGCCAGACTAGGGCCTACAGAAGCAATAGCTATAGAACTCATAGCAGAGAACCAGAGAATTGACATGAAACGTGAGCTGGAGCAGATCTTGGGACTGCTATGCCATTGAATCAGAGCTAAAGAGCCTTTTGTCCAAGTTTCTTTTTTTAAGGATTGTGGTAGGAGGAGAGTCATAGCTGGCAGAAGTGAGAGCTCTGTTACAGTGGCCTAAAGTCCTGAGGTTCAAGGCTGAGGCACCTTCAAGCACAGTTTAGAAGCTGTTCTGACTCTATCCTACTACTAAGCTGAATTATTGCCATTTGATTTCACAATATAGTTCTGTATGGTCTTTGAGCTAAATAATTAGATTTTGGACCCAAAATAGCAGCAAGATTGGTGTTGGAATGAGTAGAAAGAGATGCGGGAGCATGGGGGATATGTCTGACCTTATGAGAACTGGTTATGTGTTGTTGATGTTGTGGAAATGGCCATGCTTACATGTGTATATATGTGAATACTTCTGACCGTGAGAGGTATTAATTTTCTGAGAATACCTAGAAGTTTAATAGATTATTTGAAGTGATGCATAGCTTTAACATCTGATGAGTCCTGCCAAGTTACCTTCCATAAAAAATGTACAGATTTTCACTCACAACAAGTCATTGCACATTTTTCACACCATCACATGAATCTTTTCAGCTTTTACTTATGGGAGGAAGTATAAATGAGTGAATTTTCTTTCTTTATAAACTAACAGAATGTATTCTGAGACTTTGTTTTTATTTTCCATTATTATTATTTGCCATCAAGTAGGAATTGGCCCGCAGCTGACCCTTCAGCAGGGTTTTCAGAGGTGATAAATTGCATAGGAAGTGATTGCCCATCCTTTTCCCATGCACTGTTGTTGTTGTTAGATACCATAGAGTTGAGTATGACTCATAGTGACAAATTGTTTTTTCCCATTCTTTGGCTACTATCCCTACATGTCAGCTTTCTTTCCATTTCTACTGTGTCTTCCTTGTTCCTATTCCTCCAGGTTTCCTTGCCCCATCCTTGTTTTCTTACTTTTTGCTTTTGATAGATACTGCCTATTTAATATTAATGTCTTAATTGGTTTATTGTTAAAGAACACATTTCTCATGGATGTTACTGTTTATTTTATAGGATAATATCATTTGACTGAATGATGACTTTTAGGAATGGCTTAAGTTCCTGATGAAGAGAGTCTCTTAGAGTGATAGAGGTTACGAATCTATTTCTGTACAATAAGTCTTTTTTTTTTATGAATTTGAGTTTTGTTCTACATTTTTCTTCCACTCTGACTAGAATCTTCTATTGTGACCCTGTTCAAGAGCAGTCAGTAGAGGTAGCTGGACCCCGATAGGTCGTTTCTGATCTCAAGCTGTAGGAGGCTGTGGTTTTGTGGTCATTAGTCCTTTGGACTAGTTGCTTCTTGAGTCTTTGGGTTCCTTCACTTTCCTTTGCTCCAATAAAGCACAAATAAACATTATCTTCCAGACAGGAAAATACAGATAGTGTGTCTTGGATAACTGCATGTAGATACTGTCCAAACTAGGTTGCAGAACATTATCTTTATGACCTTTGTTATGCCAATTTGACTTAGATGTCCTCCCACCTCTCTGCACAAAATTATGGCTCTTTGTCTTCAACTCCAGTATTTTAGTCCCAAGAGATGTTTGGCTTTATCTTAAAGAGTTCCCATAACCATTGACCCTATGTACTCTATTTTGAAGCACATAATTTGAGGTATATAAAAATGTACAACTATACATATATTTGTACATGAATGTATAACTATATACTCTCCCTCACTTATGTAGTATACATATCTGCATACGTAACTGTTAACAAATGTTTGGTTGACATTACTATTGTTACAGAATTGTATATGGTATAACATTTTCTGCAGTTATCCTTTAATCTTGAATATCTCTCAGTTTCTTCATTTGCCTCAGTTATGTGGTGCTGATTTCTCTATATTGTGCTTTGCCTTTCCTTTCATTAGAATTAACAACTATCTACTATTTAGTGAGTGATCATCCTCCCTCTTCTTTCTATCCCTGGTAAACAACAAAGAATATTACTTTCTATGTGCTATTCTTGACTTTTTAGAAAAGTGATATTATGTAGCAGTTATCTTTTTGTGACTGACTTATTCACTCATAAGAAGTGATCTAGATTCAGCAATGCTCTTAGATGTTTCATGTTGTTGTGTTCTTGAGTTGCCCATGACTCATAGCGACCCATGGGATTGGCACAGGATAGAGCAGGGTTTAGGGCTGTTGTACATAGGGTCGCTATGAGTTGCAAGTGACTTGACGGCACCTAACAACAACAACCCTCTCCAGGCAGCCAACAGTATGTTCAACACTCTTCTCCAGCACCACAGCTAAAAGGCATTGATGCTTGTTCTATCATCCTTATTGTCCAGCTCTTGGATGTATAGAAAGTAATTACAAAGATCATGGCTGGAACCAGGCAGACCTTAGTATCCAGGCTGATATCGTTGCTCTTCAGTACTCTAGAAAGGTCCTTGACAGCAGACTTTCTAAATGCAATTTGTTTGTGTTTTGTTTTGTTTTTTTCATTTTCTTACTGCTGGTGCCATAGTGTTGATAGTGGAACCAAGGAAGCTGAAGTTATTAACAATCTCAATTTCTTCTCTATCCATCATGAAGCTGCCAATTGGTCCAGTGGTGAGAATCTTTGTCTTATTGATGTTGAGCTTCAATCCATATTCAAGACTACAGTTCTTGAACTTCTGCAGCAAATGTCTCATGTCCTCCTCACTTTTAACAAGCAAGGTTGTGTCATATGCATAAGACAGATTGTTGAGGAATCTTCCTCTAATCCTGATGCTCGTTCTTCATCAAGTCTAGCATCCTGAATGATCTGTTCTGCGTATAGATTGAAAAGGTGGAGATAGGATGCATCCCTGATGCACATCTTTCCCTGCTCTGTTCTGAGGACTGCTTCCCGGTCCAAGTCTGGGTTTCATGTGAGCACAATTAAGTGTTCAGGGATTCCCTTTCTTCTCAAGACTAGCCATAATTTGTTGTGATCCACACAATTACATGCATAATCAATGAAACATAGATAGGCATTCCTCTGGTGCTCTCTTCTTTTGGCTAAGATCCATCTAATGTTGATTATGATGTGCCTAGTGCTGTGGCCTCTTTTAAAGCCAGCCTACACATCTGAGAGTTCTGTGTCAATGTATTATTTCTGTCGTTTTTAATAATCTTTGGCAAGATCTTGCTTGCATGTGATATTAGTGATATTATCTGATAATTTCCACACTCTGCTTGTTGGGTCACCCTTTTTTGGAATGGAAATAAATACAGATCTCTTCCAGTCAGTTGGCCAGGTAGTTGTCCTCCAGATTTCTTGGGAAAAAGAATACCTGGTGGTCCTGTTGAGGGCAGCATCTGTTTGTTTAAATATGTCATTTGGTATTGCATCAATTCCTGAGGCCTTGTTTTTTTTCTAATTCCTTCAGAGTATCTTCAACTTCCTCCTTTATTACCATTATCTCTTGATCATACGTTGTTTCATGAAATTATTCTGTGTCAGCCAATTTATTTTGGTGTAATGTCTCTGTGTACTCCTTCCATCTTCTTTTGATGATTCCTGGGTCATTTAACATTCTGCCTTGAGCATCTTTAAGTATTGCAACTCAAGGCTTAAACCTGTTCTTCAGTTCCGTCAGTTTAAGAAATGCCAAGCAAATTAATTTCTTTTCATTTTTCCAACTCCAGATCTTTGAAAATTTCATTATAATACTTTATTTTTGTCTTCCCAAAATGTTCTTTGAAATTTTCTCTTCAGCTTCTTAATTTCTTGATTTCTTCCCTTTGCTTTGGCTTCTTGGTGCTCTAGTTCAATATTCATAGTCCCTTTCTGATATAAATCTTGGTCTTTTTTTTCTCCTCTAGCTTTGTAATGACCTTTTGCATTCTTCATTAATGATATTCTTTTTTATTTTATTAATTTTAATGAAACTTTACAGAGACTTAGGGTTTCCATTCATTCATTGTTGCAATTTTCTCCCTGTTCACCCCCCCATTCATTCCTCTCTTTGCAAAAGAAAAATTCTTTCATTGCTATTCAATCCCTCTCCCCAAGTCCACTCCACTGTATAGCCTTCATTGTGGACTCCTGCCATGACAATAATACCCAGTCATATATCCCTTTTAAACAGTACACAAAAGAATTTCATGAAACAACATATGAGTAAGAGCCTATGGTGATGAAAGAAGAAGTTCAGGCTGCTTTGAAGGAAATGGCAAAAAATAAGGCTCCAGGAATAGATGGTATACCAATTGACATA
>NW_006400021.1:3425666-3427310 GCF_000299155.1 Elephantulus edwardii | reverse complement strand
TCATTGACTATGCAAAGGCATTTGACTGTGTGGATCATAACAAACTTGTGGCTGACTCTGAGAAGAATGGGAATCCCAGAACATTTAACCTTGCTAATGTGAAACCTATACTTGGACCAAGAGGCAGTCGTCAGAACAGAGCAAGGGAACACTGCATGGTTCAAAATTGGGAAGGGCATACCTATCTCCATACCTTTTCAAGCTGTATGCAGAACAGATTATCCGGGAGGCTGGGCTCTATGAGGAGAAATGTGGGATCAAGATTGGTGGACAATTTATCAACAATCTGCGTTGTGCAGATAACACAACCCTGCTTGCTGAAACTGAAGAGGACTTGAAGCACCTGCTGCAGAGGGTCAAGGACTGCAGCCTCCAATTTGGATTGAGGCTCAATGCCAAGAAGACAAAGATTCTCACCACTGGACCAATTGGTAGCATCAAGATGGATGGTGAAGAGACTGAGATTGTACACAGCTTTAGTTTGCTTGGCTCTGTAGTCAACAGTCTTGGCACCAGTAGTCAGGAAATTAAAAGGCGCATTGCGATGGGAAAGTCTGCTGTTAGGGACCTCTCCAAAGTACTGAAGAGCAATGGTGTTCCTCTGGAGACTAAGGTGCATTTGATACAGGCCATGGTCTTCACAATCACTTGTATGCATCAGAAATTTGGACAATGACCAAGGAGGATAGAAGGAGAATTGATGCCTTTGAGCTTTGGTGCTGGAGAAGAGTATTGAGAATACCATGGACTTCTAGGAAAACAAACAGATTCATCCTGGAAAGGGTTAAAGCGGGTGGCTCCTTGGAGGCAAGGATTCTGAGGCTCCGTCTAACATACTTTGGACATGTTGTGAGGAGGAACTGGTCTTTGGAGAAGGACATCATGCTTGAGAGGGTGGAGGGACGGCGCAGGAGGGGAAGGCCCTCTATTAGGTGGATTGATTCAGTGACTGGGATAATTGGGATGGGAGTGTCAAAGACAGTGCGAATGGCACAGGACAGAGCACAGTATAGGGCTGTTGTATACAGGGTCACTATGAGTCGCTAGCAACTCGACGGCACATAACAACAACAACTCCCTTATCTGTTTCAATGCAATATATGTAATTTATCACATCTTTCTCAGTCTCTCCCTAAACCCAATGTCAGTCCTGTTTTACAACAGTGGCTCTATGAAATATTTGTCCTTTTGTGACTGACCGAGATATTTCACTCAGCATAATGTCCTCTAGGGTCACCCATTTTGCATAATATTTCATGAGTTCTTTGTTTTTCAATGCAGCATAGTATTCCATTGTGTGAATATACCAGAGCTTCTGTATCCATTTGTTTGTTGATGGGCACTTGGGTTGTTTCCAACTCTTTGCTATTGTTAACAAAGCTACAATAAACATGGGTGTGCATCTATCTGCTTGGGTGGCAGTTCTGGTTTTATGAAATGATATTCTTGATATCTTCCCATAGCCCAACAGGTCTTTACTCATTAGTGCTCAAGCCCTCAAACCTGTTTCAGAAATGATCTTTACATTCTGGTGAGATAGACTCAAGGTCAAACTATCTTTTCTTTCTTTCTTTCTTTCTTTCTTTCTTTCTTTCTTTCTTTCTTTCTTTCTTTCTTTCTTTCTTTCTTTCTTTCTTTTTCTTT
>NW_006400021.1:3414355-3425485 GCF_000299155.1 Elephantulus edwardii | reverse complement strand
TCTTTCCTTCCTCCCTCATCAGTGCCATTTTTCAATAGTTTGATGACTCCTCATTGTAGTTTGAAATTAACACCCTTAGTACGAGAAGTCAGGAAAAAAGGAGATGCATTGCACTGGGAAAATCTACAGTAAGGTACCTTTCTAAATTATTAAGGAGTAGTGGTTCCAGTTTAAGGACTAAGATGTGTCTGATTCATGCCATGGTCTTTCTGATTACTACCTATGTATCCAAGACCTGAACGACATGAATAAGGACTAAAGAAAAAGAATTGATGTCTTTGAGCTGTGGTGCTGGAGAAGAGCACTGAATATACCATGGATGGCCAAAAGAACAAATCAATATGCTCTGGAGAGGGTGCTTCTGGAGTGCTCTTTGGAAGCTAGAATAATGAGGCTTCGTCTCACATATTTCTTTGGATATATTGCTAGGAGGTGTTATTCCTTGGAGAGGGACATGATGTTGGGAAAGGTGGAAGGTCGGTGAAGGAGAGGAAGACCCTCAACCAGGTAGATTGACAAGGTGACTGCTGCAGTGGGCTCTGCTGTGTCAGGTTGTGTGAGGATGGCACAGGACAGGATTGGTTTCAGATCTTTTGTTCATAGGGTTGCCATGGAGTAACACTCGACTCGATGGCACCTAACAACAACAATAACAACAATGCTTGTGGGCATATCTTTATGTTTGTGAGGTGCCTGAATGAATGACTTCTTAGGTAAAGTGTCTCTTTGTAAATTTTTAAATTATATCGTTTGTGTTTTATTGCAGTGGTGGTAGTGTTGAATTTTCTACATGTTTTTGAAATGAAACTCATTAGATATGTTGTCAATTTTTCTTCCCCAGTCAGTACAGATGCTTTTTACTCTTTTGGTAAAATATCATAATGAGCACAAATATTTTCATTTTAAGAGGTCACTTAGTTTAAATTTTATTGTTTGTGCATTTTAAGCTGTAATTAAATGTATTTATATCTACATTAGGCCACTTATTTTATCCCATCATAGAGTCTTTATGAGTTGTACTTGACTCAATGACACCTAAGAACAGGAAACACAATTTTGTCCCAATTTTATGTTTCAAGAACCTTTTAGTTTGAGGTTTAACAATTAGGCCCTTGATTTTTTTTTTCACATAGTGTGAGGTAGAAATACTATTTTGTTTTTCTGCAATGGCTATGAAATTTAACCATTTGCTAGAATTTTAAATTTTTATAAAGTTAAATCAGTCTTTACAAATTAGTTCTGAATGGTCTTCCTGGTGAAGGCTTCCTCATTCCAGTTCTTAAGACTACTCTCATAATTTTATTCGGTTGAGCAAGTGTTTAAATAAGATTTAAAAGGTTAATAGAGAAAAGAATACTTGAGATTCTCCTGAATGAACCATTATTTCCCCTAATAAACAGATGCAGAAAAGAGAATTACACAAAGAGAACCATATGAGCAAAAACAAACAGTAGAAAGAAACTTAGCTTAAACTAGAAAATAGCTAACAGTTCTTTGCTTCTTTGTTTTATATACAGAAGTTAGCACATTGACCAGTCAGTTTTGTACTTTGCTTTTATCATTTAGCAGTACATCTCTGAAATATTCTTGTAATTTTTCATATAAGGGATTTCTAGTATTTTATTTTTTAAAATTTCTATTGTATGTAACCACCAGAATTTACTTATTACTTGTTTTTTTTTCCAGTTACTCTTTTATGATAATTTCCATTCATTTGTTAATAAAAGCCATGTTGCTGCAGATAAGTTTTATAAATATTGCCTTAGTTTCCTGGAGTTATTATAACAGAAATGCCACCAAGGAGGTGACCTTAAAGGACCGAACTTTATTTTCTCACAGTTCTGTGGGTTGAAAGCTCAAATCAAGGCCCTTACCATGTCCATGTGGATTTCTTTCTGAGAATGCCCTGGGCGTTCTTCTGTTTCTTAGGTTTTAGATGAGCCTCAAAAAGACATCTGTCTTTTTTCCTATAGAGTTGTGGATTAGGAAGTTCTGGTGGTATAATCACCAGAGAATTGCACAGTTATCTGAAAACTGCTCTCTGGATCTATTAGCCACTCCTCAGGAGAAAGATAGTTATTCTCCTCCCAGAGACTTAGACTCTTGGAAAACTTGTGAGTCAGCGCTGACTTGATGGCAATGAGTTAGTATGAGTTAAAAGTTTTGAGTTTAATCTGCTTTTTTTATACTTTGGAAAGGATTAGATTTATAATGTACCTCCTTAGCTATGAGCTAGTTAACAATAACAAAGATAATGTGCTCCAACTAAGATTCATCAGCAAGTGTGGATGTTAAGATTTCAACATTTATTTTGAGGACAACATAATTTAAAACATATGCCATTTCCCCCTTTTTAAATTCTTGTTTTAATTGAGATTTTAATGAAAGTTGATAAAGAACTTGGATTTCCATTCATTCATTGTTGCACAATTTCCTCCCTGTCCCCTCCCCCCAGTTAGCCTTTTATTTTTGAAAAAACCTTTTTTTATAATTATAGGGCTTCTCCCCCACAAGAACACTTTACAATGCAGCTCGTATTCTGGACTCTTGTCATGCCAATAATACCTAATCATATATTCCTTTTATACAGTTCTTTCTCATCTATTTCAATGCCATGTAAATGATTTATCCCTTTTTGTTCTTAGTTCCCTGAAACCCCCATGTCAGTCTTGTTTTATAACAGTGGCATTATGCAATATTTGTCTTTTTGTGACTGAGATATTTAACTCAGCATAATGTCCTCCATGGTCACTCATTTTGTATAATAGTTCGTAAATTCTTTGTTTTTCAGTGCTGCATGGTATTCCATTATGTGAATATACAACCGTTTCTCTATCCATTTATTTGTTGATGGGCACTTGGGTTGTTTCCAGCTCTTTGTTTTGTGAACAACGCAGCAATAAACATGGGTGTGCATCCATTTTCTCTTTTAAAGAGAATTTCTGTAGGAGAAATTCCTGGGAAAATTGCTGAACCTACTAGGGATATTGTAGCTGATGTTAGATGGATCTTAGCTGAAAGCAGAGAATACCAGAAGAATGTCTATCTGTGTTTCATTGATTATGCAAAGGCATTTGACTGTGTGGAACATAACAAACTGTGGCTGACTCTGAGAAGAATGGGAATCCCAGAACATTTAATTGCGCTAATGCGAAACCTATACTTGGACCAAGAAGCAGTTGTCAGAACACAGCAGGGCAACACTGCATGGTTCAAAACTGGGAAGGGTGTACGCCAGGGATGTGTCCTGTCTCCATACCTTTTCAACCTGTATGCAGAGCAGATTATCTGAGAGGCTGGGCTCTATGAGGAGAAGCGTGGCGTTAGGATTGGTGGACGATCTATCAACAATCTGCGTTATGCAGATGACACAACCCTGCTCGGTGAAACTGAGGAGGACCTCATGCACTTACTGCAGAGGGTCAAGGACTGCAGCCTTCAATATAGACTGAGGCTCAATGTCAAGAAGACAAAAATTCTCACCACCGGACCAATCGGTAGCATCAGGATGGATGGTGAAGAGATTGAGATTGTTCATAGCTTCAGTTTGCTCGGCTCCACGGTCAACACTCTTGGCACCAGTAGCCAGGAAATAAAAAAACGTATTGCGATGGGAAAGTCTGCGGTTAGGGACCTCTCTAAAGTACTCAAGAGCAACAGTGTCTCTCTGGAGACTAAGGTGCACCTGATACAGGCCATGGTTTTTGCAATCACTTGTTATGCATCAGAGAGCTGGACAATGACTAGGGAGGATAGAAGGAGAATTGATGCCTTTGAGCTGTGGTGCTGGAGAAGAGTATTGAATGTACCATGGACTGCCAAGAAAACAGACAGATTCATCCTGGAGAGGGTTAAACCAGGGTACTCCTTGGAGGCAAGGATTCTGGGGCTTCGCCTGACATACTTTGGACATGTTGTAAGGAGAGACAGGTCTTTAGAGAGGGACATCATGGGACATCATGCTGGGCAGAGTGGAGGGACAGGGCAGGAGGGGAAGGCCCTCTATGAGGTGGATTGATTCAGTGACTGGGGTAATCGGGATGGGTGTGTCAGAGGCAATGAGATTGGCACAGGATAGAGCAGGGTTTAGGGCTGTTGTACATAGGGTCGCTATGAGTCACAAACGACTCTACGGCACATAACAACAACAACAACAATAGAATGCATGTTTTTAATGTTGATAAATCACCCCCTGCAAGTATTATTAGGAAACCTGGTAATATAATAGTTTGGAACTTGTGTGCTAACTGAAAGATCAGCAAATTTTCAGAGGCAGTGGAAATGGATTAAAATTAAAATTGGTGACAATGCATTTGCTTTATTTTGTTGCTTTTTTAAAAAAAAATAGATATCATACCAATATGTACTTTTCCCTGTGATGTATGAATGAATATGCTAATGAGTCTTTGTATTATACTTTCAAACATCTTGATTTTTGCCAGTTTTGACAGATAAAATGATATCTCTGTGTGATTTTAGCTGTCTTTACTTTGTATGTTGTTGCTGTTGTTATGTGCTGTCGAGTCACCTGTGACTCATAGTGACCCTATGTACAATAGCTCTGAAACCTGCCCTGTTTTGAGCCAGTCTCTGATTCTGACATACCAACCCCCATTTTCCCAGTTATTGTATCAATCCATCTCATCCAGAGTTTTCCTCTCCTGTGCTGTCCCTCTACTCTCTTCACCCTCCCGAGCATGATACACTTCTCTAAGGACCAATCCCTCCTGGCCATATCCCAAAAGTATGTGAGATGGAGCTTCAAAATCCTAGCCTCCATGGAAAAAGGAGTAGGGCTAAATATCTTGCCATGTTTCCTTTCTTTTGTATCCTGACTGCTTATGCCCTTGGCCCATTTCCCCCCCTATGTGACTGTTAGTGTTTCTTTTATTAATTTGTGTTGTGTATAAATCTTCAGTTATACATTAGTGAATAAACCTTACCTATTTTCTGTAATGATCTGCAAATATATTTTTCTGTGTGGTGGCTCCTTTTTTGACTTTACATATTATAGATCTCACCATGGAGAATATTTTTATATAGTTAAATTTGACTTACAGTTCCTGGGTTCTAGTTAGAGCTGGAAACATCTTTACTCTGAGATTATATAAGAAAATATCAGGGTGTGTGTGTGTGGGGTGTATTGTGTACCCATGAAGGAGTTTTTCTTTTTCTTTTAAAGGAGAGGAGTGAACTGGGGGTGGGGGTGGGGCAGGGAGAAGGGTGCAACAATGAATGAATGGAATTCCAAAATCTCTTTAGATGTTCATTGAAATTAATAATAGTAATTAAAAAAGATAAAAAAAGAAAATATCTCCTAGGGTTATTTCTAGTACTTTAAAAGTTCCATTCTTAGAATTCTAGATTTAAGGGAGATAACTGTAAGGCATGGTTCCACTTCCCCACCCCCACCCCCCAGTTCCATGGCATTTTTTTGGTTGAAAATGTCACAAAATTTTGAAATGATTTGTTATCTTAACCGACTCTTCAATGTACTTCAATCCCCAGCTCCAAGCATAGCCTAGTGCCTGGCAAGTAGACAGCTCTTACTACTCTATTTCTTTACTGGAAGATGTTCACTATCTGAGCTAAGGCAAGGCCCATCCGGGGAGTGGCTGAACAGAAGACTGAGTGTTTTCTGGCCAGTCAGTGCCCTTTCATTAAATTTAGGCTCTTTCCGTGTAAAAATGCCAAGTGAGTCATAGCAACACGCTTAGAGGATGCACCCTGCAGGGAAGAGAATTATAGTGGAAAGAGCCAAGTGTGCTTGGAGATGGGACTGCTCAGCCAGAATTGCAGACAGCAGCCACAGCAAACCGTTAGGCAATAACAAGTATGCTTGCGCAAGGTGGGAAGCTGCAGACGTAAATGAAGTCTCCCTTCCCAGGCTACCAGCAGCCCCTGGGACAGTGTATCCTAAACAGGCGGTGATTATGGAATCCTCCTTGCTCACGCTCAGAGAGGACCTCACTGTCTAGCAGAAGTGCTCTAGTCTAGGGTAAGAGTCATGTCTCAGGGCGGTAGGGGCAGTAACTGGATGGCATTCAACAGCTCAATTCATCGCCATGGAGGTGGACTCAGAGCTAACCCTCCAGTGGGTTCTTGGAAGTTATAAATCATACAAAAAGAGATTGTCCATTTTTCTTTGGTGCAATCACTGATGGATCCTACCTTCCAGAGAGGTACGGCCTTTCAGTAAGCACTGCAACTCTGTATAGACTTCCCCACCAGGACTCCTAGGTGGTCCAGGAAGAAGAACCTTGTGTGTGCACAAGGGAGCTTTCTTATCTTTCTTCTGCTGAGCTACTGGTGGATTTGAACTGTCACTGGAAAAAAAACCTCTGTGGAGCATAGTTCTATTCTGGCATATACAGGGTAGCCATGAGTCAAAACTGACTTGATGGCAGCTAGTTATGAGGAAGAAGCAGTTGCATTTAGTTATTTTGTTTAAATAACATGATCAGCAAGTATCTGACACCTCATTAAATGGTATTTCAAAACGTCATTTTTGTAAGAAACTGCCTCTATTAGGGACTTCTGGTTGCCTACTGGTAAGAAGACGTGCTGTAATTTAGAATTATTTGGTTGCTCATGGACTATGTCAACCTAGTGATAAGGAACTGCACTGCAATCCCAAAGGCACATGGTTCAAATCTACCAGCTGCTTTAAAGAAGGATGGACAATCTCCTCCGGTGCAATTAAAACTCTCTGAAAACCCTCTGAAGGGTCAGCTGTGGGTTGGTTTTGACTCAACAGTACACAATAACAACAACATTGACTATGAGTAACAAGAGAGATTGATAACTCTCACTCTGTATGCATACTTTTAAAAAGTGGTGAGAAAAATTAGTAGAAATAATTACTAAACAGGTTTCAATGGAGTTTATAGAGTAAGACATTCTTAAAAGCAAGATTGGGCATCTACACTTCTTAAATTACATACCTTCAAAATCCCTGTGAATTACAGAGGAACATTGTAAGATACAGTACTGGAAGTGGAGCTTCTGAGATTGTAAGACACTGAAAAATTAGTAGAAACATCTAAAAACATTCCTTCAGTGCAACCAAGGTGCTTCTCAGGGTTGAGAATGGTGAAACTTCATCTCACACACACTGGACATGCTGTCAGGAGGGGTCAGTCCTTGGAAGGGAACATCATGCTGGGAACGGTGGAGGATTACAGGGAGATAGGAAGACCCTCGAAAAGATGGATTGACACAGCGACTCTGACAATGTGATTTTGAACATATCAGAGATTGTGAGTATGCACAGGAGAAGGACAAGCTCAGATAAGCTGTTCATCGCATCATAGGCTATTTGATGGCAGTACTGAATCTAATTGGCTATAAGGAAACTACAGTGGGTCATCATTATGTTTCTGGCAAATCATTTACATTCCATACTACCAGTTGACTTTTCCTTATGTCAAGCTCCCAGAGAATGCCCAGGATTTGTCTTGATGTGGATGAAAATAAGCTGGTGACGCAGTGGTTATGCACCTGACTGTCAATTTAAAGGTTAGTGTTTAAGCATACCAGCCAGTAGATGGGAGAAAGATGTGGTGATTTGCTTTGGAAACCAAGGGAGTGGTATTTGCTTTGGAAACCGAGGGAGTGGCTTAATTCTCTTCTGTAGAGTTGCTATAAGTGAAAATTGACTGCATGGCCATAGGTAGCAAACATATGTGAAGCAATGGTGGCTCAAGGGTGTTCTAGATTCCACTTCATCCTAGCAAAATCAATGCCACTTGCAATCCTTTGAACTTTATTTCATCCAGTAAATACTTCATATTTCTTATTCTTTTTTTTTACAAAACACTGTGCTGTTCTTACAATCTCTGTGATGCTCAACTCAAGACTGCTATTGCAGCCACAGTACCAATCTATCAATTTCTATTCTTCTTTGACTTTGATTTTTTTAAAAAGAAAATCCCATTTTTATTTTATATTGGTCTGGATACAAAATTAATATATGTTGTATTTTATTTGCATACATAGTGTTTCACGCACTCCTCCATCCACGTTGTATTTCATATGATCATTCCCATACACTGTATTATATCAGCACTGAAAACTAGGCCAGGTGCTGATGGTGGTACAGACCATCAAATGCTCATATGCAAGTTCAAATTAAAGCTAAAAAAGGTTAAACCATTTCCTCAGGAATAAAAATTTGATTTTGAGTCTATCCTCATGAATTTAAAAACCACCTCAGGAATAGTTTTGAGGCTTTGAACACTAATGAATGAAAACCAGATAAGCTTGGAAAGATATGAAGAGTATATTCCATGAAGAGCGTAAAAAATCATTACAAAGAAAAAAAAAAGAAGAAAAGACCAAGATAAATGTCAGAAGAGACTCTGAATATTGCACTTCAGTGTTGAGAAGCTAGAGTAAAAGGAAGAAATCAAGAGGTTAGGGAGCTGAACAGAAGATTTCAAAAGGCCACATGAAAAGACAAGGCAAAATATTGTCATGAAATATGAAAGGATCTGGAGTCAGAAAATCAAAAGGGACTAATTAGTTGAGCATTTCTTAAACTGAAAGAACTAAAGAATAAATTCAAACTATGAGCTGCAAAGCTTAAGAATGCTAAGGGCAAAATACTGAAAGATTAAAAGCATTAAAAGAAGATAGAAGCATACACAGTCATTGTACCAAAAAGAATTGGCTGACACAGAAGAATTTCAAGAAACAACATATTATCAAGAGGCAATGGTGATGAAAGAGGAAGTTCAGGCTGCTCTGAAGGTCTTGGCAAAAAAGAAAGCCCCAGGAATTGACTGATTACCACTTTACATATTTCAGCAAACAGATGCTGCCCTGGATGTCCTCACCAAGTTGTGCCAAGAAATCTGGAAGACAACTACTTGGTTAACTGACTGGAAGAGATCCATATTTATTCCCAGTCCAAGAAAGGATGACCTGACAGTGTGGAAATTATTGAACAATATCACTAATATCACAGAGTACCAATATACTGCTGAAGATTATCCAGAAATGACCGTAACAGTATAGTGACAGAGAACTGAAAGAAAGACAAGCTGAGTTTAGAAAGAGATTATTGCCAATGTCAGATGGATTTTTGCAGAAAGCAGAGAGTACCAGAAGAATGTGTATCTGTGTTTCACTGACTATGCAAAGGTATTTGACTATGTGGATCACAACAAATAGTGGCTAATCTTGAGGAAAATGGGAGTCCCAGAACACTTGATTGTGTTTATGCAAAACATGTTTGGACCAAAAAGCAGCCCTCAGAACAGAGCAAGGAAACACTGCATGGTTCAAAATCAGGAAAGGAGTGCATCATGAATGCATCTTGTCCCCATAACTTTTCAATCTGTGTGCAGAACAGATCATTCTGGAAGCAGGGATTTATGAGGAGGAGTATGGCATCAGGAGTGGAGGAAGACTCATCAACAAACTACATTGTGCAGATAACACAACCTTGCTTGTTGAAACTTAGGAAGACCTGAAATGTTTGCTACAAAAGGTCAAGGACTGAATTCTTCAATATGGATTGAAACTCAAAATTAAGAAGACAAAGATTCTCACCACTGAGCCAACTGGCAGTGCCATAATAGATGGAGAAGAGATTGAGGTTGTTAGCAATTACAGCTTGCTCAGATCCACAGTCGACACTCTTAATATCAGCAGTGAGGAAATCAAAAGACTAATTGCGTTGGGAAAATCTGCTGTGAGGGACCTCTCCAGAGTGCTGAAGATCAATGATGGCAGTCTAGAGACAAATGTGCCTAATCCAGGCCATAGTCTACTCAATTACTTGTTATGTTTCAGAGAGCTGGACAATGACTAAGGATTACAGAAGATGAATTGATGACTTTGAGTTGATGGTGCTGGAGAAGAGTCTTGAACATACCATGGAGTGCCAAAAAAAACAAAACGGGTTTGTCTTGGAGAGGGTAAAATCAAGTGTTTCCTTGGAGGTTAGGAGTTTGAAGCTCTACCTCACATATTTTAGGCACATGGCCAGGAGAGATTGGTCCTTGGAGAAGGACATCATGGTTGGAAGGATAGAGGGATAGCACCAGAGAGGAAGACCCCAGATGAGATGGATTGATACAGTATCTGGGGCAGTGGGGGTTTGTGTGTTGGAATTAGTGAGACTGGCTCAGAATAGTGAAGGGTTCAGAACTGCAATACATAGGGCTGCTATAAATCACAGGCGACTCAACGGCACATAACAACAACAACAACATACTATATTGGTTGTTTATTTTATTTAAACCTCTTGTTTAGAGTCCACAAGACCTCAGGGAGGGCCTTTACATTTAAAGTTGGTTGTTATTATATTTTGGAGGAACATTGTTCTAAGTGGTACAGCAATCTTCTGTAAATTTTCTCTACTGAGGTAACCTGGGGTTGCTGTAATGCTGAACCTTGTGCCATTGGAGTATCAAATGTCACAACATTTACCCATGGTGGACAGTGTTTGGTGGAGCTCCCAGTTTAAGACAGGTTTGGAAGCAGGCGTAGCATCCATCCACTTCCTAAACAAAATGCCCTAAACAAAACTCTATGAACTTTGATAAACAATGATTGTTATAGAAAGGCTTCAGGTCTTTTGTTCATAGGGTCTCTATGAGTCATGCTCGACTTGATGGCAATCAACAACAAATGTACTTTGTCTACCTTTTCTGGTTTCCAGTATCTACATTCTGTCCCTCTGGAAAGTAAGCTTTTTTGGAGAGTAAGAGCCAGATCTTCTCTCCTCACATTTATGTCCACAGGAGCTACAGTATTTGGTCATGCAGTTATTTGTTGTCATTATATTAATTTCAACTCGTAATGACCCATTGTGATCAAGTAGAACTGTCTTAAAGGATTGTCTTATTGTAATTCAGTTCACCAGAAATTTTCTCCTATGAAATCACTGGATGGGTTTAAACCACAAGATCTCAGTCGCAGCAAAATGCTTCCACTGTTGGAACACCAGGGATGCTGATGTGGTATATGCTAGTAGGTACATATAGAGATGTTTGACTGAATGAGTGGATGAATGGTCAAATAAATGATTAACTTTGTCTGCTTTGTCACAATTTGAGAAACTTTCTTTTCATCTGACTATCTCTACATGACTTTCGTTTTTCTCACCATTTTTAAAAAAAA
>NW_006400021.1:3409898-3414255 GCF_000299155.1 Elephantulus edwardii | reverse complement strand
ATATATATATATAGAGAGAGAGAGAGAGAGAGAGAGAGAGAGATTGAGAAAGAGAATCCATCTGTCTAGTTACTTATAGTCAATGTTGTAGTTGTTATCTACTGTTGGGTCAAAACCAATCCATAACTGACCCTCCAGCGGTTTTTCAGAGAGTTTTAATCGCATAGGAGGAAATTGCCCATGCTTCTCTCTCCTGTGAAGCAGCAGGTATCTTTGAGCCTCATGCTTTTCTTTGGGGTTGCAGTACAGTTCCTTGTTACTAGGACAAACATAATCCACGAGCAGCCAAATAATTCTAAATTACAGCTTGGCTTCTTACCACTAGACAACTAAATAGCACACCTAAGTAGAGCCAAGTGTCTTACAAAAATGGCAAAATTTTGAAATATCATTTATTTAGGAGTTAGATACTTACTGACCATGTGATTTTAACAAAATGGCTGGATATAACTGCTTCTTCCTCATAACTAGTTGGCATCAAGTCAATTTTGACTCATAGCTACCCTGTATATGCCAGAATAGAACTATGCTCTATAGAGTTTTTTAAGTGACAGTTCAAATTCATCAATACCTCTACAGGAGAAAGATAGGAAAGCTTCCTTGTGCACATACAAGCTACTTCTTCCTGGATCACCCAGGAGTCCTGGTGGAGATGTCTATACAGAATTGCATTGCTAACTCAATGCCTGTACCTCTCTGGTACAAACTGTTCACTACAGATGATCCTGCTGGTATTTGAAATACTGATGGGATAGGTCCCAACATCACAGCAACTTGAAAATAACTTTAGTACAGGAAATTGACAGACAAGTGCTGCACACATAAGTTATGTGCTGTTGAATGGAAATTGACTCATAGCTGACCCTCTAATGAGTTTACAGGGGTTTTAAATCACACGACGACTTACAGGAGACTATCTATCTTTTTTTAAAGAAGCAACTGGAAGATTTGAACTGTGTACCCAACAAGCTGGGTTTGGGACATAGCTCCTTACCATAAACTATAGACAAGCAAGCATATACATACACAAACTATACAGTAAGTGGCAATATGTAAGTCATCTCCTTGATCATACAGTAAACTGATGGATAAATGTTGTACCCATCAAATCAAATCACACACAATACACACACAAACCACAAAAAAAATTAAAGAATCAAATCACAAAAGAACTAAGCATACAAATATCTCCCAACAAACATGCCTGCTATGAAAAGTGTCAAGGTTATGTCCTAGGTGGAATGTCCAGCCTAGGGCAGAGTTCCTACAGTCTCTGCGAAGCCTAGGATAATCTACATTCCAAAATGAGACAGTGATAAAAAGGGCTTTTTTGATCAGGAGGAAGTTTTTAGGGTCGCTCTTCTACCTGGTAATATTAATGATATTCTTCGATTGTTTTTACATTCAGTTGGATCACCTTTCTTGGGAATGAGAACAAATATGGACCTCTTCCAATCCTTTGGCCAGACAGCTGTGCATCTGAGAGCTGGACAATAAATAAGGATGACAGAAGAACTGATGCCTTTGAGCTATGGTGTTGGAGAAGAGCACTGAACATCCCATAGTCCGTCAAAAGAACAAACAAATATGTCTTGGAGAGGGTGCCGTCAGAGTCTTATTTGAAGGCAACAATGATAAGGTTTCACTTCACTTACTCTGGCCATGTTGCTAGGAGGGGCTATTCCTTGGAGAAGGACATGATACTAGGAAGGGTGGAGGGTCAGTGAAAGAGAGGAAGATCTTCAACCAGGTAGACTGATTCA
The DNA here is from genome assembly GCF_000299155.1 of Elephantulus edwardii. Lineage (NCBI taxonomy): Eukaryota > Metazoa > Chordata > Mammalia > Macroscelidea > Macroscelididae > Elephantulus > Elephantulus edwardii. The sequence continues at coordinate 3,412,492 of NW_006400021.1, read as the reverse complement.
GTGACTGCCTCAAATGGGCTATTGTGTGTCAGAAAGCGTGAGGATGACATACGATAGAAGAGAGTTCAGACATTTTATTCATAGGGTCGCTATGAGTAATACTCGACAGCACCTAACAACAACAGTACTCCCTGGACCTCCAGAAGTGAAAGGGATAGGAGACTTCTGTCAAGCTTCTTTGTGCAAATATGAGATGTCCAGGACTCTGAACTCTAACTAAAAAAGCTTAAGAACTTCTACAGGCTTAATGTCAAAAGCACAAGTAATATGAAAGAGCTCAAGTAACATCTTAATATCTATTGAACTCCTACTATGTGCATAGCACTTCTGCCAAGGACCTTACAAGAACTCTCATTCTCATTATTCAAAATGGGTGACCCTGGAGTACATTATGCTGAGTGAAATATCTCAGTCACTAAAGGACAAATCCTGCATAGTGCCACTGTTGTAAAACGGGACTGACATCAGGGTTGGGGGGAGAGTGAGAAAGATGTGATAAATTATGTATACTGCATTGAAACAGATGAGGGAGAGAACTATTCAAAAGGGATATGCAATTAGGTATTATTGTCATGACAGGAGTACAGAATGAAGGCTGTATAGTGGAGTGGACTTGGGGGAAGGGATTGTATGACAATGAAAGAAATTTTCTTTTACTTTTCAAAGAGAAGAGTGAACTGGCAGGGGGAGGGATGGGCAGGGAGAAAAGTGCAACAGTGAAAGAATGGAAATCCAAAGTCTCTGTAAACTTTCATAAAAATTAATAATAATAATCTTTTAAAAGTTAAAAAACCTCTCATTTTTATCTTCCAATATTTTTGTGAAGTAGATGCTACTTATGAATTGAAACATTTACTGAAGATCATTATGTAATTGGTAATGGAGATGAAACTGTGAACAGGGTAGATAAGCGCTTCTTTTATAGTGCTTGCTTTCTAGTTTGGAAAGCCAAAAAATGAACAAATGGATTCTTCCATACAATAAATTTCACTGACATACCACGGGTTGTTCCAGACCCTGAGAATATAACAGTGACCTAAATATAAATAAAAATATTCACACTTACAGAGCTACCTACTGGTGTGAAAACAGAAAATAAATGGAAGAAATGAGTCATATATCCAGTAATTTAGATATTGGTAAGTGCTAAGGAGAAAATCAAAGCCATGGTCTCTGTAATTATGTGCTATGCATTGGAGAGCTGCAAAATGTTTAAGGAAGACGGAAGAAGAATTTATTCCTTCAAATTGAGGTGCTGGAGAAGACTCTTGAACATACCAAGAAAACAAATAGGTCTGTGTTGCAAAGGGTGAAATCTTTGGAGGCTAGGATTTTGAAGCTCTGTCTTACATACTTTGGGCATGTGGTTAAGAGAAATTGGTCCTTGGAGAAGGACATCATGCTTGGAAGGGTGGACAGACATAACAGGAGAGGAAGACCCCACATGAGATGGACTGATACAATAACTGGGGGAAGGAGGGTTGGTGTGTTGGAATTAGTGAGACTGGCTCAGGGCAGGGCAGGGTTCAGAGCCGCTATGCATAGGGTCCCTATGGATTGCAGGTGACTTGACGGCACATAACAACAAAACAAGGAAAAAGCCCACCTCTACTGCCATCAAGTCAATTCTGACCATCCATTGGGTTTCAGAGGCTATGGGAAGAGATTACCTGATGGACTTAAATTGCTAAACTTTACATTAGCGGTGTACTACATAAGGCACCACAGCTCTTAAGACTGATCATCTTTCTCTCAGGGAGAAATTAGTGGTTTTGAACCACCAAGTTTTCAGTTAGTGGAACAATAAATTACTCTGCTGCCAGAGGCCAACCTGGAAAAGATCCACATCTGTGCTCATTCCCCAAAATATGATCCAATAGAATACAGAAATTATCAAACTGTATCATTGATATTGAATGCAAAGAAAATGTTGCTGAAGATTATAAAAAAAATCAACCCAACAAAACAAACAAAAACAAACACATGACTGGAATGGCATATCAACAGGGAACTGCTGGAAATTCAGTCTGGATTCAGAAGAGGTCTTGATGCGGTTTCACTATGTGAAGATATGTTGTTGTTGTTTATGTGCCATCGAGTCATTTGCGACTCATAGCCACCCTATGTACAAAAGCCCTAAACACCGTTCTATCCTGTGCCAGCCTCGCCGTCTCAAACACACTAGTTCCCACCACTCCACTCACAGAATCTATTCATCTCATCATGGGTCTTCCTCTCCTGCGCTGTCCCTCTACTCTCCCAAACATGATGTCCCTCTCCAAGGATCAATCCCTCCTTGCAACATGCTCAAAGTATGTCAGACAAAGCTTCAGAATCCTTGACTCCAAGGAGCATTCCGACTTCACCCTCTCCAGGACAAACCTGTTTGTTTTTATAGTAGTCCATGGTATGTATATTCAACACTCTTCTTCAGCACCACAACGCAAAGACATCAATTCTCTTTCTATCATCCCTATTCACTGTCCAACTCTCCAATGCATTAGCACGTAATTGCAAAGACTATAGCCTGGATCAGGTGCACCTTAGTCTCCAGCCTGACATCGTTGCTCTTCAGTACTCTTGAGAGGTCCCTC
>NW_006400021.1:3393742-3409353 GCF_000299155.1 Elephantulus edwardii | reverse complement strand
GAGAACTGCCAGATGTGCAGGCTGGATTTAGAAGAGGTCGCGGTACTAGGGATATTATAGCTAATGTTAGATGGATCTTGGCAGAAAACAGAGAATACCAGAAGAATGTCTATCTGTGCTTCATTGACTATGCAAAGGCATTTGACTGCGTGGATCATAACAAACTGTGGCTGACTCTGAGGGGAATAGGAATCCCAGAACATTTGATTGTGCTAATGCAAAACCTATACTTGGACCAAGAGGCAGTCATCAGAACAGAGCAGGGAGATACTGGATGGTTCAAAATCAAGAAAGGGGTCCATCAAGGATGTATTTTGTCTCCATACCTTTTCAATCTATATGCAGAACAGATCATCCGAGACTCTGGGCTGTATGATGAGGAATGTGGCATCAGGATTGGTGGAAGAACCTGTGAAGGTATAGGTCAGAATAAAAGGGAACACTTGGATTTGGGACGCAGGTACTTGAGATTGGCTGAGCAGGTATGGTCTCTTTGTAGGGTGTTTGAATGAGAATCACATGATAGAGAAAAATTAAGGGAAGTGCCTTCAAGAAAAATTTTTGAGATAGAATTGCACTTGATGAATTAAAAAGTAAAACAGGCAATCTAGCATGTGATGAATATAAAGTGGGGGCATGACATGAAAATAATTTAGGAGGTAGCTGGGAACAAATCATAGACAGTCCATGTTCTTGTTAACTCTTCTGCAGATAAAGAAACTGAGTTTCAGAGAGGTGACATCAGGTCACACAGTATTGGGATTCCATTGGCTTTAGAGATCATGTTTACAAAATTACCAAATTCCTGGCAGCATACAATTAGGTAACAATCGCAGACTAAAATAGATATGCAAGAAAGCATTGCATGTCAGTCAAACTGTCCCATGAGCAATCCAGAACATAAATGCATCCAAGTTAGGGAACTCCATTCAGGTAATCAGGTATACCTGAGGGATGACCTAGGAAGTCTGGGTGGCTAATCTCTTACATTGAGCTAGGTCTTTCAATATCAGCCTGAGGTGCATAGCACTTGGAACCTAACCAAGAGGAAAAAGCGCTGCATGACTGCTTGTCTCTAATCACAGGCCAGGAGCCCTAGGACTCTGCAATCAATGAGCTCATGCCTGAGCTATTCACAGCAGGTGTAGGCAGAACACCTGGCTGCATCCCATGCCCTACCGGTTTTCCCTAACAGGATGCCCAGGGAAATGTAACTAGTGGAAGAGAATGAGCTGAAGAACAAAGAGGAACTGTAGGTATTGTTGGTCTTGTATCCCTATTCCCCTCTAAACCACCCAGGGGCCAGCACTCTCAGATCTTCCCAAGGAATATATCTGTTTATAACCAGGGGGATGAGAGAAGCAAGGAAAAAAAAATCTCCTAAACTAACCAAGACCAAAATTAACTTTTCTCCAAATTGGATCTTAGGTTTCCCATTCTATTCACCTTCTCTGTTTCAAATCCACCGGCTGCTCTGAGGGAGAAGGAAAGGCATGTCCTCCTGTGTCATTTATTGCCTCTGAAAACCTGCTGGAGGACCAACTATGGGTTTGTTCTGACTCAGGGCACACAACAACAACCACCATCCACTGTGAAGCATTAAATGACTCCAGAGCTTGTGCGTTGGAAGTAAATTTGATGGCTGTGAGCCATTCAGAATCTCAGCTTTTTAGTAGAGTCGGGTATTTAGTAATAGAATATTTTCTTCTGTTTTAGCTACATCTCAGCTCTACCTAGTAACAGTCATCTGTAGGGTCACAACACTTCTTGACTCAGGGGATGGACTTGGTAGAACGGCCAATTTTTAGGTAGGCTGTTTGTTATGTTCCCTCAGGGATCCCTCTCCAAGACAGACTTGTGTGTTTTTTTGGTGGTCCATGGTATGTTCAAGACTCTTTTCCAGCACCACAACTCAAAGGCATCAATTCTTTTTCTATAATTCTTAGTCACTATTCAGCTCTCTGATGCATGGCAAATAATTGCAAAGACCATGGCCTGGATCAGGCACACCTTAGTCTCTAGACTGACATCGTTGCTTTTCAGCACTCTGGAGAGGTCCCTGACAGCAGATTTTCCCAATGCAATTTGTCTTTTGATTTCTGACTATTGGTGCCAGGAGTGTTGATTATGGAGCCGAGCAAGCTGTAATTGTTAACGATCTCAATCTCTTCTCCGTCCATCTGGTGCTGCCAATTGGCCCAGTGGTGAGAATCTTTGTCTTCTTGATGTTGAGCTTCAATACATATTGAAGACTTTAGTTCTTGACCTTCTTCAGCAAGCACTTCAGGTCTTCCTCAGTTTCAGGAAGCAACGTTGCGTCATTTGCATACCATAGCTTGTTGATGTCTTTCTCCAGTTCTGATTCCACACTCCTCCTCATAAAGCCCAGCCTCCCAAATGATCTGTTCTGGATATAGATTAAAAAGGTATGGAGACAGAAAACATATCTGACGCATTCCCTTCCTGACTTTGAACCATGCAGTGTTTCTCTGCTCTGTTCTGAGCACTGCTTTCTGGTCGAAATATAGGTTTTACATAAGCACAATCAAGTGTTCCGAGATTCCCATTCTCCTCAAAGTTAGCCACAAGTCGTTGTGATCCACACAGTCAAATGTCTTTGCATAATCAATGAAACACAGATAGATATTCCTCTGCTACTTTTTGCTTTCTGCCAAGATTCATCTGACAATGGTGATAATGTCTCTACAGCCATGATGTCTTCTAAATCAAGCTTGCATTTCTGGTAATTCTCTGTCAATGTACTGTTCCAATCACTTCTGGATAATCTCCAGCAGGATTTGGCTTGCGTGTGATATTAATGATGTTCAATAATTTCCACACTGTCAGGTCACTTTTTTTTTAATGGGGTTAAATATGGATCTCTTCCAGTCAGTTGGCCAGGCAGTCTTCCTAAAAAACAGCTACTAGGCTCAAATTACTGACCTTTTAATTAGAGTAGCCTACACTTCTCTTACTATGCCACAAGGTCTCTTTATAATATGCTGTTATTGAGTACCTGTGAGTCAGAACCAAGCCATAACTGACCCTCCAGCAGGTTTTGAGAGGTAGTTAATTGCACACCAGGAGATTGCCCATTTTTCTTCTGTAGAGCAGCTGGTGGATTTGAATCAGGGACTTTTGGGATTGCAGTGTGGCTTCTTACCACCAGGCCACCAGAGCTCTCTTATAATGTATGTTATTGTTGTTGTTATGTACTGTTGAGTCATAGTGGCCACTCCAGTGGGTTATCAGAGTCAGTTAATCGTGTAGGAGGAGATTACCCATCCTTCTCTCAGAGAGCAGCTAGTGGTTTAAAACCATGTGTTTTGGGGATTGCATCACAGCTTCTTACCAGTAGCCCACCACAACTTCCTTGGAATTAATTTGACAGCAATAGGAATTGGGTATGGTTTTCTGCCGCTATCCATGTTTGCTGCCCCAATCTCTTACTTGGTTTTGATAAAAACTTTCCCCTTGACTCTACCTTCATCCACCCCTAATTCCTCTTTAAGACAGAGAATTAAGTTACAGTCTTTTTCAAGCATACTGACAATTGAATCACATAAAGTCTAAGTTGATAAAACTAAACAGCCTGGTGATTGTTTCAAGAAGTGCCTCTCTCATTCCCCAGTGGAAAGTGTAGACCTTGAGAAGAAAGCAACCACCCTCTGAAACTAAAAGGTTACAATACAAATTAGAGACCATGAGTTTATTCTTTTTCACTGACTCATGGACTGATATGGTCATGGGCAAGTAACTAAACATCATTCTTTAATCTCTAAAATGAGTTGATATGCATACTTGTTTCAAGCCAATAGTGAATGAGATTTTATTTTAAAAAGTTAAAAAAACATAAAAAAATTTTTAATATTGATTTGCATACAAAATCTGTATACATTGTATTTCATTCATATACATTGTGTTTCACACGTTCCTTCATTCATACTATGTTTCATATGACCATACATTGTGTTTTATAAAATTAATCACTAATAATCTGTGACCACCATCATCCCTTCATTTCAAGTTCCCATTGGATCTTCCCTAATTCTTTCACCACTCCCACCCCTACCAATCCCTGAATTTTTTTTTAAAGCACAATGTCAGGAATGTAGCAAATCCTAAAGAGATACTCACTAGAAGTCCTTGGATGATGTAAACAGTTAATACCTACGCTTGTCTGCTAACTAAAAGGTTTGAGATTCTAGTCAACCTAAAAGGGCTTTGGGAGAAGTCTTGGGAATTTACTTTTGGAAAATCAACCACTGAAAACTGGATGGAGTCCAGTTCTACTCTGATGCATGATGGTGGTCACAGATCATTAGTGATTAATTTTATAAAACATAGAGTATGGTTATATGATGGAGTCACCATGAGTTGGAATGGACTCAAGGCAACTGTCTTTTGGTAGTTATCATCATAGCACATATTGAGAGCATGTTTTCTGTTGTCTACTCAACACCTTCTGAGACCCTTGAACAGGGAGACTTTATTCCCGTACTCTCATTTTAACCAGACTGGATCCAGGGTTTAAATATACTCAAGTCTCCACTCTGCCTTGATGATGAGGTATGAATGTGGATTTTTAGTTTCTCTGTAATTCAACCCATACTTGCAGGCAATTTTAAATTGCTTAGTCCAGCTAGCTGCAGAAAAAGTAAGCATTTGCACGACACATTTCCAGCTTCTGTATTGGTCACAGTTCAGTAGAGCCTGACCTATTTGATAAATGCTAAGGCACCTTAGATTTATCCTGGGTTCTGCATTTGGATTTTTCATTAAACTCAGCATTCATGGCCCTTGCCAACTCTCTCCCTAAAATAACTCTGACTGCTCCATGCTGCATTTTTTTACATCCCTATTTTTGACGGTCAGTGTTGTTTGTTTTCACTTTTTTTTTGCATGCTTTTACACAGTAAAAGCACGCAATCCAAAGGATTTACTATTTTTCAGGGACAGTTTGCACCCAAGGAAAGAGAACAAGTACCTTTTGCCTCTGTGTGTGTGAGTGTGTGTGTGTGTGCACGTGTGCTTCTATGTTTTACAAAGGTCTTCAGTTTAAACCTATTTTTTTCTGTCCCACCACTAGCTTGTCAGTATGTCATGCTGTGTAGCTTGCATGCTGCTGGGATGCGGGAAACTAACTATGTCATTTGTGTGTCATATACCAATAATTCCCTTAAGATGATGTACAAGTTTCAGCAGAGCTCTAGAGTAAGATAGACTAAGAAAGATGTGTTGGTCATCTTCTGAAAAAACCTAGCCAGTGAAAACCTTACGGATAGTAGAATAACATTGTGACTTGCATCCTTATGAACCCAGTAGAGGGTCCTATGAGATGGAACCTGCTCACATGGAGCGAGAGAGTGGTTATACATGCAAAACTGCACGTTGTATCGAGGGGAACTGAAGAAGAATAGATACATATGAGTTAGGATGTTGATGAAAAAGACTGACTATATTTATGTATTGCCAGAAGAACAAGTACATTTGTCTCGGGAGAAGTTCAGTTAGAGTGCTCCTCAGAAGTGAGAATGATGAGACTTGGTCTGTTACAGGACCAACCTTCAAATCAAGGTTTTTACACTAGCAAGAATGATAGAGTGAGAGACCAAACTTGTCATGTAAGCAAGAAGTTTATGTTTAAGAGAAAGTATGTTTGGACAGGGTAGTTATGTTTTCCCACAAAAAGTGCTCTTGTGCTTTTGTGAGACCCACTCCTTTTGGGAGACCCGCTCCTCTTGAGACCCGCTCCTCTTGTGAGATCTGCTCTTAGGGAGTCTTATCTTTTGCTCTACTGTAAGACACCAAGGCCTGTGTGGCATGGCTGGCCCAGGAGTGTATTCCAGCTAACACTTCCCCAGCATTTGCTAAAGGCTGCAGCCAAGCCTAGGCACACTCACACTCTGGCCAGTGACAGAACCACTGCCAACCAGGTTGAGGGGCTGCAGTTTTAGACCACAGTCCCACCCAGAGCACTAGATTGCTGATTCAGCCACCTGAAAACCTCACTGCCCTGCTGCCTGGAGACCACCCAGCTGTTGCCCCTGCTGTCTAGTGCCAGGAGCAGCAATATAACATATACTTTGGGTGATACACTGCTGGCTAGTTATATCATGTGGAATTTCTTAAGCTCAAGAGGAAGAAGCCATTGGAGGTGAAGATTCAGGAGGGTAGCAGTCATACTGCTTCTGATTGACTGTTCTTCCCCAGAGGGAAGCATCAATATACAGGTCCTTCACAAAAACTTGCCATACCCTGGTCATTATATAGTTAGAATAACTTAGTATCTACTAAGGAAAGACTCATATAATGCTAAGAAAGCAACCATCTGCCTCAGTCATGAAAAAACAAAAGAAATCTTCTCCTAAAAAAGTCAGACCCAATGAATACCCCAGATAGAACCAGAAGAAATATGTTGATGTGAAGTTCTTTAAACAGCTACAGAAGAATATGCAAACGATGGAAGAAACAATGAAAGTCAATAAGAGAGAAATTACCCCAGAGACAGCAATCCTGAAAATAACATATTGATGAGGAGAACTTGAATAGCTACCATAGAAAATGCAAAAAAATGGAAAAACAAATTGATAGTGTAGATAAAGAGGTTGTTGTTGCTGATTACTGTTGAGTTGAGCATGACCCGTAGTGATCCTATGAACAAAGGGCCTGAAGCCTTTCTATAACTATTGTCACTTATCAAAGTTCACAGTTTCCAGAGGCATGTTGTTTAGGAAGTGTATGACATTCCTGCTTCCAAAAGACAAAGATGTACACAAACTTAAAAAATCATCACAAGATAGAGGGGGTATAGCCAACACAGTACTGGAAATAACAGAAAGCATGAAAATGTAATCCAGAATATTAAGACTAAAATGGCAGAAGTGTCCAACACACTGATGGGACAAAAAAAGTAAAATTGAAGAGAGAATAGAGAGTCAGTGAGCTGGAAGACAAGAGCCTCTTGGAGTTATACTAGAAGGAAAATCACTGATAAGATATAAAGAAAATGAAGAAAACATTAGAATCATGTAGGATGACATCAAAAGGAACAATATATGTATGATTGGAATTCCAGAATATGGGAGCGACAGGGAAGTCACATAGAAAATTGTGGAAGAAGTACTAGAAGAAAACTTCCTTGGTATTTTGAAGAACAGGGAAACCTACATTCCAAAAGCACAGTGAACACCAAATAGACTAGATTGAGAAAGAAAAACATTAAGACACATCATAGTCAAAGACATAGCATAGTCAAATTCTCCAATTTAAAAGATAAGGATAGAATACTGCAAGCACAACAAGGAAAACAGAGTCATCTACAAAGGGGAAGTAGATTAAGTTCTAATTTTTCAGTAGAAACCATGTGAGTTAGAAGACAATGGAATGCCATATAGAGAAAGTTGAAAGAAAACCATTGCCAGCCAAGGATCCTATAGCCAGCAAAGCTCTCCATCAAATACTAAAGAGAAATTAGATCCTTAGCAGAAAAGAAGGAACTCAAAGAATTTGTGAAAACAAGACCAACACTACAAGAAATGTTAAGTGAAGTCTTTCACATGGAGAAGCCAAAGGAGAGTAGATGTACCTTAGTAACCAGAAACAACAGAAAAAAGAAACACAACAAAATGGCAAAAGTAAAACCTGGTCTGACAATAGTCATACTTATGTGAATGAACTAAATGCACCAATTAAAAGAAAAAGAGTAGCAGAACGGATAAAAAAAAAAAGCTCATCGATATGTTGCCTACAGGAGACACATCTAAAAAATGGAGATAAAGACAGACTTAAAATCAAAGGCTGGAAAAAATATGGCAAACAAATGGGGGGGAAAAACCCACCAAAAAAAAAAATCAAACCAGGAGTGTCAATACTATGATAAAATAGACTTCAGAATGAAAACCACCAGAAAAGAAAGATAAGTAGGGGCATTACATACTGGTTAAAGACACACCAGATAAAAAAAGACATAAACTTGATCAGCATTTATGCAGCAAATGATAGACTTACAAAATACATAAAACAGCAGTTAACAGAATTGAAGAAAGAAGTAGACAGCACCACAATCGTGATAGGAACCTTTAACACACCTATTTAACACTATTGCCAAAAGATAGGTCAACTCAAAAGAAACTTAACAAAGATGCTGAAGAACTAAACTATACAATCAGCCAAGTTGACTTTGTGGATGTATTCAGGATACTTCACCCAATCAAAACTCAATTCACTTTCTTTTCAAGTGTACATGGTACGTTCTTCAGAATCAATCACATATTAGAACACAAAGCAAGCCTCCACAAATTAAAAACAACAACAACAACAACAACAAAAAACCAAACAACCCAACAAATTAAAACGTTGAAATAATACAAAGTATCTTCTCAGATCACAGTGTCATAAAACTAGGAATTAACCACATGAGGGTAAAGCTTATAAAACCATCCATGTAGAAACTGAATAACTCTCTACATGATTGGGTTATAAAGAAAGTTTACAGACTTCTATAGAGCCTCCACAAGAAAAAGATTGATGACACAATTGAAAAATGAGTAAAAGATATGAAAAGAATTTGAATAGAAGAACATATTCGGATGGCCAACAGACACATGAAGAAATGCTCAAAAATCACTGGCAATAAGAGACATGTAAATCAAAACCACAATGAGATAACATTTCACTCCAGAAGCAGTAGCAAAGTTTAAAAGAAAGCAATTAATTAAATGTTGGAGAGGATGTGGCAAGATAGGAACTCTTATACATTGTTGGTGGGATTGTAAAATGGTACAACCACTCTGGAAGGCAGTTTGGTGTTTCTTCAGAAAGCTGAACACAGAAATTTCATATGATCCATCTATTCTACTGCTTGGAAAATGCCCCGAGAAAATGAGAACTGAGGCACAAATGGAGACTTGTACACCAGTGTTCACAGCAGTGTTATTCACCATTGCAAGAACATGGAAACTGCCCAAATGTCCAACCACAAATGAATGGATTGAGAAATTATGATACATTCACACAATGGAATACTATGCAGCACGCAGGAGCAATAACTTTGTAAATTATTACCTAACTTAGGAGGGACTGGAGAACATTATGCTGAGTCCCACACTATGCTAACTCAGTCCCACAAGGATAAATATTGTATAAGACTGTTATTGTGGAAGGCATATAAGGATCCAAGCGGGGTGGGAGAGGCTGGAAGCAGAGGGATGTGGATGTACAGGGAGAAGAAGGGATTAATCATTGGGTTGTACAATTTGATGGGAGGGGGTGAGGGAAATTGAAAGAATTTGTTCAAATTTGTGTTAGAATTTTGTAAATACTCTAGTGGGGGAAAAAGACTACACTGGAGTATCATCTCACCTCAGCAATAATCAACAGGACAGCAAACAACAAAAGTTGATGAGGATGCAGAGAGATTAGAACTCTAACGTATTGTTGGTAAGATTGTAAAATTGTACAGTCACTATGGAAGGCAATGTGATGCTTCCTGAAAAGGTTGAAGTTAGAAATACCATTTGATTCAGCTATTCCTCTGGGAATATATTATTATATACTGCCAAGTCAGAACCAACTCCTAACTGATCCTCTGGTGGGTTTTCTTAGGAAAATCTCTTAGGAAAAGATTGTTCATTTTTTTTCCCCAGGCAGCAGCTGTAATCAGAACTGCAACACAAACAGATGTATGCATAACCTTGTTGATTGCAGTATTATTCACAGTAACAAAGAGATGATAGCAACCCAAGTGCCAATCTACAAATGAATGGAAAGAGAAACTGTAGTACATTCTCACTATGGATTATTATATAGCACTGAAAAACCATGAAGATCTTAAGAAACACTACACAACATGAGTCTACAGTAAAATAATTGCTACAAAAGGACAAAAATAAGAACATTGTGACAAAAATAAGACGGTTTTCAGGAATAGGGGACAAATTGGGGAGGGGAGCAGAAAAAAATACGTAATAAACACCTTAGAATGGGTAAAAGAAAGGAAGATCTGAAATGAACAGGTGGTCAGGCATTTTATGTATTGCAATTAACAATGAATAATGCATGTATTATTGCAGAGGTTGAAGGTAGGAAGATGGATAATCTATATAAATGAGTGAATGGGGGGAAAAGTGAACTGGGAGAGGGTGAAGGGAAAGAGAAAGGCTAAAATGTGCAACAATTAATGAATGAAAAACTTTTGTTACAATCACAATTAAATAAGAAAAATATTTTAAAAACTCCAAAACCAAAATACGTACTAAAGAATGAGATGGGTCTGTCCAGAAAGAAGGGTGAAAAAGGTGCTTGGTCAGGCACAGTGTGCTGTGAAATAGCCAGCTGTTTCCACAGTTTGATGTACTTCTGGGTTAGAGTCAGGGCCAGTGGGATGATGTGGTTATCAGTTGTTCTTGATGTCACTCATGTGCCTAAAATGCCACCTTGGGGAGAGCCTCTACTGTACATGTCAGGACACTGAGCACCCATGTTCCCTTGACTCAAGAATGAGCTTCATCTGGTTCTATCTCACTGGTATCCATGTGAACATTCCTTGTGCCCAGCCTCTCTTGCTTCTAGCCCTGACAACAATGACAGCAGATGGTACAGGGCCAGGCAGTGCTTCTTTCTATTGCATACAGAATTGCTGTAACTAGTCTATAAGGTTCTAAGCTATCAATCCAAGACCATGTGTCTCCAGTGGTTTAAATCCATCAGTAGACCCACAGGAGAAAGATGGATTGTTTCCTTCACTTGGATTAGCAGTGCTGGAAACCTAATGGAAGGGTAGTATGAGTCAGAACTGACTCCATGTGAATGAATTAAACTGACTTGACAGCATCAAGCAACAACAACAACAACAACAACAACAACATCGTGTATAAGCCAACCTAACTTATTGCTATTTTTTAGTATTCTTGAAAAGATGATAAAAATTTGCTTACATGACTATCTGACCCTTTTTACTGTATAAACTCCAGGAAATCAAGGGGTTCAGGCAAGTGTCAGATTCATTTTTGTATCAATAGTGCCTGTGTCTGTTCTGGCTCACAAAAACCTCTCAATAAATGCTTGTTTGAGTGAATCTGCATAATTTTAAAAATTGTCCCTTTTATTTAAAAACATACTTGAATATTTGCTTTATTTTGTCCTTCTACCATACAATTTTGTACAGTCTCTAACAGTGTCCCTCTATTGTTTAAGGCTGGTGAAGCTTCATCTCATGTACTTTGGCATGTTTCTAGGAGGTGCCAGTCCTTGAAATATCTTGCTTGGAAAGGTGGAAGGTCAATGGAAGAGAGGAAGACCTCAACAAGTTGGATTGACATCGTGACTGTAACAATGGACACAACTGTATCAGAGATGATGAAGATGGTACAGGAGAAGATAGGGTTCTGATTGATTGTTCATAGGTTTGCTATAAGTCATAGTCAACTCAATGATACATAACAACAACCTAACTCTGCCCTCACACCAACCCCATGTTGCAGAGTAGAACTGCCTCATCAGATATTTTCTTGGGTAGAACCTTACTGAAACAGATTTCCAGGTCATCTTTCCTTGAAGTCACTTCATGGATTTTAATCACCAACTTTTTTTGTTAAGAGTCAGGCACTTAATAATTGCACCACTAGACCCCCCTTGAATTAAGAGGAGAAGCCCAGAGGATGCATGAATCACTCAAAGTTCAGGAACAGCCAAAGCCCCTCAATGCTTCTGCCATGGGCTTTAAGTTCAGTTGATTTTTAAATTCCAGATACATGCACGCTGGTGAAATTATTCAGTGGAGAAACATTTGAAGCTATAAATACACAGACTTTAATCAAGTCCAGAGAAATGAATAATCTAACACTGAGTAAGTAAAATCTTCCCCTGGAAAGCCAATAGCTTCATTAGGAAAAAATTTATAAGATGCAAGAGAAAAAGAAATGCTTAAATCTGAGCTAATAATATCTTTGACATTTTTATAGATATCTTCTGTGTACGTGGTAAAAGAGTTTACTGGTTTTATTAACCTCATTATTCATTGTGTTGAGTTTACAAAAAAATCCTGAAAGTGGATAGCAGTAATTAAACAGGGAAACACGACAAACCAGAACATCTAGGTGAGCTGTGAGGCATTGGACCAAGTGCTCTGACTGCCTGGCAGAACTATTTCTTAGAAGAAAGAGAGGGGAAATAATAATAAGGAAGAATAAGAAAAGGAGGAGAAAGAAGACAGAGAAAGAATTTGATTTAATTCTGGCCATGGAGTTATCTCTTCCCACCTACCTATCTCTACTGTGCAGCCTTTAACAACTGGATTACTTTTGATTACATTGAAGTGTAGTTTGGACAGGCTATTTCCTTGGGCCCAGTGGTTTTCTGATAGACTAGCACATGTCTGCAACTGCCTGTTTGCCCTGACCACTAATCCTATTTTCTTCTCTGGGCTCCATGTCCTAGTAATCAAAGTGGACTAGTGTACTGGGGAACAGGGAGAGCCTCCCCTGAAGTCTCATTTCCACTCTTTCCTATCATGTTTCCTAACATGCATCCCAAATATTTCTCTGTGAAAAGAAGTTTTCAGTGATTAAAACAATGCCTGTGTGTAAAAGTGGAGGAATAGTACACATTCTACTTCCTCTTGGAGTATCACAATGGGCAATAGTACATGTAAGATGTATAAGAAAACCCTCAAAGAAAATAACGTAAATATCTAATTCAATGTTTCCCCAAACATATCTGATTTCTTTGGAGACCATCTCTTAACGTTTCCTAGAACACTGGGAAATCTTTTGTATGTGAAGAGATTGGAGGATGCCTCTTATACAGTGAAGTGGTAATGTTCTTTGTGAAATCTTTCCAATCACTCAATGTCATCACAACTTAGTGTAATTTATAATTATTTCATCATCACTGTGTACAATCAATGTACTAGATGCTGGACAGTCAGTAATGTGAATCCACCAGCTACTCCATGGAAGAAAGATGTGAAATTGTCTCTCATTAAGATTTACAGCCTCTTTGTAAATAAATCAGAATTTAAAAAAAAGAAAAAAGATTTACAGCCTCAGAAGATCAATAGAAAGTCTCCATGAATTGGAATCAACCTGATGGCAATATGCTTGTTTTGGATGCATGTTTTGTAAAGACGAAGGTCAATGGAAACAAAGGAGACTCAATGAGATGGACTGACACGAGAATGAGTTCAAACATAGTAAACATTGTGGCGCTGCCACAGGACCAAGCAGCATTTTGTCCTGTCATGCAGGAGATCACCAGTCAGAGCCAAACTGATGGCAACTAATAGCAAAGCCATGCAACTGTGGCCCATAGTGACTAACTATAAGAATAGAAAAGTGGATAAGTTAGCCCCTGCTTTCTGAGAGCTAAGAATGCTAAGGATCAGAGAAGCATAGTGGATAACAGAAGAACCTTGAAGGGATTACAAAGTGATGATTCAGAGAACAGAGAAAGCACAACCTTTTGGGAGTCTAAGAAAAGACTTTATAGAGGAGAAGGCATTAGAGAGGAGCTTTGAAAGACGTGAAACAGCTTTGAAAATCTTCAAAAGATTGAAATGGCGCTGGAGAGAGAAGAGCATTTAGGGAGGACTTTGAAGGCGTGGAGAAACAAAATGGTCTTATCTTAGCTAGATGTAAGGGGAATACAGGAGACATGAAAAGGACAGATAAACTGCAGCATTAACACAACAATGCTTGAGTGCCAGACTGAGGCAGTTGGATAAATTCAGTGGGAAACAGGTTTCAGGAAAATTAGCTAATGAGAAACTTGTTTAAGAAAATATATGTGTGGCCAGAACATGCCAGAACAGGTAGAGTGAAAGCACAGAGACAAAAATGACTTTTAGTTTGAGAAGAAATAAAGTGGAATGATAGTTAGACCTTAACGTTGGAGGAAATGGAAGGCACTGTGAACTCAAAGGTTATCCAGGGGCATCGCCCAATTCCTTGACATGACTTAAAATGCTCCCCATCACCTGAACCCAGCCTGTCTCTCCAGCTCAGTATCTCACCATTTTCTTGCCTTTTGCACTCAACCCAGCAAGTGTGCCAAATCCCTTTAAGCTGTTCAAACATGCTATTATTTTCTCTTTCTTTCAAACCTTTGCATATGCTACATAGGTAGGGAACTGTCAGAAGTTCAAGCAGGATTTAGAAGAAACTGTGGCATCAGAGATATCATTGCTGATGATATCAGTGTTTACGGTCATGGCTGAAAGCAAGGAATAACAGAAGAAGGTGTATTTGTGCTTTATTGACTATGCAAAAGGCATTTGATTGTGTGGATCATAACCAGCAGTCGCTGACACTGAGAAGAATGGGAAGCCCAGAGCACTTAGTTGTGCTTATGCAGGACCTGTACCAGGACCAGGAGGCTGTTGTGAGAACAGAACAAGGGAACATTGCATGGTTTAATATTGGGAAGGGAGTGTGTCAGGGTTCTCTTTCCATATCTATTTAATCTGTAAACTGAGTAAATTATCTGAGAAACTGAACTCTACAAAGGTGAGTGTGGCATCAGGATTGGATGGAGACTCAGCAATAACCTGCATTATGTGCTTTATGCAGATGACACAACCTTGCTTGCTGAAATTGAGGAAGACTAAAAGCACTTGTTGCAGAAGATCAAGGAATGCATCTCAATGTCAAGAAATCAAGTATTTTTACCATTGGACTGATAGGCAACCTCATGATGGATGGAGAGGAGATTGAAACTGTCAACGGCTTCATCTTGCTTAGATCCACAATTAACACTCTTGTTACCAGCAATCAGGAAATAAGGAGACACATTGCACTGAGAAAAATCTGCAGTCAGGTACCTCTTCAAATTCTTGAGAAGTAATGATGTCAGTTTGAGGACTAAGGTGTGCTTGACTTGGGCCATAGTCTTTCTTTTTTAATTTTTATTTTATGTATGTAAGGGCTGAAATAATTCAGCATTTCTTAAGCTCAAGGAACTGAAGAACAAATCCAAACCTCGAGTTGCTACAATCAAGGATGCTTTAGGCAGAATGTTAAATGATCCAGAAGGTATCGAAAGAAGATGGAAGGAATGTACTGAGTCATTGTATCGAAAGGAATTGGCAGATACAGAAGAATTTAATGAAATAACATTTGAGCAAGAGCCTATGGTGATGAAGGCAGAAGTTCAAGCTGCTTTGAAGGAAATAGCAAAAAAATAAGGCCCCCGGAATAGATGGTATACCAATTGACATTTCAGCTAACAGATGCTGCTCTGGATGTGCTCACCAAGCTGTGCCAAGAAATCTGGAGAACAACCACTTGGCCAACTGACTGGAAAAGATCTATATTCGTTCCCATTCCAAAGAAGGGTGACCCAACTGAGTGTGGAAACTACAGAACAATATCATTGATTTCACATGCAAGCAAGATTCTACCAAAGATTATCCAAAAACTACTGGAACAGCACATCAGCAGAGAATTACCAGAAGTGCAGGCTGGGTTTAGAAGGGGTCATAGTACTAGGGATATTGTAGCTGATTTAGATGGATCTTAGCTGAAAGCAGGGAATACCAGAAGAATGTCTATCTGTGTTTCATTGATTATGCAAAGGTGTTTGACTGTGTGGATCATAACAAACTGTGGCTGACT